>NC_092771.1:34087823-34434928 GCF_047496795.1 Chiloscyllium punctatum | reverse complement strand
TTTGTAAAAGGATAGCCTTCTTCTGTCTTCCTCTGACATGTTGGTAAATTTGGGAATCAATTTCAAACCCCAGAACCTCTTTCGCGATTTAAAGTGCGATTTAGCAAATTTTTAGTGGAACCAATCACAGAATGGAATTTAAACTAACTGTGTGATCGACGCTTTCTTGAAGATCTAGGATATTAATCGTCAAGTGTTTAAATCTGCAGAGATCTTTCGTACCCAAACCTGTTCAAATCTATGCCAATCACTGACTGTACCTATCTAAACCCGTATAAATCACATACCCGAGCGGCAAACCTTGGAGAAAAGGCGGTGAATCCATCTGTTAATTAAAACAAACGCCCAGAAAAGCTCACATCGCCTCATAATCTGAGAAAATAAGTGTCAGACAACTCAGAAATTACACTATTACGAGATAATGATATAAAATTTTATTGAACTCTAAAAGTGAAAGTTATATAACAACGATTCGCAACTCTAAGCTGCCTTGTTCTTCAATTGTTTACTTAGGCCATTTTAAGAAGCCAGTTCTGAACTTCTGTCTTTACAAAGGTCTCAAAATTAAACCAACAACAAAATTGTCCTTCTTAAAAGGTGGCAGCATTGTGATACAACACGGCGGTGAAGACCTTAGTTAATTAAAATGAGCACAAAGTAAATCTCACCTCACCTCATAAATTGATAAAATATGTTTTAGGGAGGACTTGCAAATTGCACCACTTAAAGAAAATCATACCAATGCATTCCTTAACTGTAAAAGTGAACATTAATTGCTTGTTATCTGCCTCTGAGCTATAACAATACGCTGGGACAATTAAAAAGAAAGTTACACCAACTTAATTCCAAAACCATAAAGTGGCTTTCGATGTTGGTGCCAGTCTTCGGTCAGTTGAACATCTCCCTGGTCGTCTTCTTTTTTTGTACTGTGACTATGTTTCTTTATGAAAAACGTTATCTATGTTCCAGAGTGATTTGAATGGCTGTCTTTCTCGATGGCAGTTAATCTTCTTGACTTTCAAAATGCCTTGCTTTTGTAACTGAAACATTCAATTCTCTCCTAAGTTCGAAGTTGCAAAAGACAACAAATTCAGACTCAATTTGGTTTTATCATTCTGGGGCATAATTTAAACTTGTTGGTTATATTCGAATTTTTATTAAAACAGCAAACAAATGAGGTATCCATTTCAAAGCCAAATGTCACGTTTTTTCAAATTTTCCAGTATAATCTGTGACTGCTAGTTAGTCATATGAGAGATGTTTGCAAGCTCTCAGTGTAAATTAGCATTCACTCTCTCTTAAACGTATGGTACATGCCTTCAACTTCATAACATTTATCAACCATGATAGATTCTGATCCTTTATTGTAATGCTCAAAAGGCTTCCTTGTATTACTGACTGCATGATCAACTGAGACAAACACAGACGCTGAGTGGAAAAGCACACGGCAAGTTTTGAAGAAGTGTCTCAAAACTGGTTAAACCCGTGGTCCAACATGGATCACCCAATGGGACGCACCTAGAAGTGAGCAACAAACCAATCCTGACAATTTCATTGCTTTTTGATCTGCATAAGACCAGAACAAATATCGAAGGCCAGGGAAAGATACAGAGGACAGAAAGATTCATCATTAAAAATAGAAACAGACAAATAATTAAGTGTAAACGTGTCGTGCAAATGTAGGCTAAAAAGTCGGGAGAGTGAGACTAAATGGAGGAGTGAGAATTTCGGTATTGAAATCATTCGAATGAGGACAATCAGGGCAGAGGACCTGGGAGTTGCAGTTGGAGAGAGACTCCCTGAGATTCTCGTAGAGAGAGGAGGAAAACTTCTTCAAGGCAGGCATCCTAGCAAGAGGATTCGCAGTAGGGTTGGAGTCCCTCTCCCACTGCAAGTCCAAGGTCCTCTGCCCTGAAGCTCTTACTCTACGCTACTTTCTCCAAACCGCCACCCTCCTGTAGCTTATCTCTCCACACTTCAGGCTCACTGCCTTTATTCCTGATGAAGGCCTTTTGTCTGAAACGTCGACTTCGAAGCTCCTTGGATGCTTCCTGAACTGCTGTGCTCTTCCAGCACCACTAATCCAGAATCTGGTTTCAAGCGTCTGCAGTCATTGTTTTTACCTCCTTCATTTTAACCCGACTGCGAATCCTCTTGCGCGGATGCCTGTCTTGAAGAAGTTTTCCTCCTCTCTCTGCAGGAATATCAGGGAGTCTATCTCCCACTGCAACTTCCAGGTCCTCTGCCCTGAACCTCTTACTCTACGCTACTTTCCCCACTCCCCCACCCTCCTGTAGCTTATCTCTCCACGCTTCAGGCTCACTGCCTTTATTCCTGATTAAGGCCTTTTGCTCGAAACGTCGATTTCGAAGTTCCTTGGATGCTACCTGAACTGCTGTGCTCTTCCAGCACCACTAATCCAGAGATTGAAGTTGACAGTCAAAAGCGTATTATTGGCATCATGAAAACTCTGTTTCAAAGCCCATGGCGTCAAAAACAAATTGGTTGTTCCAGTGAATTATACTCTGAAGGTGTCAGGCATTTCAATTAAGCATGGACCGAGTATGGTGTCAGAATTCAGCACATGGCAAAAGGGTAACTATTGGTTTGACTCCTCTGTTGCACCCTCAAATGTTGGTCACGGATAGGAATGAGTACGAGAGAGTAAATGGAGTTTGTAAGCAGAACAGAAGGCAGTGACCTCCATGCTCCCAGAATTGAAATAACAAGGGCAGTGATACAATGAATGTTGTTTCACATCTGAAACTGTGACGCTCAACACAGAGAATCATGAGGCTCACTGCAAGAAGCAAAGAGTGAGCCAGTGAATTAACAAGTTCACTAATGTCTGGATTAGTGGTGCTGGAAGAGCACAGCAGTTCAGGCAGCATCCAAGTAGCTTCGAAATCGACGTTACGGGCTAAAGCCCTTCATCAGCAATAAAGACAGTGAGCCTGAAGCGTGGAGAGATAAGCTAGAGGAGGGTGGGGTGGGAAGAAAGTAGCATAGAGTACATTGGGTGAGTTGGGGAGGGGATGAAGGTGATAAGTCAAGGAGGAGAAGGTGGAGTGATCGGTGGAAAAGAAGATAGGCAGGTAGGACAAGTCCGGACAAGTCATGGGGACAGTTACTGAGCTGGCAGTTTAGAACTAGGGTGAGGTGAGGGAAGGGGAAATGAGGAAACTGTTGAAGTCCACATTGATGCCCTGGGGTTGAAGTGTTCTGAGGTGGAAGATGAGGCTTTCTTCCTCCAGGCGTCTGTGTTCCACCACAGAACACAGCAGATGGCCTCCTTCTTGAGAGACCACTATTTCCCTTCCCATATGGTTAAAGATGCCCTCCAATACATCTCGCCTACATCCCGCAACTCCGCCCTCAGACCCCACCCCTCCAACCGGAACAAGGACAGAACGACCCTGGTGCTCACCTTCCACCGACCAACCTCCGCATAAACCAAATCATCCGCCGACATTTCCGCCACCTTCAAAAAGACCCCACTACCAGTGATATATTTCCCTCCCAACCCATTTCCGCCTTCCGCAAAGACCGCTCCCTCTGCGACTACCTGGTCAGGTCCACACCCCCAAACAAGTCACCCCCAAACAAGTCAACCCCAGGGCATCAATGTGGACTTCAACAGTTTCCTCATTTCCCCTTCCCCCACTTCACCCTAGTTCTAAACATCCAGCTCAGTAACTTGTCCTACCTGCCTATCTTCTTTTCCACCTCTCCACTCCACCCTCTCCTCCTTGACTTATCACCTTCATCCTTCCCCCCAACTCACCCATTGTACTCTATGCTACTTTCTCCCCACCCCCACCCTCCTCTAGTTTATCTCTCCACGCTTCAGGCTCACTGCCTTTATTCCTGATGAAGGGCTTTGCCCGAAACGTCGATTTCGAAGCTACTTGGATGCTGCCTGAACTGCTGTGCTCTTCCAGCACCACTAATCCAGAATCTGGTTTCCAGCATCCGCAGTCATTGTTTTTAACAAGTTCACTGATGTAACGAGTACTTGCTTAACGATTGAATATCAGAATTCATAATAAAATCAGGGGCAACAACTGTGACAAGTAGTGGAGGCGAAATGAAAGAATGCAATGCACACATTATTGGTTTCTTGTAATAAAATCGAGACAGTGAGTCTTAGCAGAGTTACCAACGATTGCCACGATAGGCTGTTAAAAATTTTGAATATTACAAACAGCTTAATAGGTATGCCATGATAATAACAATCAATAATATTTTGAAGGACCCCAAACAGGGTTGGATGTACGCCTGTGTATGTAGGGAACTGCCAGTCTATCGTTCTGAGATTGTGATCCATTGTTGGATCATTCTGGTCTGTCGTTCTAAGAACTTGATTCAATGTTTGAACACTTCAGTATAATATTCTCAGATTCTAATCACTTGTTGGAACATTCCAGTCTCATGCTCTCAGATTCTGATTTTTCTCGCTCTATCTCTGGACCAGCTGATCCGTGTTAGTCCTGTCATCGATTTTCCAGCTAATATCATGGGATAACGCATTGAACGGAGAACATTTATCATTAACTGATGGAAACCCTCCTCTCGGATAATTGGGATCCACAGATATTGTCATTTATTGCAGTCACTAAGCAATCAGGTTTTTTTAAACTTTTCCATACAACACCTTTTATATCAAAATAAAAGGCAATATTTACTCGATCTGGATGAAATGTATGAGGTTTGCTGAGGGAAGAAACATAAATATTTCAATTTTTTTAATCGTTCTCCATGCATGTGGGAGTAGTTCCAGAACATTGCAGTGTTATACATGTCCGGTTCATAAAATAAAGAGAGTGATAAAATAACACGCCATCTGCATTAACAACCAGAGGGAAATTTTCGAGAGATCTTTAGCCAAGGTACGATATTTATTGCCCATCGAATAAGTGTGAGGCTGCTCCTGGTTTAAAGTGCCCTGTTATCAAATCATTTCACTACCTTGAGACTGAGCCTTGAGAAAGCTGCTCAGGAATATAGGGAAACATTTATATCCCTGTGGGCCTGTTACAGAGGAATAGGAGGAGGGTATTCAGCCCACACTAGCCTTTCAACAGCTGGCTGGTTAGTACATTTTGAAAGGAACTAATTCAAAACATATCGACTTGCTACTGCAGCTACACGAGGTGTTAATGAGAGGTCACCTAGAATTTATTGAGTGGGTTACTATTCCTGAGAGAAGGGAAGGACCTGCATCACACATAGTGTTCCGGCAGATTTTAATGGATTGGTTGCTGTGTCGTTTAATGTCTCAGGTCCATTACCGAAGGATACCAAGCCATTCGGCCTCGCAAACCAGTTATGCAGGGTCCGCAAGAGGCCATTGAGCAACACGAGCCTATTACAATGGACAGGAGCAGTCATTCAGCCTCTCTGGCCTTGTTTAGAGGGGCCAAAAGTGGCCTTTTAGCCACTTGACTCTGTTGCAGAGCGACAGACAGAGGTCAATCAGCTTCACAAGACTGTAACATACAGTCAGGGGGAGGTCTCTTAACGTGTCAACTCCGTTACGCAGTAACTATTAGGTTTTAACTTAGTTATGGAAAAGGATAGTACTGATGTAAACATCCAAGTTCTCAAGTGGAGTAAGGCCAAATTTTCAAATGTTAGACAAGCCCTTTAAGAGGTAAAAGGAGGGTTGGATAATGAAAGGCCTTCAATACTTGGAAAAGGGAGTTCCGAGATATTCTGTTCATATTAGAAAGCCGATCAAGTCTGGTAGTTGCAGGGAATGGCGGATGATAAGCAATATTAATGCTCTGGTCAAGGAAAGGAAAGAGGCACATTGAGGTCAACAGAGCTGGCATCGAGTGAATCCAGAAGGACTATAGATGCAGTAGGAGTATAGACAAGTAGGAAAGTAGGGTGGAAAAACTGAACCATGAGATTCCTTTGGAAATAGTGCTAACAAAGGACTGAAGACACTCTGCAATTACATTTGAAAAAAGATTAACTCGGGAGAGAACAGGGCCCCTTAAAGTTCAGCAAGCCTGTGCATCTGTGGAATTACAGGAGATCTGTGTGATTCCATACGAGAATTTTGCCTCAGTTTATACCGTGGAGAAGACTGCGAGAGGGATGGAAAACAGCGAAACATACAGTGATATCTTGAAAGTTGTCCATATTGCAAGGAGATATGCTGGATATCGTAAAACGCAGAAAGGGTAATAAATTCTTTAACGTAATCAAAAGTATCCTTTCAGTTTGTGAGGAGCAAGCGAAGTGATTGCTAAATCTTCTGCTGATAAACTTGTTACATTGACTGCCACGGATCAGGTGGCAAAAATAACTGGACGGTCGCTAAAGTAGTAACATTATTTCAGAAAGTAAGGAAATTTTCGATCTTTCGACTGGTGAGCCTAAAATGAATGGCTAATATTCTGGAAGGGATTCTGAGTGAAAGGATTTATCTGTATTTGGAAAGTCAAGAACTGAAGTGGGCTTTGTACGTGGGATGTTGTGCCTCACAAACGTGATGGAATTTTGCGATTTTTGAAGAAGGGGACAAAGAAGATTGACAACTTCTGGGCAATGTTTGTTGGCTTTATGGAATTCCGCAAGACGTGAGACAAGTTTGCACGTGGTAAAATGGTTAGCAAAATTAGATTGCAGGGAGCCAAATTTAGCGAGCTATTTGGATAGAAAATCACCACGAAAGCTGGAGACAGACAGTGACAGTGGAGGTTTGACTATCTGACTGCAGGCCTGTTACCAGGGGTTTGCTGCAAGGATCGTGAGAAGTCCCACTGCCTTTTGTCACATATAAAATGATTTGGATTTGAATATATGAGGGAGAGGCAGTAGGTTTGTACATAATTGCAAAATTGGTGAGGCAGTTGAGATTGAAGATGTTTTTCAGTGTACAATAGGACCTTGTTTTTTTAACAAAGGAGTTGCAGACAGAATTTATTTTCTTAATGTGTGTAGTTGCAGTTTGTATAGATAAGACAGGTCAAGACTTATATATTGGGTTCTGTTGAGTGTTGCCAAACAAAGAGGCTGTCATATGAGTTATCGAATGTCTATAGTACGGCAACAGGCCTTTCAGCCAAAAGAGACCACACTGAACCTCTGAATATCATCCCACCCATACCAAGGTACACTCCTAACCATCCCTGTGACCCTATAGATCTCATGTTAATCCACCTATCCTGCATATCCAAGAAAACCCTGAGCAATTTAGCATGGCCAATCCACCCTAATGTGCACATCTTTGGAATTCGGTCGAAAATGAAGCATTTGTAGGAAAAGAGAACCAAATCCAGGCAGACGGTAATCAAAGCATGCAATCAAACGCGAATCACTGGCGCTGTGAGTCGGCAATATATAAAAAAGAGTTACCATGTCGCTTTGTGGTGTAGGCTCATTGTTCCTCTAATGTGCCATCACTGGTTGAAAGGGGACTGAAGACGACATTTGGCACAATTGTCTTTATCGATCACTGTGATTATAAGGATTTGGATAACTTAATGTGGCTATGCAAGACATTGGTTTAGCCTCTTTTGTCATACTGTCTTAACAGCAGGTCTACCTGCTGCAGGAATGATTTTGTAAAACTTGGAAGGGATGCTGCCACTGTTGGAGGTCTGGGGTAGCTTGAGCTACAGCAAGATTTTACATGGACTGGCGGTGTTTTCCCTGGATTGTTAAGGCTGAAGACTGTCCTAAAGGCGTTTAAAATCATAAAGGGAAAAAAATAAGGTGAATAATCAACGCCATTTTCCCCAGGGTAGTATTGTTCAAAAAGAAAGGTCAAAGGTTTACGGTGAGAGGGCCAATATTTAAAAGAGTCCCGAGGGGCAGGTGTTCACACGTTTGGATTGAGCTTCCAGAAGAGGTTTTTGAGGCTGGTCAAAACACAACATTTTAAATGTATTTGGAGGGATATATGAAGAGGAAATCTTTAGAATGATATTGGCCAAGTGCTGGTAAATCGAACTAGATTAATTTAGAGTATTTTAATGGCATGAACATTTGAACCAAAGGATGCCTTTCCATGCCTCTGTGCTGTACATCTTGAAAACTCTATTGCCACTTGAGTGTGCAACAGATGAACAAAAGGAGGCCATTCATCTTCTGAAATTCTGTCACACTAGGAGTAATATACATGCATTTAATCATGCAGATTTTGAAGACATTTACAGAAATGGAGGTAGGTTTTGAGTCAATAGACATGGTAAGGAATGCGAAGAGGCCATTCAGTCCCTGAATTCCATTCCTTGGGAGCAGCTGGACAGCACAAGGCTATTATAGCCTTGTACTCGGGAGCTGGAGGAATGCATCTATTTTCACAGGAACTGGAGGCAGTCATTCAATTACTCGAGAATGGTACACTGGAGAATCTGACGGTTAATCAAGCTCCAAGATCCAGTTACTCAGGAACAGGAGGAGGTGACTCACTCCCCACGCGTATGGGATATTGGGAGAGAAGGGGAATTGGTTTGTAACATAGACAAGTACATGAATAAGTTCGATAAATGTGTCAGGCAATCCTGCCCCGCCATTCAGCAAGATCACGCCTGATCTGATTAGGAAACATCATTCTATTTGCAGCAGCAGCAGTGAGAATTGGGACCAAGAGACTGCCGGGAATGTAAATTCACATATAAAAGGTCATAAAACAAGAGTCAGTGGCCTCAAATTTTGGAGCAGTAGCGGGAGCAGTGAGTGACAAGAGCTGAGTGAGAGTGGCGAATTGTGCTTTGGGAAGATGAGCGAATTGTTAGATTTGGGTTATGCTCAACGCGAGACACGACCCATGTAGACATATATGGTGTCTCCCGCCAGCCCTGCTCCTCAAAACAAATAAAAGAACTGCGGTGTGTTGATAAGTTGAAGTCTTTGATTTTACCTAAACTGTGGTTGCTTAAAAAAGTATTTTTTTTAATTTAACTGTTATTTGATATTATACTTGAACTAAGTGTAGCTCAAGTGTAAAAATGACAGGAGATCGCAGGCCCGATTTATCATCATATTGCTCAATATCGGAGCTCACAGACGCGGCTGAAACGTTCAGGAAATAGGTGCAGCTGCAACGCTTGAAAGACGGCATGACGGCTCTGGAGCTGCAGAGAGACTCACTTTGGAACAACCGCGATCTTGGCGTGGTCGTGGGTAGCACATTTACTGAATTGGTCACATCGAAGAATTGGACGGCAGTCCGTGTGTTCTTTGCGACCGTTTTTCATCAAAAACAGGTGTACACTTTGACATATGGTTAGAGGAGATGGCTGCGGTAGTCAGGTTCATGGCGCCATGGCTAACTGTGCTGTACAGAAGGGCGAGAAAGGAAGAGTGGAAGATTTACATCCATAGTGGATTCAATTGTAAGGGTGCTAGATAGGCGTTTCGTTTCTAAAATGAGCCTTGCGAATGATATGCTTGCTCCCAGGTACACAGGTCAGTGATGTCTCACATCGGCTGCAGGACATTCTGAACAGAGAGGGTGAAAAGTCAGCTGTCGTTGTGCACGTAGACACAAATGGTGTAGTTAGACACTACTGTACCATGGTTTAGGTTTATAACTAAACCTATAAAAGTATAGGTATAAAAAGGAACAAAGACCTACAAGCAGGATTCAGGTAGTTAGAAGCTAAGACGTAGCTTCGACGTAGCAGTCACATTAATATTACCAGTACCACGTGCAAGTCAGAGAACAAATGAAACAACAGAGATGATGAATGTATGGCTTGGGAAATGATGCACGGGGGAGGGCTCCAAACGTTGGCAGATGGCACTTGTTCTTGCGAAGGTGAGACTGTTTCAGACTGTACGTTCTAAACTTTGGTCAGGCTCGAGCTAATATTCTAGGTGGTACTTTTGTTAACGCAGGTGGGGAGGATTTAAACGAATTGGCAGGGAAATGAGAAGGAAATGAGCACGTTAGTGGACAGTGATGATATATATTTAAAAGGCCTGTAAGGAACTAAATAATTAAGTGAGCGTGACTGAGGGGAAAAGTAGGCTGTGAACAGATGATGAATGCAATAGAATGGATGGTCTGAGGTGCTTTTACGTTAAAGTTAGAAATGTACTAGGAATGGCAGCTGAACACAGGGTTTGAATTAATATCTTGGAGTTTGTTCTTATTGCAATTACTCAGAACTGGTTGAGAGGAAGGCATAATTTGCAACTAAATATTATAGGATATCGATGCTTCACGCGAGATAGATAGGGAGACAAAAGGAGTGGAAGAGTTGCCTTATTGGTCAGAGAGGAAATCACAGCTATGGTGAAGGAGGGATCCGTGGAGGACTCGAGCAGTTAAGCGAAGTAGGCAGACCTCAGAAATAGGAAGGATGTAGTAATAATGATGGGGTTGTAGTACTGGCTTCCCAACAGCGAGTGCGAGACAGCGACAGAAATATGCAAGCACATTATGGCCAAAAAAACTATTTACAAGAAGGTCGTATCAAAAGGAGATTTAAACTTTGCCAACATAGAGTGGGATTCATTTAATATTCGACCTTTATCTGGAGCAGAATTTGTGAGGACTGTTCAGGAGGTTTTGCTACGGCAGTATGTAAATATTCAAACCCTCACAACCCTAGCAGGCCCTTTAACAGCAGGTACAATCTGTCGAGAGATACGGCTTTCAACGCACTCTATACTCTCTCCACCTTAAACACAGACGCAAAACGCAAATGGAATGATTCCACAAATTCATGACAAAGTTCTTTGTTTGATTCTATCTGTTCGGGTCTGATTCTATATTAGGTGGTTGGTTCTAAACATCCAAACACATGTGACATTTCCTGTTCCCAAATACAGCACCTTGATTCAAAGATAGAGTATCAATACTATTACAGATTGCTTTAATAGGAGTACAGTCAAGGCAATGATGTTATTTCCATATTGACTCCCTCATATTGGGGGTGACATTCGGATTAGAATGTAATTGATGGGCTTGGGCGTTTAAAATTAAAATCACTGGTACTCGGGAGTAAAATGCAAATGCAGCGCTTTTTGAAGATTTAAGGGTGGCTTCGACATGCAACAACAGACATATGGAAGTCGGTTGCACACTGGAATTGATTGAGATGGTCACGGTGGATTATTCATAGAAAACCTGTTCCCCAAGAATGAGTTATAGACTGGAATTATTTGAGGTGGTCAGGGTGGTTTATCCATAGAATAGCAGAACTCTGGGAGTGGGTTGTAGACTGGAATGGAATTGATGGAAATGGGTGATTGAATTCCGAGGAACTGGATTTGAGAGGAGCAAAATAAAAAAAAGAAAGAAGAGACGTAATTGCACGAGAGAGAGTGCAGAGGAGGACTACTCGATTCCAGAGATGCAACATAGAACATGGAACCTTCAGCTCTCGGTGTTGTGCCGACCTTTTATACTACTCTAAGTAAAAACCAACATGCATACCCTTAATTGTACTGTATTCTCTGTGACTTTCGGTCACTTAATTATCTATAATGTATCAGATGAAAAGAATGTCGGACAAAGAGAGTTTTAACTGTTTAGGCATATACAATATAATTAAGAAGAATGAGGGGTAATCAAATTGAGGTGATAAAACTTATGGATAAAATTGATGTGGAGCGGATATTTCCTCTTATGCAGCATTCTAGGATAATCAGTCATAACCTTCGGATAAATTGTGGCAAATTTAATAGAGTTGAGGTGAAACGACTTCTCCCAAAGTGTTGGAATTCACTACTGAAAATTGTGGTGGATGTTGATACAGTGGGTAACTTTGTAGAGGAGTTAGTCTTAGTTTTCATTGGTAATAGTTTGAAATGCTATGGGGAGAGCGCCAAAAATGGAGGTGAGAAGCATATCAGCTATGAACGAATGGTGGAGCAAAGTGTATGTGCTAAATGGTCTAAAACCAGTTCTATACCTGAGGAACTTATGAACTTGGAAATGGGTCATACTGGACATCGTGCTGGGGAATGAGCCTGGCCAGGTGGTTGAAGTTTTATGAGGGGATTACTTCGCGAATACTGGTCACAATTTCGTAGGTTTGAGAAAATGCATGGACAAAGACGAGAATGATCCTAAAGGAAGAGTACTTTATTGGGGACGGCCACGACAGCAACATTTGTTAAGGGCTGTTGGATGTGGATTGGGAATAGCTACTTGATGGTAAATCCACATTTGATGGGAGGGAAATTTTTAAAATGCGTTTGATGAGAGTGCAGGGCAGTCATATCCCAGTGAGACGAGCTAAAGAAAAAAAAGGAAGAATGCTTATGGTCTCGGCGACGGAATACAGAAAAGGCTTTGTAATGAGGAATTATGAAGACTAATTGGGGTCATAAAATATCTTGAACAAATAGGGTTAAGGACAATCTCAAAGCTTTTTCTTCGCAGGTTAGGAACAAGAGAGTAACTAAGGAAAGGGTTGTCCCATTCAAGTAGAAAGGAGGGCGGTTAGGCTTGCAGGCAGAGTAAATGGCTGACATTCTAAAAGAGTATTTTGCATTCATATTCGTCGAGGAATTGGAGATGAAAGCTGGCGAGTATCGGTTCGATGTTTGGTTACTACAAGTCATGCTAGCAGTGAAGAAGTGTTAGGTTTTCGAAAAGACATTAAGTTGGACATGTCACCATGTCCGGAATGGATCGATCCCAAGTTACTGAGGGAAGAGAGAGAGGAAATAGCTGTGTCCAAAACAAACGTGTTTGCTGTGCCCTTTAATATGGGTGAAGTCCTGGAAGACGGGAAAATCGCAAACATAATCCCTTGTTTAAGAAAGATCTCAAGGATAATCCAGATAAGTATAAACCGGTAATTCTGACGTCAATGATAGGGAGACTGCTGACAAAGATACTGAGGGAAGGATCCAAGGATCCATTCTTATTTGGAAGAACTTGGGCTACCAGTGACAGGCAAAATAATTTTGTGGTGGGGAAGTCATGCCTTACCAACTTAATCGACTTCTTTGTGAAAAGAAAAGCTTTGTTCGCCAGTTCGTCAGGTGACAGGTGTTTTCATTCGCGTTTCATTTTTGCAGTGGTCGATCTGGGAATTTGGAACAGTGGAAATGGAGGTTAGGCATTAAAATCTTCCTCCTGCAGTGTGGGGGATGTCGGGGCCATCTCTCATATCTCTGCTAACTACATTTGTGTGAATTGCACCCAACTCCAGTTCTTCCAGAACCGCGTGAGGGTACTGGAGCTGAAGCTGAATGAACTTCGGATCATTCAGGAGGTGGAGGTAGTTATTCAGAGGAATTATAGGGGTGTAGTTACTCGATCGCCATGTGAAGAAGGTAGATGGGCTACTTTCATCGTTGGGAAAGTGATCAAGCAGATTGTGCAAGAATGTCCTGTGGTGGATCCCCTCAACAATAAGTATACCGTTTAATAAAATATTGTTTACCTGGGAGAAGCAATGTGGTGCAAGTCACTGGCACAGAATCTGTCCTCAGAGGCGAAGCAGGAAGAGGAGCGCAGCTTTAGTTACTGCGGACTCCAATGTAACGGGGACAAATAGGTGGCAATGAGAGAAACACATGATTAGTGTGTTGCCTCCCAGGTTCCAGGGTTCCTGAAGTCGCTGACCATTTTTAGGGAATCTTGACGGGGAGGAGCAGCAGCCCCAAAAAGGGGTCCACACGGGCAGCAACTGCATAGTGAAGAAAAAAAGTGGGGTTTCAAGGCAGAAAATCGGGGCGCGAGGGTGGACCCGTAGAGCGAGAACAAACAGTGTTGTTACCACTGGTTCATTGTTCGTTCCACCTGCTGGTGACTCGAGGAACTGAGCGACAGCAGAGCTGAACACGTGGCTGCAGGAATTGTGAAGGGGAAGGTTTTGGAGTCTTGTATACCTGGAGATCATCCTGGGCAAGGTGGGACCTCTACAATACGGATGGTCTCTACCTGAACCAGAGATGTAACAATAAACTGCGGGTGGTGGGGTAGCCGCTCATGCTCTGCTGGAGAATTTAAATTAATGCAGCAGGGGGGAAGGAACCTGAATTGCAGTTCCAGTGTACAGTAAGCTGAGGGTATTGAGGTCAGGGATAAGTTTACAAGGTCACGAAAGGGCACTGGCAATAAGGATGTTGGCTTGACATATCTGTACTTCAATTCCAGGAGCATTCGAATAATGTGGGTGAACTTGCAGCATAAGTTGGTACGTGTACTTTCGATATTTTCGCCATTTCAGAGACATGATGTAAAGAGGGACAGGAATGGTTGATGCAGATTCCATGATTAAGAAGTTTCAGTCAGAGCAGAGGTGATGGCATAGGTGTGGGGGTGAGGTGTTAGGCGGGAGTGGCATTGTTTATCAAGGGCAGAATGACAGCAGCTGAGATTACATTTAAGGACTCATACACTGAGGTTGTTTGGGCTGAGATTAGAAATAGGAAAGGTCAAATCACCCTATTGGGATTTTTCTGTAGGCCTCCTAATTGATCCAGGGATGTAAAGGAAAGGTTTGCAATGATTATTCCGGAGAGGAGCGAGAGTAACAGGGTAGTTGTTTAGCTGTCCTTTCACTTGCCCAATATTGACTGGGAATACTACAAGTTTAGATGGGTCAGTTTTTGTTCAATGTGTGCAGGAGGGATGTCTGACACAATATGTAGACTGGCCAACAAGGTGTGATGTCATATTGGATTAGTTACTGGGAAACGAATCCGTCGAGGTGTTAGATTTGGACATAGGTGAGCACTTTGGCGACAGTGACGACAATTCGATTACGGTTACAAATGCAAAGAGCAGGGATAGGTGTATACAGCGGGGAAGCAGGTATAAGTGATGGAAAGGCAATTATGATGCGACACGGAAGACGTAGGATGCACAGGATGGGGAAGGAAACTGAAGCGGATGGACACACTGAAGCGGATGGACACACACACAAGGAAGAACTACCTATCAGGCAGGGAGATCTGTTGTCGAGTGACGGATCCTTAGCTTACTAAAGACGTTGAAGCGTTCTCAAGTGCAAGAGGAAGGCTTCTGTGAGGAAAAAGGGTGAAGGCTCAGTTAGGGGACAAAAAAACGGAAAGCATGCAAAGGCGGGTAGGTGGCACAGTGGTTTGTGTTTTGCTACACCGCGCCAGGGACCCAGATTCGATTCCAACCTTGGGCAACTGTCTGTCTGAAGTTTCCCCATTCTCTCCGTGTTTGTGTGGGCTTCCTCGGGCTGCTCCGATTACCTCCCAGTATCCAAAGACATGCAGGTGAGGTGCATTTGCTACGCACAAATGCCCATAGATTTAATTGCATTAGTCAGAGATAAATATAGAGTCTGGGTGGGGTTAATCCTTGGAAGGTTGGTGTGGACCTCCTGGGTCAAATGACCTTGTTTCCTTACTATACACAATGTAATCTTATCAAGCAAAGTGGCAAAGTTGATTGATGAGGTAAGTGATGGAGATGGCATGTACATAAACTACAGTCACTCATTTGATAAGGTTCCCTGTGGAAATCTGATGGAGAAAGTGAAGTCGCATGGAGTTCAAGGTGTCCAGATTATGTGGATAGAGAACATGCTGGACAGGGGAGACAGAGCACAGAAATGAAAGAGAGGTTATTAAGTATGAGAACTGCGGCCTGTTCTTAAGTATCAGAACTGGTGTTCCAGTGTTTGGGAGCACTGTTGTTTGTGATATGTTTGTGATATATTTACATGATCTGGAGGAAGGTATAGGTGGTCTGATTATCAAGGTTGCAAATGAGACTGAGATTGGTAGAAAAGCAGGTAATAAAGGAGACTATCAAAGAACACAGGAAAACATAGACAAATTGGAGAGTTGGGGAGAGAAGTGGCAGGTGGAGTTCAATCTGTGCAAATCTGAGGCGATGTATTTTGAAATATCCAAATCTAGAGCGAGCTGTATGGTAAATGAAAAGGCCCTGGGGGAATAAAAGTGGCATGAAGAGAGATTTGATGTTCAGGCCGATTTTACGCTGAAGTTGGTAACGCAGGTCGATAGAGTGGTCAAGATGGCGGATAGCATGCTTTCCTTCATTGGGTGGGGTATTGAATACAAGGTGATGCAGGTCGTATCACAGTTGTATGGAGCATTGGTTCGGCACATTCAGAATATTTCCTGAATTTCTGGTTGACATCTTATCAAAAGAACGTGTCTGGTTTGGAGAGGGCGCAGAAGAGCTTCACCGGAACATTGCCTGGCATGGAGGGCACTAGCTTTGAAGAGTTGTTGAGTATGTTAAAATTATTTTCATGAGAAAGACGAAGGTTGAGGGGGGATCTCATTAAGGTCGACAAAATCTTGAGATATATAGACAGGGTGGATCGCAAGAAGCTTTTTCCTTTCCCAGTGTGAGGGACTCCATTACGAGTGGTCACGAGCCCAAAGGGAGACAGGAAACGTTTAATGGAAATATGCATGTAAAGACCGTTACGCAGAGGGTGCTTAGAGTCTGGAACACATTGCCAAATGATTGGTCGAGGCGGGCACGATAGCATTATTTAACATCTATCGAGATAGATACACGAATGGGCAGAGAGCAGCGAGATACAGATTTTCTAAATTGGCGGCAGGTTTAGATAGTAGTTTCGAGTTGGTGCAGGCTTGGGGGGCAAATGCGGGTCTTTTTCCTCTGCTGCAATTCGCTTTGTTCTTTGCTCATTCTTTCCAGAGATTCCCCATACTGCAGCCCCTGCGCCATGTATTGGTCATGGAGCAGACAAAATGTTATAACTACAGTCACCATGACTAATACACAGTGGATAGTCAAAGCTTCTGGTCTTCTTGAATGTACACAGCATCTTAAAATTCATCCTCCAGGAAACCACCTCAATGATTTGCAGTAATATCTCCATTCAATTATCAACCACAGGTGAGAATCCTGGTCTGAATCAATTGCAGTCGAGGGGTCCTGATGTTACTGAACAGATGATCAGCAGAGAATGAGTATCATACGCGCTCAGTTGGAAGACACAGAACAAGATCTGAAGGTGTGCCTCAGAGCTGCTGAGTATATTGTCCTACACGCAGCACCGCGCAGGACACAGAGATGTGCAGGAAAATTGCGTGTATACTATGAGAAATGTCTCAGAGCATCTTTAAGGTGGAACCTGATACTCCTGGGTGAGCAACAGCATATGCCAGAAAAAGATAGAGAATTTTTAAAAAAATATTAGCATCGGATAATTGCGTGAAGCACAAAACGTTGCAGAAATATATGGGTAGACCTGGGATGTGACCAGCTGGATGAACCAGATCTTGGAGGGTGCAATCACGCATTTGAGAACATGAAAAAAACGACATTGCAATATGAGTTGTCATGGTTAGTTTTATCACAATCTAAATCAACCTCACAGAACTAGACCAGACACCATAAACCCAGATGATATATATATATTCTTTCATGGCATTTTCCAGAGCAGGCTGATGCACTTCACAATTGACCCAGCTATGTGACCTGAGAGGAACATCGTGCAAACTAGAACATTGCATCCATCTCCAAACCCAGACAGGTTATCCTTCCAGAATGTAGATGTTTGTACACCATCAAAGTACATTACTTGGTAACACAATGCTAGATCTCTGCCCTGAGTGGGAAAACTGGCAAAACCATCAAGTAGATTGGATGGGGCGGTGTTTGTGCAGTGTGTCCAGGAAGCTTTTCTAACGCAGTATGTGGAGTGTCCAACCAGAGGGGAGGCAATATTGGATTTGGTACTCGGTAATGAACCGGGACAAGTGGTGGGCTTGTTAGTGGGTGAACATTTTGGTGATGGTGACCACAATTCTGTGACTTTCACCTTGGTTATGGAGAGAGATAGGTGCGCACAACAAGGTAGATTTTACAATTGGGGGAAGGGAAATTACGATGCTGTAAGACAGGATTTGAGGAGCATACGTCGGGAGCATGGGCTGTCAGGGAATGATGCGGTGGAAATGTGGAACTTTTTTCAAGGAGCAGATACGACGTGTCCTTGATATGTATGTACCTATCAGGCAGGAAAGAAATGGTCGTGTGAGGGAGCCTTGGTTGACGAGGGAGGTTGAATGTCTAGTAAAGAGGAAGAAGGAGGCTTACATAAGGCTGAGGAAACAGGGTTCAGACAGAGCAGTGGAGGGATACAGGATAGCCAGAAGGAACCTGAAGAAAGGGATTAGGAGAGCTAAGAGAGGGCATGAAAAATCCTTGGCGGATAGGATCAAGGATAACCCCAAGGCATTTTATGCGTATGTGAGAAACCTGAGAATGACGAGAACGAGGGTAGGTCCGATCAAGGACAGTAGTGGGAGACTGTGTATTGAGTCGGAAGTGATAGGAGAGGTCTTGAACAAGTACTTCTCTTCAGTATTTACGAAGGAGAGGGACCGTATTGTTGAAGAGGAGAGTGTGAAACGGACTGTTAAGCTAGAAGAGATACCTGTTAGGAAGGAAGATGTTTTGGACATTTTGAACAACTTGAGGATAGACAAGTCCCCCGGGCCTGACGGGATATATCCTAGGATTATGTGGGAAGCAAGAGAGGAAATTGGAGTACAGTTGGCAATGATCTTCTCGTCTTCACTGGCAACGGGGGTGGTACCAGGGGACTGGAGAGTAGCGAATGTTGTTCAAAAAAGGGAATAGGGATAACCCCGGGAATTACAGGCCAGTTAGTCTTACATCTGTGGTAGGCAAAGTAATGGAAAGGGTACTGAGGGATAGGATTTACGAGTATCTGGAAAGACACTGCTTGATTGGGGACAGCCAGCACGGATTTATGAAGGGTAGGTCTTGCCTTACAAGTCTTATTGAATTCTTCGAGGAGGTGACCAAGCATGTGGATGAGGGTAGAGCAGTGGATGTAGTGTACATGGATTTTAGTAAGGCATTTGACAAGGTTCCCCATGGTAGGCTTATGCGGAAAGTCAGGAGGCATGGGATAGAGGGAAATTTGGCCAATTGGATAGAAAACTGGCTAACCGGTCGAAGGCAGAGAGTGGTGGTAGATGGTAAATATTCAGCCTGGAGCCCAGTTACAAGTGGAGTTCCGCAGGGATCAGTTCTGGGTCCTCTGCTGTTTGTAATTTTTATTAATGACTTAGATGAGGGAGTCGAAGGGTGGGTCAGTAAATTTGCAGATGATACGAAGATAGGTGGAGTTGTGGACAGTGAGGAGGGCTGTTGTCGGCTGCAGAGGGACTTAGATATGATGCAGAGCTGGGCTGAGGAGTGGCAGATGGAGTTCAACCCTGCCAAGTGTGAGGTTGTCCATTTTGGAAGAACAAATAAGAATGCGGAATACAGGGTTAATGGTAGGGTTCTTCGTCAGGTGGAGGAACAGAGGGATCTTGGGGTCTATGTACATAGATCTTTGAAGGTTGCCACTCAGGTGGATAGAGTTTGTAAGAAGGCCTATGGAGTATTATCGTTCATTAGCAGAGGGATTGAATTCAAGAGTCGTGAAGTGATGTTGCAGCTGTACAGGACTTTGGTTAGGCCACAGTTGGAGTACTGTGTGCAGTTCTGGTCGCCTCACTTTAGGAAAGATGTGGAAGCTTTGGAGAGGGTGCAGAGAAGATTTACCAGGATGTTGCCTGGAATGGAGAGTAGGTCGTACGAGGATAGGCTGAGAGTTCTCGGCCTTTTCTCGTTGGAACGGCGAAGGATGAGGGGTGACTTGATAGAGGTTTATGAGATGATCAGAGGAATAGATAGATTAGACAGTCAGAAACTTTTTCCCCGGGTACATCAGAGCGTTACAAGGGGACATAAATTTCAGGTTAAAGTTGGAAGGTATAGGGGAGATGTCAGGGGTGGGTTCTTTACCCAGAGAGTGGTGGGGGCATGGAATGCGCTGCCCGTGGGAGTGGTGGAGTCAGAATCATTGGCGACCTTTAAGCGGCATTTGGATAGGTACATGGATGGGTGCTTAATCTAGGTTAGAAGTTCGGCACAACATCGTGGGCCAAAGGGCCTGTTCTGTGCTGTATTGGGGTTCTATGTTCTATGTTCATCCTTCTTGTGAGAGGATATGCAGCTCCCATTCATTCACAGATACAGATCTCCATTTTGTCACGCCTAGGGGTGTTATGGATGTGAAAATCACTGGCAGAGAGATATTATTAAATGTTAACAAATGGGATGAGTTTGGGAAATACGCAGGTGGAGACAAAAAGTCTAGATATTTCTGAATGCTGAAATGAAGAAACTTCGACCACATTCTGCAACACGAATTAGTTTTTGCAGGCATGATAGGGGAACGGGATATTGGTGTGATTGCAGATGACCTAGAGTATTGGATGCGCATTTGTTCTGCAGCATTGTAAATGGCGGTGGGTCAGCATTTTGTTCTCCTCATTGGGCTGAATCTAACAATAATTTGTATCAGTGTCATTTTCTTGGAGTGAGACAGAAGGATCATCAACACGAGACCGAGCGAGTTTCCTGGTGGTATCTCTGTGAACCCACCCTACTAACTTCTGATCCCACCCAATGACGTCTGTCTCATTCAATGCCACCCGATTTTCCAAACCATCATGGCTGGAGGTACTCACCATCGCATGAATGCCTCGGAATTTTCCGTGACCATGGCGCCAATGAGCATATGGTTGAGCTTTCTCAGTCCGGATCTACCCAGCAGTTTACCACGAGCATGTCAAATAAGGAGCACGGTGATATTGGAGGATGGATTAGTACAGTGGAGGACCATTCTTTTCCAAAGAATGGATCCACAGAACATGGTCTGAGATTACAACCCAGCTCAGTCGTTTGAAGAAATGTCCAAGAACACAGGACAAGCGTCAGTAAACTTACCTGCCCTTTTCCAATAAATTGTCACAGTAATGTCGCTGCTCTCTCACACTCAGTGTATTTCTGTTCTCGCATTTACCCCGAATAAGGCTCCTGCTCTACCACTCCAACCAGTGCATGCAGCAACTGCTCTCTCTCTCTCTCTCTCTCTCTCTCTCTCTCTCTCGCTCTACCCCCTCCACCCCACACACTTCTTTGTCTCCCGTCTATTATCACCAGACATTAATAACACTGCGTGGATGGAACACTGTGGACAGACTGATTCAGAACACCTCACCATTCTCCCACACCGAAACTAACACAAACAGAAGGGCCACACACTCCCATCGTCTCTCTCTCCCTCCATTTCTCCCATTCTAGGAAAAAAAACGGCATGGAGTGTGATGGAAAGGGTCACGTGGATGGTGGAGTCCCCGATATCCGTTCTCTCGCCCACTCACCCAGCCATTAGGAGAGGTCACTGTAATGAGACGGAGAAGACTTGGAGGACTCGTGTGGAGATTCTGAAACATCCACTTCCCAATAACAGAATAAGGAGCAATACTCAGTGAATGGCAATTATCAATTTCAACACACTGTCAGTTCCGTTTCCCCAGCACAACGTCGAAGCCAGGCCCTTGATGCCATCTGCCTTTTTTGTCGAGCTAGAACAAATGTAATCTCCGATATCTTGGTGGGCAGGACTATGTGTGCACAACAGATTGTCTTCACGACCTCCCAGGAAAGGTATACGAACGTTCCCTCCTGCCCCTCGTCCTGTAAATCGTTCAGATAATGAAAGTAATCTGTGATTCTTATTATCGAACAAGCTCTCCCCACTTATTCTGACATATTCAAAAATCTATGTTCTCATACATACAGTACCCTCTGCTTCTTCGCCCTGTTTATAATGGTACTGTTATTTTATATTGTCTTTCGATGTTCTTCTGGCCAACGTGCATTATCTCACACTGTTCAGTATTGATTCTGATCTGTCACATAACTGAACACTACGCCAAATTGTTGGAGTTCCACACTACCTCCACACGCTTTAAAATTCTTCCACTTTTGGGGTCTGCAAACATTAAAATTGTATCACACTCAAAGACCACACAAAAATACTGATACATTCCCTTGTGTGAACAACTGCGATGCTCATACACTACCCAAGGACAACTGCGTTTTGTCAATTATATAAATGGTTTGAATGAAAGCACAGTAGGTATATTTCGTAAGTTTGCAACGAAAGCAAAATTAGACCTAAAATGAAGAATAATACCTCAGAAGACAATGGTATCATGATTGGATCGGCCAATGTACTGAGGAGTGACAGATGGAGATTAATTCAGTTATTTGTAAGGAGCTGCATTTTGTAAAGACAAATCAGAGCAGGACTTATGAATTGAATTGTAAGGCCCTGTGCTGTGTGCCTGAACAAAGAGTGCAGGTTCACATTTGTTTGAAAGTGGAGTTGCAGGTAGATAGCATAGTGAATAATGTGATTGATATTTTTGCCTTTATTTGTCAGTGTGTTCACGAAATGAGTTGGGATGTCGTGCTGTGGCTGTAAGGGACATAGGTTTGGCCACGTTTGGAATACTGTGCGCAATTCCAAACTCCCTGCGAGAAGACTGATGTTGTGAAACTTGAAAACGTTCAGGAAAGATTTACAAAGTTGTTGCTTGGATTGGAAGTTGTCAGAGAAAGGCAGTGGCTGACTAAACCGGGCGATGTTCCCTGTTGCGTCAGACATTGAGAAGCGACCATGCAGATATTTATAAAATCATTTGGTCTATGAATAGCCAAAAAGTGCATTTTTCCATGGTAGCGCAGTCCAGAAATAGAGGGCATAGGTTTAAGAAGAGTGGGGGAAAATATTAAAAGGGATCTCAGTGCCACATTTTTCATACGGAGTGTGTTTAATATGTAACGAGCCATCAAGGGACTCTGTGGAGGGTGGTACAATTACAGCATTTGAAAGGCATCCGGATTGACACACGAATTGTAAGATTTTAGACAGATGTGGACCAAGTGCTGGCAAACGGGACTAGATCAATTTAGCATATGTGGTCGGCAGGGACGCGTTGCACTGAAGATTGGTTTTACATACCATACAGCTTTATGACTCTATGACGTTTGTGAAACATTCTCCTTTCATCGTAAAACGAGCACGCTCGTCTTGAAATTACCACGACCAAGGGAAATGAACCCTGCCATTCAACATTGTATGGAATTTTATGAAGACATTATGAGAACGGTGGATAACGGGAAACCCGTAAATGTGGTTGTACCTTCATTTACAATAGGTTTTGAACAAGGTGATGCTCAAGAGGTCACTGCTCAAGAGAAAGATGCGTGGACTGAGGAGCAGGGTATTAGCCTAGATAAAGAATTGGTTGACGAAGAGGACGCAAAGCGTTGGACAAAAGAGCGGAATTTCTGGAAAGCAAACAGTAAGGAGTGGTGTTTCTTAGGGATTATTATTAATATTATTAATAAATTATACGTATGATTTTGAGTTGAGATCCATGTGTATTGTGCAAAGTTTTCAATTAATTTGCAAATTTAGCAAACACAGCAAAGTGTGCACAGGACAGTGAAACTTTCCAGAGGAAGATATATGCTTTAGGTGAGTGGCAAAGGTGAGGACTGCAGATGCTGGAGCTTAGACTCTCGAGTGCCCTGCTAGAAAAGCACAGCAGGTCATCATGATCCGACGATCAGGAAAATGGACGTTTCAGGCAAAGGCCCATCCCTGATGAATGTTTTTTTTATCAGAAATATCAATTCTGCTGCTCTTCAGATGCTGCCTGAACCGCCGTGCTTTTCCAGCAGCTCACTCTCGACTTTCAGGAAGTGGACAAGGTGTTGTAGCTGTATATGGTGCTGGAGAGGCTTCACCTGGAGGACGGCGTGCAGTTCTTTTTTTGTCTCCGTACTTGACAAATGGTATACTGGTACGACAGAGAGTGGAAAGGAGGTTCACTAAGTTGATTTCATGTTTGAATGGGTTGCCTTATGAGGAGACACTGAGTAGACTATATTCATTTAGAATTTAGCAGAACGAGGTAGTATCTTGTCGAAGTGTATAACATTATAAAATTGATAGATAATATAGACGTAGACAGGATGTTCACACTGAAACCACGGCAAGAGGGCATAGCCCAACATTATGCGGAAAAGAGTTCGGGCTGAATTGAGAAGGAACTTGTTCCCAGACTTGTGAATCTATTGCATATGTTGCCTAGTGAAGTAGTTAATGCTAGTTCAGTCAATGCTATGAAAGCTAGGAACTATTTTTTATCCAAAAATGAAATAAGTATCAGATACGGTAAGAGGGCTGTTAAGTGGAGCTCAGAACACGAAGGTAGCAGCCGTGATCTCATTCAGTGGAGGAGATGTCTCGAAGGGTCAGATGCCCTGTTTCTGCTCCTTACTGTTCCCTCATAAAGTTGAAATTATCTATACACCTCATTCTTTCGTCCACCCGAAAATGTAGACCTAAACGTCCTACAGTAGAGTGGAACATACATCCCAGACTCTTCAGATTCTCCTTATGACTCAAGCCCTCTATTTCCGGCAGCATCCTGGTAAAGATGGTGGTGGAAATGCACAGCAGGTCAGGCAACATCCGAGGAGCAGGAAAATTGACGTTTTGGAATTAGCACCGTCACCAACAATGAGGCTGGCAACCTTGGGGGCTTTGGGAAAAATGGGACGGGGTGGGGCTGGGGAAAGGTTGCTGAGAGTGCAATAGATGGCTGGAGGTGGCGGTCAAGATGATACGTTGGAGAAGAAGTTGGAATGGATAGATGGGAAGGAAGATTGACGGATGGGATGGGTCTAAAGGACAGTGCCGTGCTGGTGGGGTAAGTTAGCGGTGTGGAAATGAGTAAACTGGTGAACTTCACATTGGTGCCATGGGGTTGAGCGGTCACGAGTTGAAAGATAATGCATTCTTCTTCCATGCCTCGGTAGTAATTGAGTGGCGAGGGAGGAGGCCCAAGACCTAATGACCTCCACAGAGATGGATGGGGATTTGAAGTGTTCGGCCACGATGCGGTGGGGTTGGTTGTTGCGGATGTTACAGAAATGTTCTCTGAAGCGCTGTGCACTTAGGTGTCCTGTCTCCCCAATATAGAGGAGATCGCATAGGGAGCAATTGATTCAATAAATGACATGTTTGCAAGTGCAGGTGGAATTTGGATGCATGTGGAATGCACCTTTGTGCCCTTGGAAAGAGGTGAGTGGTGGGGCTTGGGCGCAGTTTTTGTAATTCCTGCAGAGGCAGGGGAAGGTGCCAGCAGTGTAGGGTGGATAGTTAGGGGGCGTGGACCTGACAAGGTAGTCGCGAAGGGAATGGTCTTTTTGGGAAGCGGTTAGGTTGGCGATGGAAATTTATCTCTGGTGGTGGGGTCCATTTGTAGGTGGAGGAAATGACGGAGAATGATTCAATGTAAACAGAGCGTGGAATTCGAGGACCGGCAGTTGCCGTCCTTGTTGCAATTGGAGGGGTGGGGTTCGAATGCGGAGGTTCAGGACGTGGATGAGCTGGGCAGGACGACATCATCAACCACGTGGGAGGTCAAATTGCGATCATTACTGAAGGAGGTCTCCTGATGCTTAGTGGCAGAATTAGTCCGCCTGGTAGCAAATGCGGCAGAGTCGGGACAATTAGGAATAAACGATAGCAAACTGCAGGAGTCAGGGTGGGAGCAGGTGTAATCCGGGTAGCTGTGTGAATCGGTAGCTTTGTAGAAAATGTCAGTGCTGTGTTGGTCACCGTTGATGGAGACGCAGAGGGCTCGGAAGGGGATACATGTGTCAGAGATCGTCCAGTTGAATTTATTCTTGGGGTGGAATGTGTTGGTGAAGTTGACGAACTGCTCAAACTCCTTGTGGGAGCACAAGGTGGCGCCGACACAGGCATTCATATAGTGGTGGAAAAGGTGGGGAGTGTTACCGGTGTAACTGCAGAAGATAGCCTGTTCTACGTAACTGACAAAGAGGTAGGCAGAGCTGGGGTCCATGCAGGTGCCCATGGCTGCCCCTTTCGAATGGAAAAAATGTGAGGATTCGAAGGAGAAATTGTTGAAGTTGAGGACCAGTTCAGCCAAACGGATAAGAGTGCCAGTGGAAGGTGACTGGTGGGGCATCAGGAGAGGAAGGCCGGACGGCTTGAAGGCCCTGGTCATGGCGGATGGAGGAGTATAGGGACTGGATGACCATGGTGAAGATGAGGCTGTCGGGGCCAGCGGAAAGGAAGTCTTGGAGGAGGTGGAGGGCATTGGTGGTGTCCCGGATGCGAAGCGAGAGTTCCATGACCAGGGAGACAGGACTGTATCGAGGTATGTGGAGATTAAATCATTTGGGAAGGAGGAGGCTGAGACGATTATTCGAGTTTCAAATCCCACAAAGCCATTTCATAATATGTCTGAAAATTTTGACTTGATGAAGAAGGAAGTGGTGCCAGGATTGAATTTCAGAATATAAGCCCGGGATTCTTGAAATCAAGGTTATTCCTGTTGATTAGAGTCAAGTTTGCAACTTGCAGACGTTTATAACATGATGAGTGACATGGATAGACTGAATAGTCAAGGTTATTTTCCCCAGATTATTGGAGTTGAAAACTAGATAGCATAGCTTTAAACTGAGAGAGGAAAGATTTAAAAGGGCCTGAGGGGCAACTGAGAATGATGTATGCATGGGCTGAGCTGCGAGAGGAAATGTTGGAGGTTTTTTATAATTGCAAAACCTGAAAGTTACTCGATAAGTACGTGAATAGGAAGGGTTTAGAGGGATTTTGTCCAAATGCTAGCAATTTGTGATAACTAGTTGGCACAGAACGTCCGACCAAAGGTCTGTTTTCGTGCTTTGCAACTGTGTGATTCATTGATTCAATAGATCAAAATCAATTTGCAATCTTATCTAATCTTTTTCACTGTCTGCTATGCAACCAATCTTAGTCTCTTCTGTAAACTTGCTAACCATGCCTTCTATAATTCTCATCTAAATCATTGATACAAATGTCAACTAAAAGTTGATCAGCACCAATACCAGTGAATCCACCGCTGGACAAACGCCTCTAGTACAAAACACTGCTCTCCTCGACGTCACTGTCTCCTGGCATTAAACAGAAACACAAACACACCCACGTAAACACACTTACACATACAGACATTCAGAGTCACACGTATGGTTCTGTCGTTAAGATGGAGACAGATAAGATTTGATTTCATGGGAATTCAAGGTTACGGTGAGAATGCAGGAGCATTTTGTTGAGAAATGTTAGCAATGATCAAACAGCAGACTCGATGGGCAAAAAGGCATAACTCTGGCTCCAATTTATGCTGTTCTTTAGTCTTTTAATATCGAAAAGTTCATCCAAGAGAGCAGTGGAGGCTAAGATTGATAAATTTATAAATACTTTACAGAACACAGTCGATGTGGTAATTTTGGCATACGTATGAGGGGCTGAATGATCTACATCTGTTCATATTTGTTGTGTCTTTATTTCTCAAAAGATGAGATGACATGTTACGTGGTTAACTGAATTTAAACGTCGGAAGTCTCCAATTTATGACTGAAACACCAATACTCCTTTCTGCTGAGGGTTCTGCTGAATGTTCTGTTCTCATCCGCACAGAAATGTCAAGACTCGGTCATTCAACCAGGGAATCCCGACAGTGTAGAAATAAGTCATTCATTTCATTGAATCCACACTGAAACACTGAAGACACTCCCAGCCCGACTTACCTCCCCACTGTTGCTGATAACCCCACATTTCCCAAGCTTAATCTGGCTAACTGACAGAAGCATGAACAGAATAGAGAAAACCCCATAGACAATCCAAATAACCTGCACGTATTTGGACTGCGGGAGGAAACTCATTCACACACGGGGAGAATGAGCAAACTCCACACAGCCATTCCCGCAAGGCTGGAATCAAACACAGATGTCTGGCGTTGCGCGGCAGCAGTGCTAACCACTTAGTCACTGTACCACACCTTTCATTGAAAGCATTCAAGGCAGAGTCGGACGGATCATCGATGGTCAATTGAATCTGTGTTTATTCGGAAGAGACAGGAAAAGGATGTTCAGCCACAATCAGTCCAGCTGACCATTCCAATTTGTTGCAACATATTCGAATGACAGAATGGCTGACTGCTGCGTTTATCCCTTGTGTTGTTCTCTCCATCAACCGCTCAATGTTGTTGCAAAGCTAATGGTCGATCCCATTCAGTCAGTTAGGAAGGACATTAGGTAGTTCTAAAGTTATAGAATAAAGTATTCAGTCATTTAGACACATTAGAAAGCATAGGATGAGGCCATGCAAACTTTCTAGGCTGTTACATAGGCACAGAGGAGCCCTGGTTCGCTACCAGGAGATCATGACTGTCCAGGGAGTGGTCATCCACAACAAACCTTTTGGACTCTTCATGTCGACCCACGGTTTACAAAGGCCTATCAACGTCTCTTCCTCAGGCATCTGAGGAAATTTGGATGATGTAGAATCCCCTTGCCAACTTTTATAGGTGCACCATTGACAGCATTCTGTCTGTATGCATCACTGCATGGAATACCAACTGTACCATTCAAGATCGCAGATGGTTACAGAGAGTGATGAACTCGGCCCGCAGAATCAAAAAACGCCATCCTCCTTTCTATAGAATTCATCTACAAAGGTCTGCTCTGAAGAAAAGTCTGCCAGCAGTCTCAAAGATCTATCCCACCTGGCATTATTTTCCTACAACTTCAGAAGGTGCAGAGGCCTTTATACACATACTAGCCAGTTTTGAAACAGTTACTACTCTACTGTTGTTAGAATACTGAATGGGCTTGAAAACTATTGACATTGGCCACGACCTGTGTTTTTGTTTTTGCTTCTTTTTACCTATTATTTACTTATCCATGCTAGTTAACTCTGTGATTTGACTCTATTGCTTGCAAGACAAAGCGTTTTAATGTATCTCGCCACACGTGATAATACATTCAATTCAATTCAATTCAATTCAATTTCATTCAAAAGCAAAGAGGGCGAAAGTGAATGAACACGTCCTCTGATGCAGTTAGTGGTGGTTTGTTGAGTGAATATCTGGAGTCAGAGTCTCAACTAGAACAATAACAGAGCTAACAAGCGCAGAATAAATGCGAACTGCAAGACAATCATACATGGTGTATAGCAGTAGTATCTGAACAATGAGACTTACCGGGAACACCAACGATAGCCAGGATTGGATAATAAAAATATTTAAGAATCAGAAGTGCATATAAAATACGCGATGATAATGAAATTTGATCATAGTATGTAGAAAGATACCAAACATCCTCGGATAAGCTCCTATGCATTCTCATTAAATTCCAGTCATTTTTCCAAAGAATTTGACTCACTGCTGTAATATTCCAGTCTAATGTTCTCAGATTATTATCCATTTTTATCACATTCTAGTCCAACGTCCTCTGATTTTGATCTCGCCTCCCCCTTTCTCTGGAGCTACTGATCCCAGTTAATGTTTTCAGTGTTGCTCTCTCTCGTAATATGGGATAACACATTGAAACGAGATTGTTTATCATTAAACCATAGAATATCTCCATTGGGATAATTAAAATCCGTGGAGACTGGGATTACTCATAGTCAGTGAACAAACAGGTTCAGTTAACCCTTTCCTTGCATCACTTTTCATATCACAATAAACGCAAACATTTACTTGGTCTGGATATAATAGATGAGCATAACTGGATGATTGGCAATAAATCTTTCAATCCTTTTAATCTTGCTTCCCTGTACACAGGAGTTGTGACAGAATACTGCAGGACTGTACATGTCCCAACCTGTTTATAAAAGGAGACAGGCATAAAATAATACACCAGCTGCATATAGTGACTGGTGGGAAATTCCAAAGTCTAGAGGCCAAGGTTATAGTACTTATTGCTGATTTTCCTTCTCTAATGCTGCGCCCAGTTCAGGTTGTAAGTTTGGGTCGCTGAGCTGGTAGGTTTTTTCGCAGGCATTTCGACAACATGCTCGGCAACATTCTCAGTGAGCCTTCAGTAAGTGCTGTGCTCTCTCCCACATTATATTTATGTGTCTTGGTCTCGTAAGGTGAAAGCATTCATTTCTGGTTCCCTGTTTTCTCAGAGGTTGGTAAATGGGGTCCAAATCATTGTGTGTATTGATGGAATTCCATTCAATTGCCAGGTCTGTCGGAAATCCGAAACGTCCCTTTGTGTCAGTCATAGAATGGATGTATTGTCACAGTCGAGGTGGTGTTCTCCTTCATCTGTGATTAAGGATATTGGTGATAGTTTTATTCATGTTGTTTGGTGGTTAGTTGGTGCTCATGTATCCGGGTGGCTAGTTTCCTGCCTGTTTACCCGATGTAGTGTTAGATGCAGTCCATTTATGGTATTTTGTAATTGATTTTTGTTTTGCTGCTTGATGGACATAGAGTCATAGAAATGTACAGCATGGAAACAGACCCTTCGGTTCAAAACGTCCATGCCAACCAGATATCCCAATCCAATCTAGACGCACCTGCCAGTACCTGGCCTATATCCCTCCAAACCCTTCCTATTCATATACCCATACAAATGCCTCTACAATGTTGCAATTTTACCAGCCTCCAACCACATCCTCTGGCAGCTCATTCCATACTTGTACCACCCTCTGCGTGAAAATGTTGGCCCTTAGGTCTCTTTTACATATTTCCCCTCTCACCCCAAACCTATGCCCTCTAGTTCTGGACTCCCCGACCCCAGGGAAAAGACTTTGCCTATTTATCCTCTCCATGCCCCTCATAATTTTATAAACCTCTTTCAGGTCACCCCTCAGCCTCCGATGCTCAAGGGAAAACAGCCCCAGCCTGTTCAGCCTTTTCCTGTAGCTCAGATCCTCCAACCCTGGCAACACCTTTGTAAATCTTTTCTGAACCCTTTCAAGTTTCACAACATCTTCCCGATAGGAAAGGTGCCAGAATTGCACGCAATATTCCAACAGTGGCCTAACCAATGTCCTGTACTGATTTGAGTCCTGTGGCCAGCAGTGTATAGTAAGGAACGGTGCTGGATCCCCTGTTGGTCATCTTCGATGTAAACAAGTGTTGTGAGAATGTCGCAATCACTGTTAGTAACATGGCGACAGCCAAAGTTATTGTGCAGCGGTCAGGGAATACAGTTGCTGAATGGGATCTAAATCAACTGGACCGTGGGCCCATGAATTTAAAACACAGTTTAATTCAGGTGTTGGATTTTGTTAAGGCAAAACAGGAAGGAGTAACACAGTTAATGGTAGAGCCCTGGGCAGTGTTGTCGAACAGACAGAGTCCAAGGGGTGCAGTTACATTGCTCCTTGCAAGTGGCATCACAGGTGGACAGGGTTGTGAAAACGACATTTTTCCTCTTTGGTCAGAGCGTTGAAGATATATGTTGGAGATATTTTAAGCGTTGTTACCCATATTTCCCTTGGACATGGGAGGATTCGATGTGACCTTACTAGGTTTTATAAAATCATGCAGTGGATAAGTAAAGTGAATAAGCAAGTGCAGGGCAGTCCGATCCTGAGGGTATAAACGTGAGCTGAGAGAGCAAATATTTAAAGAGTGATCTGAGGAGCAAAACGTCCCACAGAATATGATTGATATATAGCACGAACTGTTAGAGGAAATGGTAGAAATAAAATCAGAATATATTAAAGATGCGTGGGCAGGTATTTGGACAGGACAAGGTTTGAAGAGAAATTAGTCAAATACAGCCAAAGCCGATTCACTCAGTTTTGGAATGCTGGATCGAATTGAAGCGATGGATCAAAGGGACGGTTTATGTGCTGCATGACTCGATGTCTCCAGTTATTTGAGGAGATGACTACAGCGATAAGGCTTGTTGTAGACAATGAAGCAAGCTACAGAGATAAGGCTGGTAGTCTGTAATGGAATTCGTTTCAAATATGTGGATTAATCGTAAAGAGGGGAGGAGATTACAGAACTCACAACTGTTATAGGTGTTAGAATGATTGATGCCACTGCTCCAAAAGACACACCAAAGGTATCGTGTTAGAGAGGGATCACAAAACAGAAAGACCCCAGGAATCATCACCACTTTCTCGTGGGAGGCCTGCTTTCAACTCCGTTGTACTGACGCTCACTAAGACAGCACAGACCTAAACTGTGAACTGAGAAGTTCCAATGCTGTATTATTCCAACAAAATTAGAGAGTTGTAGTGAGGATCACGACTGTAGAATGTTATTGAGAACCAAGTGATCTGGAAAACTCCAGTCTCCGTCCCTGGCATGTGGTGGCTCGTCTCTCTGGCATGGAGAATTCTGTTATCTCAGAACCGACTGTAACACCAAAAGAGAGAGGCGCTGACAGAAGTAGCAACTAGACCCACACAGTTCGGGATACCACATGGAAAGCTCCTGAGTGATAACACTATCGTGCAGGAATGTTTCAGGATCAAACAATTATGTAAGAAGTGGTTTTGATTCATGGTGCATTGATATTAATACTAAGGGCTGTGAAACCGGTGAGCAGGTGAAGTGATAGCCGAGTGGTATTATCGGTAAGCTATTTCTCCAGAAACTAAGCTCATGATCTGGAGTACCAGTTCAAATTCCACCATCGCAACTGGTCAACTTTGAATTAAATAATTCTAAAAATGTAATCAAAAAACTGCAAGTAAGTATTTCCCAATTGCTGATGTAAGAAAAATCCTTCGGTTACATTCATGTGTCTAAGTGAAATTTCATCTACTATTCTTACTTGATGTGGACTTCAGAGGGTAACTCTGAAATGGCCCAGCAGGCCACCTGTTCAAGGGGAGCTGGGGTGGGCAATAAATGCTCGCCAAACAGAGGCACCCACATTCCACAAGTAAATAAAAAAAAATACACTGGCGCATTCGAACCGTGTTAGGATCAGTTCCCTGGCCAATCATGCTGGTAGGTCTACGGTAGGGTTTGAACTGGAAGAGAACATACAGGAACAGGGATCAGGTGAAAGGATCTTCAAACAACTGAAGAGAAAAGGTGAGGCATCGGAACAGCATGGAGACGTTGCTGAACACAAACAGGAAGTAACAGGAAGGCAGAGAGTCGAATAAAAACTAGACATTAGAGAAGAGGTTTGCAAGTCAAATTCTGAACAAAAATTATATTATAACATTTTTTTGGAACTAACAAATGATGGAACATTAATATTCGATGGTACGCAACGTTGTGGGTTCAAAGGAAGGATCTAAAAGCAGGATGGCTTCCCTGACAGTAACAGATTACAAAGACATTACAGGCAAAGCGTTTGACCACAGATTACGCAGGTAAAACAGTCTGCGTGCGAATTCTGCGCATTATGTGTTAACAACACAAGCAGAAGAACAGCCTTAAGGCTGCTAAAAACATTTCATTGCTCATCACTGCATTAAACATAAATTTAAAGGAATTTGTAACGAAGACATTGTGATAATTTTGGGAGATTTCAATCTTTTTATAATCTGCTCTACGCACACTGGTATGAGTGATAATCAAAGAGAAGTTCAGAGAATGTTTTTGTCAGTGTCTCTTTCAATAAAATATTGTGCAACTGGCTTGGGACGTACCTATCTCAGATGGAACATTGGGTAATAAAGCCAAGAGAATGAGTGATGTCACACTGAGAGATCCAGCCGGAAAATGTGAAGAAGTATAATTCAAAGGAATTATGAAGTTTTAAGGTGACTACAGAAAGGGCAAGTCACGTTTGGAAATTGAAACAAACCAAATTGCATGCGTTTCAGAGGAGAACTGACGAAGGGTAACAGGGTAAACAGACTGAAATATGTGTCTGTAATTTATCATGGGTAAACATTTGAAATAACCATTCGAAATATTCAATAAAAGAACATCCTACTGAAACAGACAAAACCTCAGCAAAAATTCCGAACTCGCACTCACTGAGGATGAAAAAGATCAGACTCTATTTATAGGCTCAGAAAATGCCTGAAAAAATACACCTGATACTATTGAAGAGAAAATCTGTTTTAGTCAAAGACAAAAAAAAGGATGTCGGTGTTGAAGGAATTGCAAAGTTTGTCATACCAGGAAGACTGCCAGGACTTAATGAGAAGACAGGAACAGTGTGAGTTCAATGTGCTGGCGGTGGTGAGAATGTTTGCTGAAGCAGCAATGGAAATATGCACTTCAACATTTTTACTCTTAATGTTCAGGGATGATTGGATCAACCAGCAAAGACTGCTCATCGACAATTGCCCGGAGGCAGCTCAGAATCAGATGTGAATTGGGCGGACCATGTAGGCCAGCCCAGCGAAGAAGGTCAAATATCCTTCCTGAGACAGCATAAGAGAACCGGTTGAGATTTTCCAGATAATCTGCAATTCGTTGATTGTAGCCTCACCAATGACCTGTCCAGGCACAGCATGAAGTTCAAACTATTATTCTCAGTGCTCCGACCAATGAATGTAAACGTGCCAAATGCCATCATCACCGCCTTGTCCACCGATAATGCCACTTTCACCAAACCTCATGGAATAAAATCAACATGTACTTGCAGAACCGCTGGAGATGGGCGAGTTCCTCAATGAACATTTTTCCTCTGTGATCACTGTGGAGAAATACATGAAGTCTTAGGATCTTTGGGGGGTTGGTGGTCATATCCTGCGGACAAACCATATCACAGTTGAGGAGCTGTTGGGGGTTTTACAATATATAAAGTGGATAAATCTCCTGATCGGGACAAGATATATCTAGGAACACTGCAATCGTCTAGAGAAGAAATTCAGGGTGCCTACTGATATTTCAGAATCATTATCAGGCATGGGTGAGGTCCTGCAGGACTGGATGGCAGCCCATGTTGTGCCTTTTCAACAAGAGCTGCAAAGAAAACTCGGGAAGCCAAACATTTGCGGTGGGAAAGTTAATTCCGGATATTCTGAGATAGGATATGTATGCATTTCCAAAGATCGGTTATAACTACGTCCGGGTTAGCCGAGCTTGGTTCATGTGAGCTCATGCCTCACAAATTTGTTAGTGCTCTGTTAGGAAGTTTGACGAGGGCAGGGCGCTGGACGGATTCTATATGGATTTCACGAAGAGCTTTGATAAAGTTGCACATGGTGGGCTGCTTGGAGAATTAGATGAATTGGAATAAAATATTCCCATATGCCGAACTTTTCTTCCCTTCAAAAAGACTCCCAAATAACCTTTCGAAAATTCATGTCGAACAATACCAAGATTGGTCTTACCCCACTTTATACCTTTAACGTGTGGACCAGCATTTCCTTTTCCAAAGTTTTTTTTTCATCAAATAGACTTGTAAACACATTGCCAAAGTGATCTTCTACTAACATCTCAACCCCTTTCCCCACTTTGTTTCCTAATGTGTTTCCTTTTTTTCTCCTTTATTTATTGAGGCAATTTGCAGATAGTATGGTGGCTTTTGGTTAGACAATAAAAACATTCCTCCCTTGCAACCGCTCAACACTGTGTCAGTCCCAAGGCTTGGAAAGGTGAAAGTCCCCTCCCATTGAAACTCGATTATTCTTAACGAAATTTGAGATCTCTAAACATATTTGTTCTCAACCTCCCATTAATTATTAGGGCTCAGTTATCAAGGTGATGACCGTTTCTTATTTCATCGTTTCATGGACATGGGTTCACTGAGCGATCCAGCAGTAATATCCTCTCTCACAACAACAGTGATGGTTCATGCAATCAAAACCCTCCCAGACTCCTCCTCTCCTCCCTCCTGTTCTATCCTTCCTGTAGCAAATGTACTCTTGAACATTGAGCTGCCAGACCTTTTCCTCTCTCAGTTGTGTTTCTGCAATGCATGTGTCATTCAATTCCCATATTCCCCTCTCTTCCCTGATTTCATCTGCCTTCCCTGCCAGGCCCCTAGAAGTAAAATAAATGCCTTTTAAGTCATTAGTTTTCTCTACTTTCTTTTGTGTTCATGTCTGCCTGATCAATTGAATTTACTCTGTTTAACTTCTGTACCAACCTCAATCTTCTTTTATGACTCCCGAATCTTTAATATCCAACACGCAACAGGACTAGTTTACGTCCTCTAGAGAAGCACTAGCAACTGTCCGAGCCAGGATAGTGCCCGCCTCCTGCTCCCAGTTCAGGTGTCTTCTCCACCCTGCATGGATCTATGGACATGTCCACCAATGTCCCTGTGATCCTCAGTACTCCTCAAGGACCTCCTGTTCAGTAGGCATCTGTTTCGCTTATCCTATCTCCACGGAAACGGGCTGATCAATCAAGATTTGTGCACTTAGCCTATGGCCTTGTGGGCTCTGACATTTCAAGTGCTCATCCCAATGCTATTATCCTTTCATATTTTACAATGAATGCCTCTGAAGTTTGGGATGAAAAACCTGTGTACACACCCCCTCGGTGTCCTGAACCTCATTTCCTCCCACATAGGCAAACACACAGACACATTCCATCGAGAGAGTGACAGACACCTCAGGAGAGATAAACCACAGAGTAGCATTTCACCCAACTAGCTTATTTTGTCCTAGTTCAGATTTCTGCAACAGGGTCTGGTTACAGCAAAGGAAGAAATCATTCGGCCATTTCCCTGTCCGAGTGACTCTACTATCTAATACTGAGCAACGGAGGCAGTACTGTTTGCTCTGAGAGAAGGGTTCTCATGCATCAGAAACTGCAACGTAATACATGATTGGATAGTCTTGTTTTGGAAACCAGTCGGAAGAAAACCAGGAGAGAGACGAGGGCATCATGTGCTGAAGGGTGGGAGAATGCAATGCTGAATCAGATAGTGTCCACGGTCATAGAAACAGAGATCTTCCTCGGTAGTGTAGTCATTAGGATTCTGTGCTCACACAGCCATGGCCAGCAAATCATTAATATTTTTAGTAGTCAAAATGAAATGCTGCCTTAACTTTAGAACTGAAAGTATGCGGTGGATATAATTAAATAAATTGTGCAATTGATAAAAATCCAACTGATCCTTTGCCGATTCAATACTTGGTCAGAAGCAGTATAAGTAAATTCTTAAATTTTCATTAAAGTCCATCAGCGAATGCAGCTTAACATGTGCTGCAAGGCTGATGAAGGAGGGAGGTCTTCAGATACCTAGATCTTGGCATACCTTGTGGGGAAGGTGGAACCTGTACGTGAAGGACGGGTTGAAGCTGAACTGGAGTGGCCCAAATGTCCCTATTGGGAGATTTGCTCGTGTGAATCTGGATGGTTTAAACTCGTTTGGCAGGCGTTTGGGAATCAGTGCCACATGTCTGAGAGGGTGTCAGTTGCAGACGGGACAGTGACAGGATATATTGAAACTATCAGGAAAGATTCTCACGGGTTGAAACAAAGGGATCAGTTAAAGTGTGTCTGCTTTAATGCAAGGAGTGTCCGAAATAAGATAACAAACTTAGTGTATGGATCAGTACTTGTGGCTATGATATTGTGACGATAACAGAGACGTTTCACAGGGGCAGGAATGGTTGCTTGATATTCTAGTGTTTAGAACTTTTAAAAAGAACAGGCAGGGTGGAAAAAGAGGAGGAGTGTCGTAATCCTGATCAGAGTGTGCATCACAGCTAGAGAAACGAAGATTGTTGAGGAAGGCTTGTCTACTGAGTCAGCATGGGTGGAAATTAGGAACAGCAAGGGAACAGCCGCCGCATTGGGGGTTTTCTACAGACCATCTAATACCATTAGAGAGATTGAAGTGCTCATGGGCGGGCAGATTCTGGAAAAATGCAAAAGTAGCAGGGTTGTTGTTATGGGTGATTTCAACTTTCCCAATATGGACTGGAGCCTCCTAAGTGTAGATGGTTTGGATGGAGCCGTTTTTATCAGGTGTGCTTAGGAGGGTTTCCTTACTCAGTGTATCGACAAACAGACGAGGGGAAAGGCCATTTTGAATTTGGTGTTCGGAAACCAGCCAGGACAGGTGTCATATCTCGCCGTGGCAGAGCACTTTGGTGACAGTAATCACAACTGCCTCACACTTAGCATAGCCTTGTAGAGTGAAAGGAACAGTTACCGAGGGAATGAATTTAATTGGGGAAAAGGAACTTATGACGCTAACAGACAGGATTTGGGAGTAAGGACTGGGAGCAATTTTTCCACAGAACGGGCACAGCAGACATGTGGAGACATGCGAGTGATGTACAAATTTGCTCCACTAAGACAAGTAAGAAGGGTTAAGATCAAAGAATCTTGGATGACAAGAACAGAGAAACTTCCCTTCAAAAGGAAGAAGGCATCTTACATAAGGTGGAGGAAGCAAGGTTCAAGCACAACTTTGGACATTACAGGCTCGCAAGAAAGGAGCTCAGAAATGGTCTGCTGAGAACCGGGTGGGGGCAAGAAAAAGGCTTGGCAAGAAGGTTTAGGGAGAACCTAAAGGCATGTCACTCATACGTGAGGAATAAGAGAATGAGCACCGAGAAGGTAGGGCCGATCAGGGATAGCAGAGGGAACTTGTGCGTGGAGTCTGAGAAGATAGGAGAAGCCCTAAATCAGTTTTCTCTTGCTTCGGTTTTCACCAAAGAAAGATAACTTGTTGTAAATGAAAACTTAGAGAAGCTGGGGCACAGTGTTGTTCAGATCAAGATTGATTAAGTTGATGTGCTAGAATTTTTGGAACACATTAAGATTGATAAGTCCCCAAAGACAGACCAGATTTATCCTAGGCTGCTCCGGGAAGCAAGAAAAGAGGTTACAAAGCCGCTGGCGAGATTATTTGACTCCTCACTCTCCGGACGAATGGAAGGAGGTGAATGTTGTTCCTCTTTTCAAGCAAGGTAATAGGTTAATCCCTGGCAATTACAAAACAGTCAGTCTTACACCTGTGCTCAGCAATGTTTTGGAAGGAATTCCGAGGGATGGGATTTATAACTATTTGGCAAAGCATAGAGGGATTGAAGGCAGTAAGCATGGCTTTGTGAGGGGCAGGTCATGCCTCCCAAATACTATTGAGTTCTTTGAGGAGGTGTCAAATCAGGTCGACGACGGTCGAGCAGTGGAAGTGGTGAATATGGGCTTTAGCAAGGCATTTGATCGGGTTGCACATGCAAGTCTCATTCATAATGTAAGGAAGTATTGGATACAGGGAGATTTGGCTATCTGGATTCAGAATTGTCTGGCTAACAGAAGGCATAGAGTGGTTGCAGATGGAAAATATTCTGCCTGGAGATTAGTGATGAGTGGGGTCCCATTGGGCTCTGTTCTTTGGTCTATGATTTGTATAGTTTATATAAATGACTTGGATGGGGAGGTTGAGGGGTGAGTAAGTTAATTTTGCAGATGACACGAAGGAGAAGGTGTCATCGGTAGTATAGAGGCCGACTATCGGCTGCAGCATAGCATAGACAGGATGCAGCTGGGCTGAGATATGGCAGATGGAGTTCAACCTGGAAAAATGTGAAGTGATGCATTTTGGAAGGTGAAACTCGAAAGCTGAATATAGGATTAAAGACAGGATTATTGACAGTGTGGAGGAATGAGGGATCTGGGTGTGCATGTACACAGATCCTTCAAAGTTGCCAACCAATTGGATAGGGTTGTTAAGAAAGCATATGGTGATTTGGCTTTCATTAACGGGGGATCGAATTTAAGAAGTTTTGCTGCAGTTCTACAAGTCCCTGGAGAGACCACACTTGAAATATTTTGTCCAGTTCTGGTCGCCCCACTATAGGAAAGATACAGAAGCTTTGGAGAGGGTGAAAAGAAGGTTTACCTGGATGCTGCGTGGATTGGAGAGATTGACTTATGAAGAAAGTTTGAATAAGCTTGGACGGTTCTCTCTGGAAAGGAGGAAGAGTGGTGACCTGATCGAGATGTGCAATATAACGAGAGGATTAGATAGAGTCAATAGCGAGAGACATTTCCCCATGCCATGATTGACAGGTAGGAGAAGTCAAAGTTTGAAGCTATTAGGAGGAAGGTATAAAGGAGAGGTGAGAGGTATATTCGTCACGCATAGAAGTGTGAATGCATGGAATGCGTTGCCAGCTGTGCTGGTGAAAGCAGGGTCATTGGGGACATTCAAGCGGCTGCTGGACATGCACATGGATAGCACTGAGTTGAGGAGTGCGTAGGTTAAGTTACTATACTTTACATTTGGATTAAATCTCAGCACAACATCGTGGGCCAAAGGGCCTGTTCTGTGCTGCACTTTTATTTTCTAATGTCCAATTCACAATTCATTCAGCAACATTTGTTGATCTTTACATCTCCATTGATGCACCGTTTACCGTTTTGTTTGCCATGTGACGTCTTTTGTCAATTAATGCAGTACTGACAGGACTATCATTTAAACTGGGTAACATGAAAAACATTAGAAAGTTCATACCAGGCCAAAAAGGCAGCCACTTGAAGAAATGTGGGTTTCAGTCAGGAAAGCTAAATTAGAATCGTTCAGAGAAAATTGTGGTGAGCTGTCTCCCTTTCTTTGGATTAGTTAAGAAGCAGTGTTGATGATGGTAATCCAAATGATAGAATGAACTTTGAATGTGCCAAAAAAAATTGACAAAAGTTCTGTGAGACTCCTATGTGAGAAAACTAGAGCTTGAAGAATAAAAGAGAGAGTAACAACATTGACCATAAATTGGCTGCCTGAAAGGAAACAGAGTCATCATTAACTGATGTCGTTTGAACTGCAAGACGGTTTCAGGCGAATTTTGATTGACGGTTGAGATATGGACGTTCTGGATAGGTTAGTTCAGCCTGACAAAATTCTCTGACTAGTCAGTGTCCCCGACATGCCCATCAGTTTCTCTGATTGGTTTGAAGAACAGCGGCTCCAGCTTCGTTCTGCAGTAACGCCCTTTGGACCCTGTTGCCCATGTCATGTCATCAATACGTTGGAATGGGTTCTGAAGCATGCACAGGGTTAACAGGAATTGTGTGCAAGTCGGTGAGAGAAGGTTAAAGGGGAGGGCAGCACCAGGCACTATTTTCCGGTTAGAGATGTCATGGTTGATCAACGTTTCCTTCGACCCACATACGGGGTTTCTGGTGCCACGTTTTTAGTCACAGAAAGCCTCAGCTTTCTACACAGTAAGAGCAATTGGTCAGCGGCTGCCTCCTTGCTTCAGTTTTATTTTTTTCTTAAATTTATCTGATCACTGTTTTTTAATCGGTCAATAGTATGAATGAGAATGACAATAAATAAGAGGTCCCTGAGGGTTATATTATTTTGCGTGTGTGTTAATAACAGAGATTGATGAGAAGGTGTACTCCGTGGAAATCTCTGTCCCCGATCTTGTTGTCAATGTGACTGGGACTGAGAGAAGGGATCAGGCAGTGGAGAGACAGAACTGAGCAGGATGATGGGTGGCATTTCTTTGGAAACTGTGGTCGTTCGTTCCCCTCCCACTAGCAAAACCCAACACATTGTTACACTCACTGGTCCCCTTCCCCGTCCTATCATCATCCCCCTACCTCCACCCAGTATCAGCAATATTCAAACGACGTTTTCTTATTTCATGCATACTATGTTGCTTTTCTCAGAATATTCAATAATTTGAGAACTGGATTGTAAGTGAGACAGAACAGCTGGTGCACAAACTTTGATCACCACTCTGGACCTCCTCGAACCACTGCAGTCCGTGTGCTAATGTTGCCCCCAAATTGCTATTTGGGAAGGAGTTTTATGATTTTTGTGCAGTAGTAATAATATAGTGTTGATATGTGTGTCAGTTGCAATCATTTATATTTTATATTTTAACTTTAACAGAATAGAAATATAGGAAATTGGAACAGGGGTAGTTTGCAGTGATCTTCGATCCTGCTCCAACATTTAGTATGATCATGGCTGGTCATTCCACGCAGGAGCCTGCTACCACTTTAGATCCACCCTTTGACCTCTTTAGCCTTCACAGCAATAGTTCCGTCATCTTGTAAAAATTCCACATTCTGTTTTTAACCACCTTCTGTGGCACCAAATTTCACTGAGTAACCAGTCCCTGAGTAAACAACAAATCCTCATCTCAGTCCAGAATCTGGTTTCCAGCATGTGCAGTCATTGTTTTTACCTTTTTTTAGTTCTTATCGTTCCATGCAGTCTTAACCTGATACAGGGCTATCATTCATTTCATACCCTTCCTGTCTTGCTTCCAACAAAGCGGAAAGGGGACCACCTGGACCACTGACCTATCAGAGGGACATGCATAGCAATTGATCTTATTCAGACACCTTACAGTAAAATTTACCCATTCAACCCAAGCATTTGCACACCGTTTCTATTTAAATGGTATGTTTCAAGTCCTTTACCTCTGTAATTTTTACCACTTTAGGTTCATCTGGAGGGATGAAATGTTGTATCTTATTATCCAGTAGTTCTGCTCGTTTTGCCTTTCCTAAGCTAATTCGAAAATAACAGCCCGAAAAAAATCATTCCCGTTTGTTTTCAGTTCTATCCCAAATGGTTCATTTATTTGTACCTGATCGATCCCCCACCCCGAATTGCTTCGTGCCATGTGGCTTTCTTTATCGTTAGGTGTACTGGGTTAGATTTTTTATCGGGCCAATCTAAAGCTGGTCGGAAGGGGGCCCGGTGTACTGTTGCAAGTCTATTCTATCAAGAACCATCCCCAAGGCCATGCCCATAGAACTTACTATGTTTTTCTGAGCTGCTGTACTGTCTATGATTATCTACATCCCCACAATTTACTAAGCTGCATGCATCGGCGCCGATTACTTGTGGATTATCTGACTCCGGGCCCGTTAATAACACTCATGAAGACGATGTTTGACAAAATCCCGATAATAAGAGAGCTAGTATCATAATCCTAAGCATCCCCAACATTCTGGAAATTTCGCTGAAGCACCGAGAAACTTAATGTACAATCTTACAGAAATAATCCCGCGCTCGCATCGCCACTGTATAATCATTTACTCAAAGACACTTTTAGCCTGAGTTTCAGTGGTTCTTGCATTGATTCGGCTGTCCAGACTTCTTTCTTAACCGGGGATTCCACTGGTCACTTAATCCTGGTGTAGTGAGTCCAACCTTTCTCCGCCATCCTTATCGCCATTTCCGTAGTCCAAAAAGCCTCGTACGGCCCTTCCCAGTCCGATTGCAATTTAGTCTCTGCCCATGAATTAACTAGGACCCAGTCTCACAGGTGGATCGGATGAACAGCGAATTCAATTGGCGGACTCTGTGCCCATAAACCCTGCTTCCTGAGGAAAGACAAAGAGGAGGACAAGCCCAGCATATACTTCTTTAAGAACAAGTCTTTAATTTCTGGGATTGGCAGTGGCCAGAGTGCATGCCTCCACCCATCAGATAAATGATCATGTATTTCCAACATAGACCTCAGTCTTCCCACTCGGGGTAATTCGGTATAATCAACCTGGATGCTCTTGAATCGACATAGCCAATGTTCTCTCCATCCTGGGACTTGTTCCCTTAACACTTTCTTGTTTCCTTTTTTACATGTCATGCATTCCTCACATATCTGTTTGGATATCGCATATATCCCTTTGCATCCATACTTCCTTAAGACTAAATCACACATCGCTTGCACTCACCAGTGGCTCCCCTGATGTAAGTTTCCCACTGTCCTCTACCAATAAGGGTGTTCTTGCCACTGCCTGCACACACTCCAGCTAGTAATGTAGCTTTCCATTCTTTAATTAACAATGATTTAATGCAGTTCATGTTTTAAATTTATCATGATTCAATGTGACAGGTCACTGAGAATGTGTAAAGGAATCCTGCCAATTAATATTGATTCAGGTTAACACAATCAATTTATTATAAATATACATTATTAATTATATATAGTACTTAAAAAATTAATCATTATCTCTATTTCAGGGTTCGAAACACAACAAGTGACTAAAACATTTTTACAATTGTAATTCCGTAGTTCTCTTTGATTACCAGTCACTTGTGGCTTCTTATTCTGTTTCTGCAATAGTTTTGCTTGAGTACATTCATTTCCAAGAACCTCAACAGATTTCATAGCACCATTTACAGTTATTTCAATCGCCAATTTGGTGGCAGTGTCTTGTCATGAGCACAAAACTGATTCTTTGTGCCTCTCATCAGAAAACTTTCGTCATAATCCAATTAACTATTGCTTTCCCGCTGCCTTGGGCTTAAAGTTTAAGGATGACCTTACTGCCCCCGTATCGACGAGGAAAACTACGTCCTCTTCATAAAGTCCCACTTTTAAATTTATCAAGGGTTCCTGGTGAGTCCCCGGGGACATAAACCCCTGACACACCTATTCTTCATCAAAGTTCATAAACAATATCGCCCCCCCCACTTCCCTTTTCATATCCAGACACTCCCGCTTAAAGTGAATTATACGTTAGTACTGACATCCAATGAACTAGGCTAGTAAACTTTTGTTATGCAGTCTTCATATGGAGGACATACTGCATCAGATAAGGATTCCCGAACTGCTCACTACACTCCAGGTTATGGTCTCAACAAGACCATGTACAATTGCAGCAAATCATCCCTGCTGCAATATTTAAATCCTCTCGCTCCAAAAACCAGAGGGCCGTTTCCCTTCCTCACTTCCTGCTGCTCTTGAATGCTTGCTTTCAGCGATTTGCGTACAAGGCATCTACGTCTCTTTTCTCATTTCAGTTTCATAAATGTGTGCTGATTCTGTCCAATCTGTTTCCAGTGTTATGTTTTCTGGTCGGCCATTACATGTTTCCTCACTACCTCTTTTTAGAAACAGTGGGGTCACATGAAACGACCTACAATCCATAGAGTCGATAGAATATTGAAATGTGACAATTAATTTACTCTATTAAGATTCAAGACTCTCGATTCAGAAAACATCCACTGTATCTCGATTGACATTAAGTCCACTGGTTTCTTGATTAGTAGTTGCTGGAATTTGTTGTCTTTAAATTTCACTGATTTCCCCAACACCATTTCCCCACTAATACGGATTTACTTCTGTTTCTTTCTTTTGCTACAAATCACTTTAAATATATTGATTGTGTCAACGTTTGTGACGACAGAACTAATATATGTACTTAATAGGTGTGTCATATATTTATCCCACATTATAACATTCGCAGTGTCTGAATGTAAGTTATTTGTTTTTTTTTTCATTCGTACACCATTCGGAGTTTTAACAATTCGCTTGTATCTTTCTCTCAAGCTTCATTTTCAACTTTATTTTTCGCTCTGAATTAATCCGTTAGTCAGCTTGTACTGACATCTGAACTGCTCCGAGTCTTCGTGTCTGCTGCTCTTTTCAGCCAATTTGTAAGTCCCTTCCTTGAGTGCAGCGCCATCCCCGAATATCCTTTCTTAGCCATAACATGGCCAACTATCCAGGATTATTGTGTCACACAGGAGTGAGAAGCAGTTGCATTTCCTGCTAGAGCTTTTTAAGTGCTTGTCATGCCTTCAATTTGTATTCCCTAATTTGTTGTACCCTGCTCACGATTCATATCAGGGCAAATTTCTCCATTTCGACTTTGCCTTATAATCTCAGTCAACTCTAACACATCTTAATGAAGAGTTCTATCACTCCTCCACAACAGACCCCACAAAGTTAGATTGCCAATTATTCATTCTCAATTATTGAAATTATAGTTGCCCTGTTCCCAGCTCTGCTCTCTCATACGAGTGACAGAAAGCGTGGGCGGAGCGGGTTGCGCGATGGTGGGTGGGTTGGAGAGACAGAGAGAGAGAGGTAATAATGATGCTTTAACCTGACAGTCACTGTGCCTTGGGCAAGGTGCAATATTGAGAATGTGGAACTTTCATGGAGCCAGTACAAGAACTTAGCGTGTGCTGTTACGGTCACTCTGAATCGCAAACTAGCCATCCAGCCAATTAAGGTAAAAACAATGACTGCAGATGCTGAAAACCAAATACTGGATTAGTGGTGCTGGAAGAGCACAGCAGTTCAGGCAGCATCCAACGAGCAGCGAAATCGACGTTTCGGGCAAAAGCCTTCCGAAACGTCGATTTCGCTGCTCGTTGGATGCTGCCTGAACTGCTGTGCTCTTCCAGCACCACTAATCCAGTATCCAGCCAATTAAGTTAGCCCACCACTGGCCAGCGAACAGCACATAATCGGGGATGGCCTGTCCTCCATTTATATCCTTAACATAATGATCCAGCAAACCATCTTCTACACAACACTTATGTCAACTCTATGGTATTTTACTGATTTGATTTGCTCAATCTATGCATACATTGAAGTCTCACGCAATAAATATAAGGTCACACGATAAAGGAACAGAATTAGGCCATTCAGCCCATCGAGACTTCTCCACCATTTGGTTATGGTTGTTTTGTTTCACAAACGCATTCTCCTGTTATCTGTCATCTCCAGTAACTGTTGTTCCCCTTATCAATCAGGGACCTACCTATGTCTGTTATGAATATTCACAATGACTTGGCATTCATAACCCTCTACGACAAAGAGTTCCACAGAATCATTGGCCTCCAGCTGGAGAAACTCTTCTACATCTCTCTTCTCAATGGTCATCCCTTCACTTTGTGGGAAATAGAACCCACTTGCTTAAATAATTTCAGTCCGAGACAAATTCTGAAGCAGCAATATACTTTAATACGCTCTTGCAAGCGGGGTGTCAAATAGATAGGCACACCGAGTTTAATGGGCACACATCTTTTATGGTATTAATTTCGCCTTTCCTCCTCCCATTGCTCCTCCCCTGTTTGCATCTCCCACGACTCTAAACCCGGCGCCCATTACTCTTGTTTATCTTTTGCCTTATTCGGCCTTGTGCGTGACAAAGTGCAGGTTTTGCTTGGCGGTATCACCACATTCCTCTTGGTCTATTGTTAGTGTATATCCTCCTTCACTGCCAGCTGCTTCCTTCCTTGCTAAAGCAAAATTTCCTCCCATGTTCTGCCCAAATTGACTTTATGACCTCTTGATTGTGCTTTGTTTTGTTTTTGCAGGCAGCAGATGCTTATAACTGTTTTTCATAAGCATATCTAGTTTAAATTACATCCCCACTTCATGATTCAGCCTTGTGATTTTTGTAGGCAACAACATTTGCAATTGCCCCTCACAATACCCCCTTTTGGTTTTGAGATTCAATTGTTGTTTCTTCAATTTTTTTCCCATTAAGCATCGCCCCCAAAATTCGCAAGCATCATTCCTGAGACTTCATCCCTTCATAATGTAATAAACAAAGTTCCTCTGCCTGATTCGCTTTTAGGGGCATCAGTTTCATCAAGGCTGTCTAAATCAGTCTTTGGGTGAGCCCTCGTACATATGGTATGATGCAACAGCCAATGGTTACCAATGCCCTAGCTTCTGCTATCATGGAAGAAAGGATGGAAACCACCACTCCCTTCCATTTTGAAAACCATGATTCAACCCATCCCATGAGAGATGTGTCTAGTCCTGGATTCTCAGCTAGTTCCTCTGCTAAGGTAGTCAATCCCCTTACATCGTATTAATTGAACCATCAGGTGCAGTGTTATTAGGAATAATGGTAGAACAGCTTCCTCCTAACATCACACATACACCACTTTTTTCGCTGAAATCATATCAAGGGCCATTCTGTTTTCCCATGCCATCCTACTTATCACATCAAGCAGTTCTGATCTTCCATTAACCACATCTCTTGTATAATTTATAAATCGCTGTTGATTATAGAAAATGTAAATTATACAATCTACATTTTTATTCACTGTTACCCACCAAAAGAGAGCTGCCTCAAAGCCTGCTGCAATCTGGGTGCGAGCCTTCAACTCATCAGGTACCCCCTGGAAACTCCTAAAGAATCGAGATCAATCCTGTCATCGAAAGAAGTGTCTAACAGAGATCTCTTACTCCTTCCCTTTTTCCCTCCCATACATTCCTTCTCAAATGACAGGGTAAATGGAATTGCCAATTGTACAATGGCACATATCCCTCTCCAACCTGGAGGTATGGTGGGACTCAATATTTTGCCTCCAAAGTGCCACCACAGGTCCGCTCGGGGAGTCTTTCGTGTTGACTAGTTCCCTCCCTTGTCCGTTTCGGTGATATTCTTTATTTCTGTACATAATATCAGTTCCCCCAAGTCTTTCAACCGATTTATACCTCGTCTATGCACGCACAACGTGTCATTTCCAATTGCGGATGAAGACGTGGGGGGGCTTTTAAGTCTTTCTTCTCCAAGGGAGAGGGCATCATGGATTGGGAGGTACAATTCTTACCGCCTCAGAACACTTCAACCCCAGCGCATCAATGTGGACTTCAACAGTTTCCTCATTTCCCCTTCCCCCACCTCACCCTAGTTCTAAACTTCCAGCTCAGTAACTGTCCCAATAACTTGTCCGGACTTGACCGACCTGCCTATCTTCTTTTCCACCTATCCACTCCACCCTGCCCTCCTTGACCTATCACCTTCATCCCCTCCCCCACTCACCCATTGTACTCTATGCAACTTTTCCCCACCCCCACCCTCCTCTAGCTTATCTCTCCACGCTTCAGGCTCACTGCCTTTATTCCGGATGAAGGGCTTTTGCCCGAAACGTCGATTTCGAAGCTACTTGGATGCTGCCTGAACTGCTGTGCTCTTCCAGCACCACGAATCCAGAATCTGGTTTCCAGCATCTGCAGTCATTGTTTTTACCTTTTTTTTAGTTCTTATCGTTCCATGCAGTCTTAACCTGATACAGGGCTATCATTCATTTCATACCCTTCCTGTCCTGCTTCCAACAAAGCGGAAAGGGGTCCACCTGGACCACTGACCTACCAGAGGGACATGCATAGCAATTGATCTTACTCAGACACCTTACAGTAAAATTTACCCATTCAACCCAAGCATTTGCACACCGTTTCTATTTAAATGGTATGTTTCAAGTCCTTTACCTCTGTAATTTTTACCACTTTAGGTTCATCTGGAGGGATGAAATGTTGTATCTTATTATCCAGTAGTTCTGCTCGTTTTGCCTTTCCTAAACTAATTCGAAAATAACAGCCCGAAAAAAATCATTCCCGTTTGTTTTCAGTTCTATCCCAAATGGTTCATTTATTTGTACCTGATCGATCCCCCACCCCGAATTGCTTCGTGCCATGTGGCTTTCTTTATCGTTAGGTGTACTGGGTTAGATTTTTTATCGGGCCAATCTAAAGCTGGTCGGAAGGGGGCCCGGTGTACTGTTGCAAGTCTATTCTATCAAGAACCATCCCCAAGGCCATGCCCATAGAACTTACTATGTTTTTCTGAGCTGCTGTACTGTCTATGATTATCTACATCCCCACAATTTACTAAGCTGCATGAATCGGCGCCGATTACTTGTGGATTATCTGACTCAGGGCCCGTTAATAACACTCATGAAGACGATGTTTGACAAAATCCCGATAATAAGAGAGCTAGTATCATAATCCTAAGCATCCCCAACATTCTGGAAATTTCGCTGAAGCACCGAGAAACTTAATGTACAATCTTACAGAAATAATCCCGCGCTCGCATCGCCACTGTATAATCATTTACTCAAAGACACTTTTAGCCTGAGTTTCAGTGGTTCTTGCATTGATTCGGCTGTCCAGACTTCTTTCTTAACCGGGGATTCCACTGGTCACTTAATCCTGGTGTAGTGAGTCCAACCTTTCTCCGCCATCCTTATCGCCATTTCCGTAGTCCAAAAAGCCTCGTACGGCCCTTCCCAGTCCGATTGCAATTTAGTCTCTGCCCATGAATTAACTAGGACCCAGTCTCACAGGTGGATCGGATGAACAGCGAATTCAATTGGCGGACTCTGTGCCCATAAACCCTGCTTCCTGAGGAAAGACAAAGAGGAGGACAAGCCCAGCATATACTTCTTTAAGAACAAGTCTTTAATTTCTGGGATTGGCAGTGGCCAGAGTGCATGCCTCCACCCATCAGATAAATGATCATGTATTTCCAACATAGACCTCAGTCTTCCCACTCGGGGTAATTCGGTATAATCAACCTGGATGCTCTTGAATCGACATAGCCAATATTCTCTCCATCCTGGGACTTGTTCCCTTAACACTTTCTTGTTTCCTTTTTTACATGTCATGCATTCCTCACATATCTGTTTGGATATCGCATATATCCCTTTGCATCCATACTTCCTTAAGACTAAATCACACATCGCTTGCACTCACCAGTGGCTCCCCTGATGTAAGTTTCCCACTGTCCTCTACCAATAAGGGTGTTCTTGCCACTGCCTGCACACACTCCAGCTAGTAATGTAGCTTTCCATTCTTTAATTATCAATGATTTAATGCAGTTCATTTTTTAAATTTATCATGATTCAATGTGACAGGTCACTGAGAATTTGTAAAGGAATCCTGCCAATTAATATTGATTCAGGTTAACACAATCAATTTATTATAAATATACATTATTAATTATATATAGTACTTAAAAAATTAATCATTATCTCTATTTCAGGGTTCGAAACACAACAAGTGACTAAAACATTTTTACAATTGTAATTCCGTAGTTCTCTTTGATTACCAGTCACTTGTGGCTTCTTATTCTGTTTCTGCAATAGTTATGCTTGAGTACATTCATTTCCAAGAACCTCAACAGATTTCATAGCACCATTTACAGTTATTTCAATCGCCAATTTGGTGGCAGTGTCTTGTCATGAGCACAAAACTGATTCTTTGTGCCTCTCATCAGAAAACTTTCGTCATAATCCAATTAACTATTGCTTTCCCGCTGCCTTGGGCTTAAAGTTTAAGGATGAACTTACTGCCCCCGTATCGACGAGGAAAACTACGTCCTCTTCATAAAGTCCCACTTTTAAATTTATCAAGGGTTCCTGGTGAGTCCCCGGGGACATAAACCCCTGACACACCTATTCTTCATCAAAGTTCATAAACAATATCGCCCCCCCACTTCCCTTGTCAGATCCAGACACTCCCGCTTAAAGTGACCTGTCTTCCACAGTAGTAACATCCCGCCTGTGGGGCTTCCCACCTCGATCCCTGTGCCTGTCCACCAAACCCCTTACCATCTCCTCGCTTTATTTCCAACATGCTGCCCGCCACCATTCCGGTTTCCTTCTCTTTTAGTTTTGTCCTTTTCTTTATTACCTCTTCAACCTATCATTATTTTGTCTTTCTGCTTCGCATGTTACGTTGCCAGATATTTTTTTCGACCTTGACTTTTTTTAAAGAAATATTGCAATATTTCTTGCTACCGAAAACTTCAAATGCCAATTCATCAATTTATGCTTGTCTAACTTTAAAGCCTGTTCCTAACTATACATTTGGGAACCTTACTAGTAAATATACATTTATATATTACAAATTCATTTATTCAGTTTTTAATATTTAAAATATAAAATGCATACAGTTCTCAGCTTTGAAATCCATTATAAGTACCCAGTTTTAGTTCCTTAACTTAAATCTAAATTAGGTTTCTTCAGTTGTCCTGGCCAGTCATCGCTCAGTTACAATGCTATAGCTCGTGACATAACCGGAGCTTCCTTAAAAGGATTTGTCTATTCAAGTTAAAAATGTAAATTCTAATGCATGAATTATGGCCGAATCCAAGGTCACAGATATTAACCATGGGATTTTTAAAATATTACAATCCAGTGTTGAACTGAAATTGCAACTGTCCTCCATATATCGTTTTTGTGGGAAGATAAAAGAGATTTGTTCGAAACTGATAGTAAGGCTGTCATGACGTGTAAAAAGAACAGGAGTTAACATTTTATTTCATAATCACTGTAAAATCCTTAACGTTAAAATAAATCATGTTAAATTTCCATCACAGAAATCAGATTCAAAATAGTCTTGGATCTGAAGCCCCAGGGAGAAATGGAAAAACCAAAAACCTTCAGTTACCATCAAACAAATGTTCATTCAAACTGAATCACAAAGGGTCAAACTTTTTATTAGCTGTACAACTTTCCTCTCTCACTCTCTCTCTTTCTCTCTCTCTCTCTCTCTCTCTCTCTCACACACACACACACACACACACACACACACACACACACACACACACACACACACACACACACACACACAGAGTATGTCACAGACACTTTCTGAGCTTCCCGCAACAACTCCTCGAGAGGCTTCTCGCTTCACCCCACTATCTTTTGAATAGTTTTCTGGATATCTGGCCATGACTTATTTAAAAAGTGTAACCTCAGTAGCACTTCAGCTACTCGCCATTCCGACACGAAGCATAATCTTATTCCTCCTGACTGTAAGGCTGCTTTCCTTTGGCATACAAATTCAAATATTTGCAAACACAGTCTTCATCCGACCCCTACTTTGGCCAGAAGACGGCGGGATGAAGGATGGATTCCTTAGCCCATACAACGCAACAATATTTAATAATTCATTCCTATATTTTCCCCTTCTTTTATTTCCCCAATTCCACAACATCCTGCCCAACGGACCTTCTCGAAATTAGTCGAGGCTTGTCTTCTTCCTTTCATAATAAATATCCTGACGCATATCATATTGTATCCCATTTGGCACTTCTTTGCCTATTCTCTGAGTCTGCCCAAGTCCTTCAGAGCCTCCCCACTTCCTTGAAACAAACTGTCCCTCCACATACCTTTGTGTCAACTGTAAATGTATTGACAGTGCTATCTGTTCCTTTGTTCAGATCATTCATGCATAACGCTCTCAACCCTAATCCCTGCGGAAGTCTTAAAAGTCACTGGCTGTCTACTTGTAAAAGATCCCTCTGTTCTCATTCATTCAGTACATCAACCCCCGTCCTTGTCACAAACAGTGTGCTCTTGTCTTATTTGAAAGTTCGAAAAATGGCAAATTATCACAGGCCTCGGACATTCAATTCGATCACCTTAAAAAAGCCGTTGGGGCAAATTGTTTTGCACACAGAGGTCAGCGTGGAATGAACTGCCTTGTCTAACATGTTCATTACGTCCTCGAAGAAAATTAGCATTCTTGCCAGACATGACCCCAGAACAAACTCTTGCAATCCTCTTTTATTTTGCAAACTTGCCCACTTTCTTATTTCATCTTAATAACTCATATTGATTGTTTAGTTGTGCCCTGCTGGTTAGAGGATTCCAATAATCTTAATCCCATAGTATACATTTTCTTTTACTTTAATGCTCTCCCTGATTTCACTTATCATTCATGGCTGCTTCATCCCATCCATCGTACGTCTACGTGGAGTGAACAATGGATTCCGTATTTCTAAGGGCTGAGAGAGTGTCATAATGTTTGCCAACTTTGCGTGGCAACAGAGTACATGAAGCAATACTGCGACCAGGACACAATGTTGTGGGTTTCTCCGCTGGACTGATAGAGATGGGTTTGAGAAACTCCACTTCGAGGGAGTTTAGAGGAAAGTATTTACACACAGCAAACCCAAACCAAAGATATACTAACTTCTTCTGAATTGTCTCGTGAGTTCATAGTGATGAATTCTGGATTGCCCTGCTTATTATTGCACCACAACTCCAGCCGACTGTGCTTTTATGTGTTTCCCACGAATGACCATGCCTAGAGACTGCGACTGTCAAAGCTGTACGCAATTACTCTTCCTTTCAGATGACAAGGAACATCAAACTCTGCTTCATTTTTATTTCCTGATTTCATTCTGCAGACGTTAAAACATTCACCTACTTTCTCTCACTGCACATCCAGCCCGATCAGCTGAGTTCTTCCATCATGTCTTTCTTTTCCAGATTTCAGCTGATGCTGTATTTTTCAATTATTTTCTTGCAGGTGTTTTCTATAGCACTGAGTCTAGAAGCACAGTTGCACCAACGATTAGCTGCTTTCTGAGTGAATGGTAGATCGGAGCTGATCTATGACCTCCGATGTCGGCTCTTTCTTTTTGTTTTGAGTGACAATTACCGAGTGATTATAACAGAAAATAATTTAGCCCATCTTGCCCATGCTGGGTCTCAGAGTAGATTAGTTCACCTCGCTCTACAGTCCTTTCATGAACAAGACAGGCAAATATTTTCAATCTGCAATTACCTATGGAGAAGATGATGTATGATCTTCTTGGACTGCTGCAGGCCACGTCGAGCATGTGGTCCCAAATTACTGTTAGAAGAGAATGTACAGGCTAAACACCGAGCAATAATGAAGGAACAGCAATAGATATCCACATTAACAACATAAAATTGTATTTCTATGACATCTTCCATCTAACAGAAAGTCAAAGATGATTGAGAAGAGTGTGAAAGGCAAACCTTGGCAATGAGCCACAAAAAGAGATGTTTAGGCGCACGGGCAAGCATGTTTTAATGGATTCTCTCTCAATTACCTTTTATATGCTTTATGTCAATTTTTCATGGTGTTAGAAGGATTATTTTCAATCTGGAAATTTGGATCAAAGCCCACAGCAGATACTGACGGAGTCACTTCTTTTATCCTTTCCTGAAAATCATCGATCTTTGAACATGAAAGGAACAAACTTCGTTCAAACTGAATATATGTGTATGGGCGAGGCGTCAGTAGATCATCTGGCCTGTCAAGACACAAGTGGAAGCAGCACAAGAAATCATGCAGATGTCAGGTCTGTAGAAAGGGGGAAAGTGAGAACTGCAGGTCCTTGAGATCAGAGCTGACGAATGTGGTGCTGGAAAAGCACAGCCTGTCAGCCAGCAACCGAGCAGCAGGAGAATCAATATTTCAAGCATAAGCCCTTTATCATGAGATTAAATGTCACAAAAATATTTTGACAGCAAGGCAGTTGTGAAACACGGGGAAAAAAACAAGGAACAGTGAAGAAGTCGGACATCAGAAGTTCACTGGACTAAAGTTTAAGTCACATGGACCAGACTAGGTTCATGCGAAAATGTTGAAGAAGGAGGGTGACAGTCAGAGAATGTGGATGTGCTGGGCGTCATCTTTCAAATTCTGTAAGACCTGTAAAGTTTCTTGTTGAGTAGAATTGATGTTGGACCCCGCTGGCTTGATTGAGCAGAAGGCTTTTAAAAAGGTCCCGCACAACATCGGTAAATACAATGAGATTGGAGAAAACTTATCAGTGTTCAAAAAGAATTGTTTACCAGCTATAACGCAGAGACTAGGAATAAACACACTCTTCTCAGAATGGTCGGTTGTTACTCGTGGAGTATTAAAAGGATCAATGACAGCACTGCTGCCTCACCGTGCTGGGGACCTGGGCTCAACTCTAACTTCGCGTGATTGCCGCCATGAAGTTTGCACATTCTCAGTGTCTGCGTGAATGGTCCAGTTTCCGCCCACAATCCAAAAATTGTCAGGTGACTTGCCCATTGTATCCAGGAACGTAAGGTAAGGTGGATTGACCATGGAAAATGCAGCATTACAACGACTGAACGGGCCGAAATTGTAGGGATTCAATGATTCAATGCTTGATCCCAGCTGTTCACAACTTTTACACATGATTTGGTCGTTTGGACCTCTTGTAATGTTTACAAATTTGCTGATGATACCAAATTGGCTAGGAATACACATTGCGAGGATGATGGAAGGAACGTTCAGGAGAAGTTTGACAGTCTCACGAATGGGCCAGGACATGGCAGTTTATCCACAACACACGATCGCTCCACAACAATATCCAATAATCTCGTTAAATATGACTATCCTTTCGCAAAGCGTCTTGACTTTGCATGATACCCTTCATTTTCTTTCTCTAAATGTCTTGCTTGACAATATTAATAAAAGCATGGAGCAACTTTCATCTGACAGATGTTAACCTAGCTGCCTGCCATTTCCTACTTGACTTCCATTCTGTTTTTGAATAAAGAAAACTTACTGGACTGCACTGGTTCCCAAGATGCCTCTTCACTGAAAGTATAATTCTCAGGTATGTATTAAAATCCCTCCATGATCTTACACCCCATTAATCCACCACTGCTTCCCTGTGAACATTACTCTGCGCTCTTCCCCCTCCTGGAATTCTGCTCTCTGTGTTCCAACATCCATTACTCCCCCACTGACAGATGTGGGTTTTGCACTGCATGAGTTGAGTCTGAAACAGGGTTGCGTTTTACTGAACACTTCAGGCCACTGCTCCTAGCGTAAATATGGAGTTTCACCACATCACCTTGTGATGTGAAAAATTAGATCAGTTCATTCTCAAGGCTATGAGATGGATTCCTGCTCAACAATTGATGGTTATCCATGTGCTGGTTAGAATGTTATCTTTCCCTGTGCCTTGTTTCATTTTAAGTGTGACTTGGCACTTTTTACTGAACACTCTTTCACTGATAACTGTCCTTTGTGTGGAGTCTGTATTTCTGATTTTGTGACTGATGGGCCATTTGCGGCCTGATGTGGAATTCCAGAGTCTTATGAAGTTTAACGTGTGTACTGTGCTTTTAGGAGATGGAGAATACCGTCTGCAAAGAGAGCTTACAAGGGCAGTCTTAGAGTTTACGGGAAAATTGAAAATATGCAATACTTGGCTGTGAAATAGATACCTGATTTGGTTGCAGTTTTGACGACAATTTAAATTTAACCAATCAGTTCAAATTATACCCAACAAAACTAAAATCTAGTCAAGTTTGAATTTCTTATTCGGCCAACATTGAACCAATGAGATGATCCGATTTTGTGGATGAAATTTAGGCAGGGAGTTTGAACATCAGACAACGTTACTGCCATCGAGAGAGACCCAAAGAAGAAAGGGACTGACTGAGAGGAACCAAAAACAACAAAAAACGTCATATTGGGAAATAAGGCGGAATGATTCTGGTAATTCGTGGAGCTGACATAAAATTAAAGTTAGTATGAATGCTTTTGGATTGGACTGCCGCATGTCATTATTACCAAAATCAATTGTGCTCCCCATTATGACAATTGATAACTCCGACTTATCCCAATTTATCTCCTGCTGAAACTCTCATTTCTTCCTTTGATATCATTAGAGGAGAGTTTTGAAAAAAAGATTTGTAAGGGTAGCCATTTCGGCAAAATAAATAATTGCAGTTCTGACAAATGATGCTTCTGGAGGAACATCAGACGATACTGTAAATACTGAGGGAAGGAAAAAAATGCAGTTACACTGCTGGAGGAGTGCCACAGAGTCCTGAATAACAGAGGTAATGACCAGTTAATTTCTCAATAATGATCAAGCAAAAGGGCAGCAATGCACAACCCCAATTTACTGTGGCAGTGCAATGGGAAATGATTTTTGAAGTGAGTTCAAGAGAACTATTTTGGTCAGTCATGGCAAGACCAACAAAAGGCCCACAATTGTGGAGTTCGTTTTAAGAAATTAAGCTGGGCAGTAGGAGGAATGGCTGCGGAAGAACATATTGGCGGTAGAGATTATAAGGCAGTCAGCTTTAACATCATTCTTATTACAAGCTAGAACAAGAATTAGGAGTAAGTGAGGACTGCAGATGCTGGAGATCAGAGCTGAAAATGTGTTGCTGGAAAAGCGCAGCAGGTCAGGCAGCATCTAAGGAGCAGGAGAATCGACGTTTCGGGCATTAGCCCTTCTTCAGGAATGAGGAGAGTGTGCCAAGCAGGCTAAGATAAAAGGTAGGGAGGAGGGACTTGGGGGAGGGGCGTTGGAAATGCGATAGGTAGGAGGAGGTTAAGGTGAGGGTGATAGGCCGGAGTGGGGGTGGGGGGGACTGGTCAGGAAGACGAGTGCAGGTTAGGACGGTGGTGCTGAGTTCGAGGGTTGGGACTGAGACTAGGAGGGGGGGCGGAATGAAGAAACTGGAGAAATCTAAGTTCATCCCTTGTGGTTGGAGGGTTCCGAGCGGAATATGAGGCGTTCTTCCTCCAGTCGTCGGGTTGCTATGGTCTGGCGATGGAGGAGTCCAAGGATCTGCATGTCCTTGGTGGAGTGGGAGGCACCCCGTGAAACATCGCATCTCCTCCACTTCCCGCTCCTCCGACCTTGAGCCCCGCCCCTCCAATCGCTACCAGGACTGAAACCCACTGGTTCTCACCTACCACCCCACTAACCTCCATATACATCATATCATCCGTCATCATTTCCGCCACCTCCAAACGGACCACACCGCATATATATGCCTCCCCTCCTCTATCAGCGTTCTGGAACGACCACTTCCTCCGTAACTCCCTTGTCAGGTCCACACCCCCCACTAACCAAACCTCCACTCCCAGTACCTTCCCCTACAACCGCAAGAAAGGCAAAACTTGCGCCCACACCTCACCCCTTTCTTCCCTCCAAGGCCAGAAGTAATCCTTCCATATCCGCCACAAGTTCACCTGCACTTCCACACACATCAATTGCTACATCCGCTGCACCCGATGTGGCCTCCTCTATATTGGGGAGACAGGCCGCTTCAGAGACAGAATGTTTCAGAAAATACCTCTGGGACACCCGGACTAACCAACCCAACCAACCGTGGCTCAACACTTCTGCTCCCCCTCCCACTCGATGGTGTATGTCGATTTTACCAAGGCTTTCGATGAAGTACCACATAGCAATCTTGTTAAAATATAAAAGCCAGTGGCATTAATGGAAACTGAATGTTTCATCAATACATTATCCCCAGTGGCCAAATTGTGAATTTTTGATTACTTATCCAATTCCTGTTTAACCATATGCTGCGATGCTTTTAAATGCAGTATCTCCAATTACCCAACTCTGTTAAATCGACCACTAACAGTTGACACATAAACCAAACACGTGATCTCTGAAATCTGACTTTTAACTTCTCCTTAATCAATTTTAATGGTTGTCTTACATTATGCCCAAAACATTGATTCAGATGGACTGAGTTTGATGGATTTGTTTGGTGCATCTCTGGTCGCAAACAGCACAGACGGAACTCCCTTAGGGAAATCAACTGAATATTATTTACCATAAATCCTCAACATAGTATTTAATGTTTGACGCCACCTTTCTCGTGTTCCCTGTAATTCTCGATGGTACACAGTTGATTTGATTCATCTAATTGCCAGGCTATCCATATACTCCTTGAAATGCTTGGATATGAAATTCGACTTCTGATCCACTTGTATTTCTGCTTGTAGGCTTTGTCTAGTAAAAAAATAAATACGTAATTCTTTCTCAATGCTTTTATTTGTAACTGTTGGCAAAATTGAACAGCCCTGGAAATCTCGTCAATACGTCGATTAATGTTAATAAATACTTATTCCCACTTTTTCTTTGGAGGTAGGGAACCGACACAATGAATCAAGACGCTTGATAAGGATTCCTGAAACGCTGGAATATGTATTAAAGGTGCAGGCGTTATTATTGCCCATGGTTTTCCTATCAGCTGACATGTAAGACACGTCTGGCAAAATTTAACTACATTCTTGTTCAGTCCATGCCAGTAAAAATGTCTTTGTATTTTGTCTGCGGTTCCCTCACAAACAAATGACCTGCAATATGTAACACATGCAACACTCGCAGCACGTCTTTTCCATAGCCAACCAGAAAACCTGAATTTCTGCCCATTTCTCATCTGCTTGTCTGTGGGATGCCTCCATTTCTGCATTAAGAAAGCATGTGCTACATAATATCACACAGCGATGCATTCACTCTCTATCCATGTATATGCCTTCTCATGCAACTGCTTCAACTCTTCATCTTTCTCCTATTACTCAACAGCGGAGCAAAGCTAAAGATTCTTGCATTTTTATCAATTGTATCCAGCTTTGTCCAACGTAACCGATCAAAAAATATTATGTAATCGTATTTCTGCTTTTTTATCTGTGACTTTTGATTTCCCCTGCTTCACCTTGTGACTCTGTGATCTCGTTAAGATGCAATGTGGAAAGATTCCTTGATAAACATCCTGCATTGCTTCAGTTGCCTGCATCCCCACTGGCATTTCAACTGGAGTAGGCAGCACGCATACCAGTGATGCGCTATACCATTTTCAAGCACAAATTGAATTCCTGGAGCTGGGAATTTGTCTGGAACACCCACCACAAAGATACCATACATGTCTGTTCAGCCTCACTTTACATCACAGAGCAATTTTTCATCGCACAAAGATTTCCTGTACACATTATCTTTTCTAGCAGTAATCCTTTAGGAGTACATATTTCGTCATCCTTCAGCGTCAGAGTCTGAGAGGATCCTGTGTCCCTTAATATTGATACATTGCATGTCACAGTAGCCCAGTAGTGAGCGCTGCTTCCTCACAGAACTACAGACTCATGAAGGATTCCAGCCTCGGAAGACTGTGTGCGTGGAGTATGCACATTACCCCTGTGTCTGCGTGGGTTTCCTCCAGATGTTGCGGTTTCCTCCCACAGTCCGAAGGTGTGCAGATTAGATAAATTGCCCATACTAAATTGCCCATAGTGTTAGTTCCATTACTCAGTGGGAAATGGGCCTTGGTGAGTTACTCATTGGAAGGATGGTGTAACTTGTTGGACCAAAGGACCTTTTTCCACAATGTAGGGAACATAATCTAATTTACCTGCTACTCCTCACCAATGTAAAAAGACTTAACCTTTGCAGATATATTTTTAAAGCCGATCTGGCACTTTATCAACTTCTGATCAGCGTGTGCATTCTGATGCAGCTTTCCAGCTTCCACTGTGCATTCTATTACCGTGCCAACAAAACATCCAGGCTTTTTTGCTTTCCTCCATCTGGTTTTTCCGTGCTTTCCCTAGTACTCCAACACTGTGATGTCATGTTGCCTACTTTCTTGCAATGAAAACACCAGAGCTTTTCCATGTTTTTGTCCCCTTCAAGGGTTTCCTTTTTACCCTGTGGTAAGTTATCCTTATGATCTTTACTTTCCATTTCCATTGTGAATTTTTCTTTGCCCGAAATTCTATCCCTCAGAGACGTAAAATGATTCTGGAAGTCAATCCGTGTTTTAGTGACCAGTTCATAATCATCAGCCATTTCAGCTACTAACCTTGTTATTTTAACATTATTCTCTTCGACACTAAGCTTACGTTCAGCCATTTTCTCCAGTCTTTTAATGTGAACTCCTTAATTATTGTCAATTTCTCAAATTCAAACGCTCCCTCCCTCTCCCTATACTCTGTTGCACTCGCTTTTCCCCTTACTCTGTTTTGAATTGTAACTGAAACTGTTTCAATTCTGCAACCCTTTCCTTATGTCTCGCCTCTAACTCAATTTGCTTCATTTTCAATTAAATTTCAACTATTTCTGCAGATACTGATGAATTTTCCAGTTACGTTAAATGCTGAGCTACTGCTGAGCTACTGCGGGAATGATCTGTCCTTTCCTCACAGAAGGAGGAAGATGCAACTCCAGCTTGTCTGCTAATTCCAATAGCCTGGTATGAACCATGTTTTGTAAGAGTATCTACTTTACCTCGTCCACAGCTAGAAAAGACTTGGTTGGTTTAAGAGGCATTGCCTTCGCAAGCATTGTCGACCCAGCCGAATCAACACCCAAAATAAAGACACGAGCAACTATCACGTGCTCTTTTATCTACCAAATCCCTCCCAATTTGTTATAGACTCGGCTAGACCACTCAAAGCATTCTTAAGCAGGCAGCCAAGTCCGAAATATTAAAATTTGTTTCGTTAAGTGTGCAGTGATAATTACTCGAGAAAGTTAACTCAGACAAAAATGCATTAAAAATATTACGATTTGAAAAACAGAGAACAGAATATAGAATACCCACAGAACTTAGTTTATCCAAACTAGACTTTAATAGGTTGTTATGAAAATACACAACAGTCCCAAAAAACAAGCACTTTAAACACAATAAAACTGAGACAGAGGCTTACAGGTCGAAATTCCAAGTGCAGAAGGAGAGAGGGGAGGTCCAGTCTCAAATGAATGACTCCAGCATCCTTTGTTCACATACATCACTGTTGCACTGACTAAAAATCGGAATTCATCATTCTGGAATGACCACTCTTCTATCATTGTGCAGTTTATTTTTAAAACATCAAAGCGTTGGCCTAAAGTCTCACCTGTTTAATGTGTAAATGAAAGGCTTCACAGCAAACACTTTCATTTCTCTACCACTTTTTCCGATTCAGAGCCTGAACGTTTTACAACGCCTCTGAAAAAAAGTTCAAGACAGTGTATTTGAGAAAAAAGAATATCTCCGTCTCTTCTCTTTTACAAAAAAACAGAACAGCTTTGTGACAGCCCGTTTCGTCCAATCCACCTTCATAACCGAAACACTCTCCTGGTAAATCTCTTCTGCACAGTCTGCAATGCTATCACATCCCTGCTATAACGCTAATTGCGGAACTACACTTAATACTCTAGCTAGAGCCGATTGAACAAATTAAATTAATGACGCTGAAAGCCACAGAATCTCGTCTTTTCCAATAAAGTGCCTTTTACACAGTACCTCGTCGTGGAGAAAGTGAAGAGTGCAGATGCTGGAAGTCAGAGTTGAGAGTGTGGTGATGCAAACAACAACACGTCAGACAGCATTCGAGAGCGGGATAATTGACATTTCGGGCGTAAGCCCTTCATCAGTAATGAGTTTTGTGGCCATGGGGGCTGAGAAATAAATGGGCACTTTGTGCGTTTGGGGCGTGTTAGCTGAGAATGCGATGCGTAGATGACAGGGGGACTAAGGTAACAGTTCAGAGAGGAGGGTGGAGCGGGTAGATTGGAAAGGTGATGTGCAGGTCATGAGGGCGGTGCCGAGTTAAAGGCATGAATCTGGATTAATGAGAGGGGAGGCAAATGAGAAAAATGTTGAAATCAACATTGATCCCATGTGGTTTCAAGGTCCAAAAGTAGAAGATGAGTCGTTTTTCCTCCAGGCGTCGGGTGGTTAGAGTTTGGAAATGGAGGAGGCCCAGACAGATTGGGAGGGGTCGAATGATTTGCCTCACAGATGAGCTTCCAACTACATATCCAAACTATCATGACGAACATGTTGTTACATCTCAGGTTCAGTATTTGACACTGCACCATATGAGGAGAATGTGAGGAATGAAAATTCTGGAGTTCAGATTCGGGGAGTGTGGCGGTCGAAAAGCACAGTGGTTAGGCAACAGATAAGGAACAAGACTGTCAACAGTTAGAGCACTCCTGATGAAGAACTCATGCTGGAAACATCGACTTTCCTACTCCACGGATACTGCCAGGCCGGCTGTGCTTTTCCACAAACATACTTTTTGCCTCGAAACCACCTCAGCTCATCTGCTTCAGGAAACTCAGTTTTCGGTCACCACTCAGTTTGATTCATCTGTCACATGCTTGACAGACTAATGCATTATATTCTCCATAAATCTCAGATCATCCAGGTCACTAATGAAAATAAAGACAGGTCACTGTGGATGCTGAATATCTGAAAGAAAAGCATTAATTGCTGGCAAAAATCAAAATTCTCTGAGTTGAACTGAATTGTCGAATATTAAACTGGGTGAAGGAAAAGAGAAAGCTGCAATTCCATATCTGCCACATTCTGGTTCTCAAAAGAAAAAAAGGTTTCATGAAGCGTAATGCTTCGATCAGGCAATTCACGCTCAAGTGCTGACAGGAATGCGGGAATAAATGCTGGCTTCGCCACTGCTGAACAGACAAAAAAGAAGATACTTTTACCTTCCTAATTGATGCTCCTGCAGAAAAGATAATGTGACTCATATCTCAGCACAGCCATATCCCTCTGTATTTCCATGTCCTGCAACATGACATTTAATTTAAGGGATCATTATTGATCGTTCGTGACAAACATTGCATTCTCCACTTTATATTGCATTGGACAATGTTTTACTCACTCCTTAATCATCTGTTCAATATTCAATTTTAATCCCCCAACCGTCCATTCACGATTTACCGAGCAAATTACTTTCATGAAGAAAATGCTCATTTTTACAAATAAAGATTGATCTGGACTAATGGCTGTTGGATACCAAACCTTATTCTGTCACTCTCTGTACCTTGTTTAGTGTGTGTCAATATCTGTCACCTTAAAACTGTGCCTTCAAGTTTTGCACTCCAGGATCTTGGGAAAAAAGGTTTCGGCCAGTTACCTATCCATGACCCTCATGATTTTATAAACGGTGCGAACGTTATGCACTGCTTGGAACAGTCCACTGAAAGTTCAATTCCTACCCATTCTCTGCTAATACGTCAAGCCCTCTGGTCCGAGCAACATCCTTGTAAATCTTTTGTGCACAGATAAAATTTTTCACAACATCCTTCTTGTTGAATGTGACCAGAATTGCAAGCAGCATTCCAAACGTGGTCCATTCAATGCTCTGTGTCGCCACAACATGACAGCCCAACTCGGATAATCGATTTTCTGACTAATGAAGGAACTCGTGCCAAATGCTATCTTCACCACCTTGTCTACCTGTGACGCCACTTTTTCTGCTCATATATCCTTTGTCTTGTGTGATGAAGCTGTGTTTGTCTTCCTAAGTACTATGCTCTGCTGCTTTCATGGATATGTGGAAGAGCATGAAAGATCTCTCCCTGTTCCTCCAGGTTTCTTCGTGTCCTGCCATTCATTGAGTACTACGTTGACGAATTACTTCGAATCTGCATCACCTCATGTTTTGCATGTCTCGTTTCAGCACTCATTATTTGCCTATTTCACAAATCCATCTCTCGGTTCCTCAAACCTAAGACCTTCTTCCTCTGTGTTAACCACTTTGCCTATCTTCGCATCATCAGCAATTCTGCTCATCATTTTCCCCACATTTATTCTCTCTTATTTATGTGCATTCACAAACAATATGGGACCCAATATTGATCCTTGTGGCACACGACTGAATACCAGCTTTCAGTGACACAAACAGCCTTCTATCACCACCCTTTGTCTCCTACCAGCAAACTAAGTTTGGATCCAGGGCACCTTGAATCCATTTTCACTTTTGTGATGTTACCAGTCTCCCGAGTCAAAGACTTTGTTGAAATCCATACAAACGACATCATCTTCACTATCCTCGTTTGCACACCTGATCACTTCCGACAAATTTAGTCTGATCAGTTAAGCGTGACATACTCTAACAAGTCTTTGATGACTCTCCCCGATGAAACCTTGCCTGGAGAAGTGGCAATTAATTCTCTCCTTCAGAGAATTCTGCAAAAATATTTCCTTCAACTGATGTGAGACTCACGGCTGTGTGAATCATTGGTGTACCTCTACCTATTTTGCCGAAAAGTGGAACAGCGTTAGTCTTACTGCAGTCCTCTATCAAATTCCCTATGCTCAACGAGGAATGTAAAACATTGGTCAGGACACCTGTAATTTCCTCCCTTGTCACGCAGAGGAACACGAGATATAAGTCAATCCTGAATTGTGGATTTGTCCATTTAAAGCCAGTCAGAACCTCCAACACCTCATCAGTCTCCATGTGAAACTGCTGAAGGACCTCTCAATCCCTCTTCCTGCATTCTGTACCTTTTTCTTACTACAAGAGGAGTGTTCGCCAGCTGAACGACTAAAGTGATTCACACAGTTATCCTATTTACTGACACAACGACACTGTGCTGGGTGGGGTGGGGTTGGCATTCAGATGTTTGAACGGGAAAACGCAGTTTTCAGCCTTTGAACATCCGTTAGCTTTGATAACCACAGACACAACGTTATTGTGAGAAATAGTTTGAGATTTCTCTGTCTGAAAAAAATCAGTCATTTGATGCTACCTCCTGCGGAGACTACAATCTGTTCACATCTGGCATGAATGATGATTTGTTCATCATATCCAGGACAGAAATGCAACACAAATGCCAAGCACATGTTTGCTGTATTCATTGACCAATGAAGTTCATGCCGATGGCTCACATTTTAATTGGATTCATCAATAATAGAACGTTTCAACAGGAACACAGTTCTGTCGTATGTGCAGGCCATCATTGTGCAAGCACATGATCAAGCTTCCACTAGGACACAACCAATATATGCTGGAAAGAGAAATCGGAGTTAACATTTTGTGTCCAGTGATCCTTTCTCAGCATTGATGGTACCCAGGAAAATGTTGGTCTATACGCACAGGAGAGGTGGCTGTGTAGTAATTAGGAGTGAACGAGAGGTGGGAATAGAGCTCAATGACAGAGAATAACAGTTGGACAAAGAAATTGACAATGATCTGATTGGAGGATGAATAACTGTTCACTAACCATAGCTAGAGTATAACGGCTGGCTATGTTACAACTCGGCCGGGTGGTTAGGGTAGAGGGCTAGGACGTGGTAGATTTCAGGCGCTAAAATTATTGAAGTTGATATGGAGTCTGGAGGACTGCGGGTACTCAAGCAGAAAATCAGGTGTTGTTGTTTTCAGCATGGGCTGAACTTCGCTGGAACACTGCAGTAAGCCTGCGACAGTGATGTTGGCGAGGGAACAGGGTTCTGCGCTAAAGGAGTAGTCAACTTAAGCTCAGGGATATTTTTGGAGCTATAACGTGGATGTTCTGCAAAACAGTCATCCAGTCTACACTTCATTTCCAAGATAGTTGAGCTCACATTGCGAGCAGTTAATGCAGTAGACCAGATTGTGCGAAGTCGTGCGAATGTGTAGCTTCATTTTTAAGCGTCTTTGGGCACTTCCATACTAAGGAGGGAGGACAAAAATGGAAAAGTGAGGAGAAGCAAGCAGCACAAAGGCAGGATAACTCCGCAGATATTATTAAATGCTGTAAATCATGAGGGTAAGAAAGCAACCATAAAGGCGATTTACCTGAATGTTCGTGCTTTCCGGAGCAAGGCTGGGTATATATGGCATCAATCATCACGAATGAATATGATTTCGTAGCCATTATGGAACTATGGTGACAGGATAGTCAAGACTGGGAAATAAATATCCAGGCTATCGGTCTCCATATTTGAAGACCACACTGGGGAGGCAGTAAACAAAAAAAAAGCCTGTAAAAAAGGTACAGCTGTTATCATGTGGGATATTAATCTGCATGTCGATCGATGTGACCAGCTCTGTCAGGGTAGCCTTAAGGCGGACAGTGTTGACTGCATCCACGATAGTTACCTTGAATCGTGTGGAGTGAAACAGGCCAGGAAAGGGGGTGGCCACATGAGATTTAGTAATGTGTAATAAACCCAGCAAAGTGTTACTTTTGGAGGTAGGTGAGACTTTAGTGATAGTTAACAAAATTCAGTTATGTTTCCTTTAACGATGCAAAGAGATAGGTAAACATTGGAGGGCAAGCATTACCTTTGAGGGAAAGCCAATTACGATGTGATTAGATAAAATTAACCATGCACAGTTTGGGAACGGAAGTGGCACGGAACAGGCACAATGCAAATGTGGCGCTTGTTCAAGCAACAGCTTCGTTGATAAGTATATACCAGTCGTGTTGTTGATAAGTATATACCAGTCAGACAGGAAGGAAATTGTCAAGAGCAGGAGTCGTGATTACTAAGGAAGTTGAATTTCTTGTTAAGGTGAAGAAGAAGGCTTATGTTAGGATGAGATGTGCAGGCGCAGTTCGGGTGATTGAGAGTTATAAAGCAACAGGAAAGACCTTAAGAGAGACCGAAGACGACCAGGAGGGGACCTGAGATTTTGCTGGCAGCAAGGATAAGGGAAAACCCAAAAGCTTTCTCCAGGTATATAAGCGGTAAATAAATGATTGGAGCAAAATATGGCCACTGATGGACAGTCGTGGAGTGGAATCAGACCGATAGGGGAAGCGCTAAAGCAATACCTTTAATCAGTATTCGCAGTGGAAATATTGTCGAGGAGAATACCAAGAAGCAGGCTACTGGACAAGATGGGATTGAAGTTCACAAAGACAAGGTGTTAGAACTTCTGGGAAACGTGAAAATAGATAAATTCCCTTGGCCGAATGACATTTATGCTAGGATTCTCTGGGAAGCCAGGAAGGAGATTGCCAAGCCTTGGCTTTGATCTTTATGCCGTCATTGTCTACAGAAATAGTACCAGAACGCTACAGGATAGCAAATGTTATTCCCTAATTCAAGAAGGGGAGTAGAGACAACCCTGGTAATTATAGACCATTGAACATTATGTGTGCAAAGTGTTGGAAAATGTTATAAGAGATAAAATTCATAATCATCTCGATATTGATAAGCTGATGAGGGAAAGTCAACATGGATTTGTAAAGGGTAAGCCATCCCGCACAAACATTATTGAGTTCCTTGAGTGGATGAATAAACAGATGGATGAGCATAAAGCCATCCATGTGGTGCACATGAATGTCAGTAAGCCGTTTGATAAATTTCGCCATGGTAGGCTACTGCACAAAACACTAAGGTATGGGATTGAGGGCAATTTCGTGTTTTGGATCAGAAATTAGCACCTGAAAAACGACAGAGGGAGCTACTTGATGCGAAAATTTCATCCTGGAATTCAGTTGCTCGTGGTGTACTGCAAGGATCTGTTTTGGGTTCACTGCTGTTTGTCATTTTTTTTCTCCACGACCTGGAAGAGGGTGTAGAAGAATGTGTTCGTAAACCTGTGGACGACACTAAGGTCGGTACATTTGTGGACAGTGCTGAAGGATGTTGGAGACAACATAGGGATACAGATACGGTGCGGAGCTGGGCAATTGCAACTTAATGTACAAAAGAGTGCGAAGGAACATGAGATAAAACTAGCACAGAATATAAGCGTCGATAGCAGAATTTTCCATCAAAATATAGATTGAAAAAGTGGCGAAAGTAAAGTTTGGTTCTTTGGAGGATGATAAGGGCCATTTACATATGGGATATGAGGAAGCAGACGAAACATTAAACAGGCATTTGCATTGATCTTCACAGTGGAGGACATTAATAAAATGCCAGTAACTGACAAAGAGACATATGTAGGTGATGACGTGGAAGGAATCATTATTGCAGAAGAGCTAGTTTTGGATAGTTGGAGCTAATTGAGCCAAGGCTGGATAATTCTATTGCCCCCAGTGGAATGCATCGCAGGGTACTAAAAGAGGTGGTAGGTCAAAAAGAAATGAATTGGCAGAAATTTTCCAAAATCGTTGGTCTCTGGGACAGTCCCATCAGACTGCAAATCAACAAATGTGATGCCACTACTTAAAAAGTCATGCAGACAAAAGTTGAGAAATGATAAACCAGTTCGCTTGACCTCTGTCGTGGGGCAGTTTCTTTGGTCTATTATCAAGGACGCAATAGCAGGTGAAATTGGCCAGACAGATGCAGAATGGGTTCATGAATGGCAGGTCATCCCTGCAAAGCCTTTTGGAATTCTATGATGACATTATGATCTTGGTGTCCAACGGGGCCCAGCGAATGTGTGTTCCTAGATTTCCAAAAGGCCCTCGACATGGTGCTGCACAGGGGCTGGCAGCAAACGGATGCATGCTGTGATGCTAAAGTATTAGCATAATTTGAGGATTGATTAACCAACAGGAAGCAAGGAGTGAAGATAAATGAGTTCTATTCTGTTGGCAATTGATGGTATATCTCGTGGATTAGTGTTGAGACCGCAATTACGTGCAATTTATATCGATGATTTGGAGTTGGGAACCATGTGCAGCGTGTCAAGGTTTACAGTTGACGCGAAGATGAGTAGCAGAATAAAGTGTGCAGAGGTCTGAGAAACTTTGCAGAAGAACGTAGAAATATTAAAAGAGTGGGCAATGATCTGGCAGATGGAAGACAATGTTAATAAATGTGAAATAACAGATTTTGGTAGGTGTAATATTTAAAAAGCTATTAGGTGAAAGGAAAACGTTGCAGCATGCTGCTGTGCAGAGGGACGTGGGTATGCTTGTGCATTTATCACAGACGTTTGATCTTCAATGAAATACAGTTTTGTCTTCGATTGCTGAATGGACTGAGTTTAAAAGCTGAGAGGTTATTTTGCACCTGTACAAGATTCTGGTGAGACTACCCCTGCGGTACTGTGTGCAGTTTTAGTATCCTTACTTGACAAAGGATATACTGGAATGCAAGCAGAGCAGAGGAGTCTGACGGGTTGATTCCGGGGTTGAGGGGGTTAGCTCATGACAGGAGACTGAGTAGAGGTCGATTGGGATTATGTCCAAAATACACAAGATTAAGTGCCGATCTTATAGAAACATTTAAAAAATGAAGGGATTGTATCAGATAGAAAACGAGAGGGTGTTTCAACTAGCGAGTGAAACTAGGACAGGAGGGCACCGTCAAAAGATTAGAGAGAGCTGATTTAGCACTGAATTGATAAGGAATTTCGTCTACCAGAGGGCTGTTAATCTATGAAACTGCTTGCCCAGTGAAGGAATTGCTGCTACTTCAGTCAATATATTTAAAGTTAGGGTGGATGTTTGTTTGAACAATAAAGAAATTAAGGGATATGTTGAGAGGGTGGGTAAGTGGATGTCTGTCCATGGAAAGATCAGCCATGAACTTGTTGAATGACGGAGCAGGAACGAAGGACCGGAAGGCCTACACTTGCTACTAGTTCTCAGGTTCTATGAATGTATTTTTCACATGTTCAGCGATTCTGTGGAAAGACTCCTTTGGGCTGTGGATGGAGGTGTTGGGAGTGAAGGCACAGTGCACCACAGTGTCCCGGAGGGAATGGTTCCTGAGGAAGGCGGACAAACGTGGGGAAGGGAATATATGTTTGGTGCAGGGATTTGACTTGACGTGGTGGAATTAGTTAAATACTTTGTTGATCACTTCGAGCACCACAGCGCATAAGGCTCCGGACCAATTTCTGTAAAATAAAATGACAGTGGATAGTTGTTTGATGACAGACATTTACAATATGTACCAAAAATGCTGTTTCAGTGCTGTGAAAGTCCCAATGTCTTTGGGAATCTATCTTCACTTACCATATAACACTGTAGCCACAAGTGCAAGTCATAGTCAGGGATCTTCTTGATTCCCAAAAAGCCTGCCTATCACATAGCCGGCGGTTACACACCAACCAGCTGTCTCAATTAACAGCTATTCACTCTCCTAGCCAGATCGTTGTTCGCTCCTTTGTCCGACTTTCTTCTCTCTCTTTGTGTTCTTTCCCGACCCACTGTGTACTCCTTTACAGTACAGAAATGAGGACATATGGGATAGTTCGTACTAACCTGAATGTGGGCAATGTTAAAGAAAGAATGCATAGCAGAAACACAGCAGATTAGGCAGCATCTGAGTAGCAAGAGATATTTAAATCACAAACTTCTTGAAGGTTCCTGACTGCAGTTACAACAATGCGGAAAAGCTCAACACAATCCAGAAGAGAGCAGTTGAGTTGATCAGCTGCACACGACTGACACAACATCGACAAACATCCATGCCCTCCAAAACCAAACAGTCAGACCATACAGTCTGTACCATCCAATGATGTACTGCAGATATTCATCAATGCTCCTTAAACAGTACCTTTCAAACTCACAACTCGTCCCATTTAAAAGGAAAAGGGCAGTTTACAGACAAGAGAGCCCTCCAAGCCACTTATCACCCTAATCTGGAAATATATTTCCGTTCCTCCAGCATCACTGAGTGGAAATTGTGGATTTCAGTCCCCTATAATTTGGCTCTACCGACATCACATGGAATGATGGTTCAAGAATGTTGCTCATCATCATCTTGTCCAGTCAAATTAGGAATGAACAATGAATGCTGACTTGTTCTGGAATACCCACATCCGATGAAGAATGAAAATTATATGCACTGGTGTTTTAAGAAGTTCTCTGTGACTGAACTATTTCTGTTTTTATTTGAGGTGTATTAAAGATGAGGATTTGCTTTCGGGGAAGTGAAACCAAGCAGCACATCTGCATTTGATGGAGCTGCTATGTTCATTGTAGCCTGAACCTCGCTGACCTTTGAAATTGAAAGGAAAAAGCTATATTAATAGTGGAGTGAACCTCCATTGCACACATTCAGGCTAGTAGAAACTGTCCCATTATGTCCCTTATTTCTGTTTTGTAAAGGAGTAAAGAGTAGGTCGGGAAAGAACACAAACAGACAGAGAATAGGTGGACAAAGGATCTGGCTAGGAGAGTGAATAGCTGTTTCTGGACTACCGAAACATAATTGGAGGGATGCAGGAGAAAAACTGTTGAAAGGTGGTTGCAGTGCAAATGATTCAGTTACTTGTCTGTCTGGAAAATTCATCAGTGCAACCACAGTGCGGAAAATCCATTCAACTGTTCTGAGGGTGGAAATGGAATTGCTCAGTTTTCTAACGTGCTGATACACCAGTGACTTCACACAGAGGAGAAACCATTTAATTGTCCAGAGAATGGCCGATGCTTTAAAAGTTCTCATGAACTCCTGTATCATCAATACATTCACACCGAAGAGAAACTATTCAAAAGTTCTCACTGAGGGAGTGATTTCAGGCCGTCATTTGATCTCACTTTTCATCTGTGAACTCACTGGAGAGAGGCTGTTCACCTGTTCTAACAGTGGGATTTACAATTCATTCAGTCATTCAGTCTACTGAGACACCAGCGAGGAAAGGCCATTCGTCTGCTGTGTGTTTTATTTAAAGTAAATAATTGATTCCAGCAAGGTGCTGAAATACAGGGGAGTTCATACTGGAGAGAGACCATTCAACTGCTCTGAATGTGGGGAAAGAATCTCACACATCTGTGTGGGAAATGCTTTACAAATTCCCAGTAACTGAGGTCCCATCAACATGTTAACGCTGATGAGCAAAATAATCTTGTGCTTTCACTGTAGGACTGTGTTCCCACAGTGCATCAACACAATTTAGCTACTTTATCTCTTTTGAAAGGGACGACACTTCACAAGGTCTACATTTGCATGTGAAGAACATTCAGAAATGCTGAATGTTAACATATTTTAAACTACAAATTCAGATTAATAATGAAGAAAAGGATCAATAGCTGGGCAGTAAATGGATGTCGAACAGTCTCCTCGAATTGAGGAGAAATCAGGGGAAAATCTGTGAATTTTATGTGATTGATAGAACAATTAAACACCTAATCAATTAAAGAGATAAAACACATCCAATGGAATAAACCCCTGTTGACAGAAAGAACACAGTTCAGTTCTGGATGCAACAACAGCAGAGAACGATCACATGCGACCTCATTGATTCACTAACATCGTCTTACCAGACCGTAGAGGCTACTCGCTTCATTCGACAAAGAAGGGACTCGTGGTGATTTAGCCAGAGCACTACCAGCCCTCAGGTCAGGGAAGCGTTAGTGGAGGAGAACCTCTGAAGTAACCTCAAACCAGTGATGAGAATTACAACCACGCTGCTAGCATCACACTGCTTCATAAGACAACAAGCTAGCCAACTGAGCGAACCTGATTCCACCTAACTGGGCTGTCACATGTGCGAATGAGTTATCAATTAGATTAGATTACATTACAGCGTGGAAACAGGACCTTCGGCCCAACAAGTCCACACCGACCCGCCGAAGCACAACCCACACATGCCCCTATATTTACCCCTTAACTAACACTACGGGCAATTTAGCATGGCCAATTCACCTAACCTGCACATCTTTGGACTGTGGAAGGAAACTGGAGCATCCGGAGGAAACCCACGCAGACACAGGGCGAACGTGCAAACTCCACACAGTCAGTCGCCTGTGGCAAGAATTGAACCCGGGTCTCAGGCACTGTGAGTTAGCAGTGATAACCACTGTGCCACCGTGCCGCCCACCATGGTTCGCCAGTTACCCACAGTGCAGGTGAACTGCTTCTCCACACAATGTGGCACGGTGGGTCATCGTTTAGCACTGCTGCCGCAGAGCATGAGGGACTGGCTTCAATTCCAGCCTCGAAAGCCTCTCTGTGTGGAGTTTGCACATTCTCCACTTGTCTGCGTGAGTTTCTTCCAGGTCCTCAAATTTCCTCCCACGTTCCAAAACGGTGGGTAGGTTAGTTGAATTGACCGTGATAAACTCCCATACCATAGGTTGTTAGTTGAGGTAAATATAAGGTAGGCTAATTGGTCTGAGTGCTCTTGCAGGTTTCATGTGGAATAATTAGGCCAAATGGCCTTTTTATGAACTGTAGGGATTCCAATGTGTTTTTCTGGTGTTTTATCAAATCATTGCTACTCCTGAAGCTCATTTCAAAGTCAAAACATTAAAAGTTTCTCTCATTTATGGGAACAAGCCCTATCTGCTGAGATTGGCGGACTGAGTGCTTCCCTTCTCACGCAAAGAGCAAGTAAATATTTCCTGCTCGAGTGAATAGAGATGACCAGGTGAATCCCTTCCCACACACAATCTCTACTGTGTGGCCACTATTCTGTATCTGAAGCTTTGCTGATTTAATACATTCCTTCTCATATAAAGAGCAGATGATTCGTGTCTCTCCAGTGTCAAGTCGACCGAGTGACTTTAGGCGGGACTGTGAAGTTTATCCCTTTCCAAACCGACCATACAAAGCTTTTCTCCATGTGATGAAGGCGTTTGCCTGACATTAGGCTGGATACCCGAGTGAATAAATTCCCATCCATGGTACGGATGAATGGCTTGTCCCCATGTGAGCAGGTTAATGTTCAATTCGAATTTTAGAACTTTGCAGATCATGAAGTATTTTTTTAACAGTGTGGGAAAGACTAGCAACCCTGCCTACACACAACATGGCCAAACAGAACACAGAAAATCAAGCCTGTCCAAGCCATGCAACAAGCACCCAAAATGCCTCAGCATTGACCAAACAAGCTGTGAAGCGAAACCGTACATGACCACAGTCTTTCGCAAACCAGGGAATACACTTCCCAAGACAAACTAACAATAAGCTTTCTGCATACGATAAACACAGCTGTCGCAAACACCGAAGGGTAGTCTCGTACCCCAGAGAAAACAAAGCCACAGGAAGCTCAGGTCAAATGGAGAGGCACCAAAAAACCTTGCTCATCACTAGAGAGCAACAATGGTAGTACCTTCTTGCCAAGAAAAGGGACATTCTCACATACCCACGAGGAGAGCTGGCATCTCCTGTTCCGATTAGAGAACTGATGGATGCTGCCAGATGCTTGATTGTATCTACATTCAGGACATTCTTCTGACAACTGCCTTGCTATTATCACCATCGTAACTTGATTACTTGGCTATCAAGACCATTGCATCTTCATGACTTTTAACGAACATCATTGTTGTATATTCCTTTAAAACCTGGATTGATCATCATCTCGGGGAAGAGAGTTTCAGCGACCTGGACAGACCGTCAATTCTGTTTCAGCCTGGTCAATTTCTCTTATGCGAGTTTGCTGCACTAATAAATTACTTAGTGATTTCACTTTGATCAGTGTTTCGTGATCTCAGCTTTGCTAGGCTAATTTCTCCAAAAGTTTGGCTTAGTTTCGACAAGTTCTAAATTCCACAGGGAAGGGAAATTTGATCTAATTGTTTCCCGATTCGGACCTGGGGACTAGCCCTGGCCCAGTGGGTCGGATCTAAAGCAAAAGTCTGGAAGACTAATTCAGCGTTGAGAAACCTCGGACTCGGCATGATAAGGTAGACGGGTAAGCTGTGAAATCGGTCAACTAACATTTTACCCAGAGTGCCATTATCCATCAGATAGTATTTGATTACAGTGCGGTCAGCGATCACACGCTCAACTATTCTTTATCGCTTGATCAGTCAATAGCTCACTGCCTGTGTGTTCTGTGAGCGCTCCATCTGTTTTTACTCGAATGCCAAAGTGCAGTACTTAGCTCTCAACCCCGGAAGACCAGTAAGCTATGGTGCAGGGAAATCCGCACTCTATTGGGAAGTGCTTTCTGTGGGAGTTGGGCAATCCCAACCACGTGGTAAGATTGGCACAGGTCCGAAGCTGAACAAGATGACGTTTAGGAGACGTGTAAATAAGTGAACTTCAAAATAGTCGTCGGTTATGCTCTTGTTACACCTGGTTCACCGGTAGGCACCGTTCCTAAAGAGACAGGGGACTGGTGTTACTTTATCCCCTTGACAGGAGACATCACACATGACCCAAAAGAGTTTGGCCATATGGGGGTTCCTTCAAATTGGATAAGATTGATTAATGTACCACGGTCATTATGGGAGATGCGCGGTAACCCCTGCTGAGACACTGTCGACATGCTGCAATGTCTTGTAAACTTTTGACACGTTGACCAGCAGCATCAGGCCGTTAATACGAAGGAACGTTGCAACAGTAACCGACATGGGAGACCCCAATGACTCCAGAAACGGCTACGTCACCCGCCGTCCCACAGTACCCGAAACTTCCCATAATGGCTCCAGAGCCAGACCCTTTGCTGAATGGAGTAGCTGCATTATTTTTTTTTCTGCGAGACCACAGTGGGACGCAATAGCCGCCGGGCAGTATGAATCAACACCACAGCACAACACAAATGATGACTGCAGATGCAGACGTAGCGTGAGTTCTGCCCTAAAGAATCAGGCTACCAGCTGCCAGTTTCCCCGCATCTTGATTGGGTTCACTACCCTCGATAAGTCTTGGACCCACGCAGAGGACCGGGCCACGCTACAAGATGCCCCAGCCCCGTTGAAGTGACTGCTCCCATTCTACAATTTGCTCCTGCAAATTTCCTCCACATACAAAAGTCTGCACCAAGATGTGCAGACCATTTTGCAGCTTGCGCGTGGGTCCAACGGGGCGACTATTAGCCATGTCATTGATTTCCCCATCCAACCCTGGGACACCGTTGCCGACTGGGAAAAATGGCTGGAGAGCACCGTGAAGGATGTAATAAACGCCAATGCAAGACAACACGCCGATTTTGTCCTGTTACCCGGTGCCTGCAGAGTGCAGACGAGCCCTTGCCCGATGCCATTGCCCGCTGTAGGGAGGTCTGGGACTCCTCAGCGGGCATTTCATTAACAGAGAACGAAAAGCTTGCTGGACTGACCCTACATTTGCTCAGGTTTCCACGTTGCGCAATCTCACTTTGGTAAACGACGAGCTGCGTGGACACTTTATGTGCACTTAGTAAATTGGAGGGGAATGCGCTATTCACCACCCCAAAACAGATGGGGACATTCCCTCGGAACATGCAAACAGTTCACCACAGGGCCACCACCAGGCCAGTGCAGCAAACTATGTCAATTCAAAAAGACCGTGCTGAAACAGTGGGAAATTGGGACTCCGCATGAGACAGTGCTGTTCGCACCCAGGCAATGTCTACCAGGCCCCTGCACACTCCCCTACTCTCCACAGGCACAACAGCAGTCCGCTACACCACAGAGGCAGCTTCAATAGACTGCTTACACTGTAGCTGATCCCTTCCCTAGTGCTCCAGAAACTAACTAAGGAGAGAGGTTTCACAGGTGGTCTCAATACGCTTCTCCAACTCCCCGTCAGAAATTTTGATGATGAATGTGGAGCTGCTCATGCAGCATCACTCTGGGCACTGCACTCCATCCATGCAGGCCAAGTGGTGTCCGCCCCACCACACTCTGTCACTTTCAAACAGGGAGCCATCCTGCCGTCTATACGTCAATACCCACTGTCGCCACCAGCAGCAAAATGGGTCAAGCCAGTTATTGACTCCATCGTACAAAAGGCTGTACAAATTCTTTTTACCACTCCACGTAATACATGCATCCTGCCTATTCCAAAAGCTGGGAGACCAGGAAGTCACGTTTTGATCTGAGGACTGTCAATGCAATTGTGATTCCCTACTCCCCATTAGACCCGGACACTAACACGATTCTCACCAGCATTCTTGCTTCTGTCACCTTGTTTTCTGTGAATGACATGTGCTCAGCCTTTTTGTCTATTCAATTGTCCCCTGAGAACCAGTACCTTTTTGCAGTTATGGACGGCGGCTGCCAAGATACATTGACCACACTTCTCAGGGTTACACAGAGAGCCCCACAGACAATGCTGCTCCAGTACACTGCACCCTCTCCACCCGACACCTGCCTTGCCAAAGCACCGTCCTCCAGTACATGGACGATCTGTTACTGGCCTCCACCTTGACTGAATCATATGTGCAAAACCTGTAGCATAACGCCGTTGTCTCACAACACATGGATACAGGGTTTCAATGGAAAAAATGCAACTCTGCCAATACAAGTCCAGTACTTGGGATACAAGCTTTCACATTGCCTCAAGACGCTGTCCAAAGAACGAATAGGGGGCATTACTCAGCGTCTGCCGTCAGCCTCAAGAACCCATTTACAAGCTTTCCTGAAAATATTGAATTGGCAGGAATCGGATCCCAGACAACCGTGCTACTGAAAAGCACCTACAAGAGGCATCTTCACCAAAGCAGCTAGTGAAAATGCACTGGACGCCAAAGATGGAACAGGTATTCACCGACTTAAAATAGCGACTAGTCTTTGCTCCTCTGATGGGGGTCCCATTCTGCACTCAGCCCGTCGACATCAACGCCAATGAATCCGAAGGGTTCACATCCGGATTTTTAACGGAGTCCCTATGGGATTCTCCGACGCAACGTTGCTTTTTAATTTGTACATTACAGCCGATTGTACGAGGAATTCCAACATATTTGAAAGCTGTAGCATCAGCCAGTAACAATAGAAAAGGCCACACCATCATGCTGGATCACCGATGCACTATTTTGGTTCCCCATTCGGTCTCCCTCGTGCTAAATTCAGCACCAACCCAACATTTCACTGCCACCCGGAGAACTGGCTATGAGGTTGCTTTATTGTCCAAAGCTTGCCCCTGTCCTGAACAGCGCCACCCTGCTCCCACTCTCTCAGAACGACTTTGCAGATGACCATGACTATTTCGACCTCATTCAGCAGCTCGTCAGACTGCGCCCTGACCTCTCTGAAGCGACTTTCGACAAGACTGACCTCATTCTCTTGATGAATGGGCTCTCCGTCAGGCCCTTAGATCAATGCACAGTGGAAGGCCATGCCGTGTGCACTCTTTTCACAATCCTGGAATCAGCTGCGCTATCAGATGGCACATCTGCACAGGATGCAGAGCTATTCGCGCTCACTAGGTCTTGCATCACTGCAATGGATCACAGAGCTAACATTCACAATCTCTCCAGGTAAGTCTTCGGAGTCGTCCACAACTTCGGCACACTCTGGAAACGGAGAGGTTTCATCACTTCAGCAGTTGAGGACACTGCAACACGTTGCACTAATCTCCGACCTCTTGCAAACAGTTCGATTTTACAAGGCACTTCCCATACCACTGCCAATGAACCTGTCACCCTTGGGTATGCCTTAGCTGAAACAGGAGACTGGGAAGCCGCACTGCATCCCAACATTTATGTCCTGAAGTGCCCCAGTATTCCCTGACCCCATGGAGACAAATGCCAGCTGCCCGTCAGTCTGCTCGACCGCAAGAAAAGGGCAGTTGGGCCCATATTGGGGCCACACTGTCATCTTCCCGACAGCTACTTGTACACTATGATGGCCACATAATTTGCCCAAAAGCCAACCAATACAAACTGGCGCTAACAGCCCACAATGTCGGCCACGTGCAAGAGGGACATGATTCACGCTGTCACGCAATCCTGACATGCACTGGGATTGGCTGTGACTGCACAAGCCCTGTTGTCACAGGGCCTTGTTTGCCTGCAGAACACTGCAGGAAAGCCCGTTGCCAGGTATGACGACTTACCGTTCCTGACGGGCCTTCCAGACATTTGCAAATTGACTTTGCTCACATCCCCCAAAAACACGGTTACAAGCACATCCTTGTCATGATCGAGGTGTTCCCCACAAGAAAGGATGATGCACAGACAGTGGTAAAATGCCTCATAACGAATGACATAAACAGATGTGGGATCCCCAGTAAAGTAGAGACGGGCAGTGAGACTCACTTCACTGCTCGCCTTAAAAGTGCTATTACGGAGGCACCACATTCGCTACCAAATCCAGTCATCAAGTATTGTTGAATGGATGAGTGGCACCCTTAAAACCACACTGACCAAGGTCACCAAAGACAAAGATCTGACATGGCCAGACGCCTTGCCGCGAACCCTTTACACTGTACGTGGCCAGAAACGACTAGGCTCACCCGTGTTGAGTTGCTCATGGGGCGACCCATGTCCAGCGCTACCAGTCCCCCAAAGCTCTCCACGGACACAACCTATCTCCTGACACAAGATACTCTGCTCAATTACGTAGAAACTACTCCTTAGCAGGAGCATTAATGTAAAGCACGACCAGGGCAGAGCCGTTTTTGCAGACTCCAAACACTGCCAATCCATCCGTGTAGACCCGGGGAATATGCCAAGATGAAATCATTGGAAAAGGGCTCTCTCCCTCCTCTCTGGAAATGACATTATTTGATCCTGCTGACGACCCGGACATGTGTAAAAGTGGAAGGACCACCCGAATGGACACATGCCACCCGCTAAAAAGAGAGCTCCACCTCCAATAAATAGGGACCAGACAGGAGAAGGCATCACTCGGAACACCGAAGATGGATCCAGTTGCATGCTGCAACCATCACTATCAGCGACCTGAGCTTGACCCGTCTGACCATGTCAATGTGGCTTGCTGTAAACAGTGACAAGGGGAGGGACATATAATAATCGGTATGAATTTTAGGCCAAAAAATTCCTTAGAACAGCCAATGGGTATTCTTAGCGATTTAATCATACCCGCTGCTGAATCGGCTCTGGGGTCCCCGTCCACTCTCTCGGGGGCATTCCCATAGCTGCTATCCTCTTCAACATCTCCAGCATAGCGGAATGTTGGCAGGAACCAGACATGTCCCTTGAGGTCACCTCACTCAAAATAACACCAACAATGACCAACTACATGGACAACACTGGAGATCTACCGATTACCACCTGGACAAATTTATCATGTGGCTTTACCCACCCGACAACCTTTTGCATGAAGCCGCAGGCCAGACCATTTATGACACCACGAAAGAGGGGCCACCAACAGGATCCATCTGTTTAAAAACACTCAGCTCTCTGGAATGAATTGTGGCTGGAGCCAGTGCACTGACTCCGTGCTATTTCGTATCACAGCGCGCCGGTCCGCGGCAAAAGGCAGCATTACCAGAATTGTGGCAGTGGCCATGACCATCTGAATGTGGTGTTCATGCCTATGAGACATAATACTTCCCTCTGGCCTCTCACCACTCAGCTAGTCCAGGTCCACTGGAGAACATCTCTACACCATACACGACCTCTAATGGGTTGGGCACAGACAAACAGGGCTGTCTGTTGCTTGTCAAACCGCCCTCCCGAAATTCACCCCTGCCTACCCACAGCATGGCCACAGAGAACACAGGAAATCAAGCTCGTGCAAAACACACAAACTAACCAAAATAATGCCTCAGCAGTGACCAAACAAGCTGTCAAGAGAAAACAGAAATGATAGTTGGGTCTCACAGACCAGGGAATACACTTCCCAAAACAAACTAACCATAAGCATCCAGGACCCAATCAACACAGCCGTCCCAAAGCCCGAAGGGCAGTCTTGTCACCCAGTGAGACCAAAGACACGCAAAGGATTGGACAGATGGAGAGGAACTTAATGCTTTAAAAGGGACAGTCTCACCTCCCGTTGAAGAGATCTGGAATCTCCTGATCCCATTAAAAACTGGCTGATGCTGACAGGTTGCCATATTACATCGACAATCAGGACATTCTTCTGATAACCGCTTTGCGATTAACGCCGTCATTACTGGATTATTTAATGAGTAAATACATTGCATGTACGCTGTATTTAATTAACATCGTTGTACAGGATTCATATAAAACATGACTTGATTCTGAGCTCGGATAACAGATCCCTTTATCGACCTGTACAGACAGTCAGTTCTGTTTCAGATGAGTTAATTTCTCTTCCAGCGATATTGCTTGTCATAGACTGTTTGTCAATTTCACCAGATCGGGACTGTGAGATCTCTCTAATGGGCTAGTTTGTACGACAGTAACTCACACATAGAAGACCAGACTGGCCTTACTCTGTCAATGTCACTCACCCAGGAAAGAGCAGACTGACGCCACTCTGACAATGTAACTCGCCCATGGAAGATGAAACTGACCCCACACTGTCGATGTTACTCACCCAGGAAAGAGCAGACTGACCCCACTCTGACAATGTAATTCACCCAGGGAAGAGCATACTATCCCCACTCTGCAAATGAAACTCGACCATGAAAGAGCAGACAGATCCACTCTTTCAATTTACCGTATGCAGGGAAGAGCAGACTCACTGCACTCTGTCAGTGTAACTCGAACAGGAAAGAGCAGAATGACACTACTTTTTCAATGTAACTCAACACAGGGAAGGGCAGACTGGCCCCACTCTGTCAAGGTAACTCATGTAGGGAAATATAGTGTGATACACTCTGTCAATGTGACTCACCCAGAAAAGAACAGACTGACACCATGCTTTCAATGTAACTCACCCAGGTTAGTGCAGAAAGACACCACGCAGTCAATGTAACTCGCGCAGAGGAGCGACGGCTGACCCCACTCTGTCAATATAGCTCGCCCAGGGAAACGCAGACTGACCTAACGATATAAATATCATTCCTCAAGGGAAGAGCAGATTGACTCAACTCTATAAATTTAATTTGCCGAGGGAAGAGCAGACTGACCTCACTATGTCTCCATAATTCACCCAGAGAAATGTGGACTATCCCCATTCTTCAAATGAAACAAGGCCAGGGAAGAGCAGACTGCTCCCACTCTTTCAATGTAACTTACGCAGGAGGGAGCAGACATACCCCACGATTACTATGTAACTTACGCAGGGAAATACAGTCTGACACACCCGTTCAATGTCACTCACCCAGGAATGAGCAGACTGACACCACTCTGTCAATGTAACTCACGCAGAGGAGCGCCAGCTGACCCAGCTCTGTCAATGTAGCTTGCCCACGGATGAGCAGACTGACCTAATTATGTCAATATCACTCCTCCAGGGAAGAGCAGACTGACTTATCTCTTTAATTGTAAATTGCTGAAGGAAGAACACACTGACTTCACTATGTCATCGTAACTCACCCAGGGAAGAGCATACAGAACCCGATCTATAACTGTCACTTATCCAGGACGGGTAAAATCCAGACCCCACTCTGCCAATGCAACTGATAAAGGGAAGAGCAGAAAGGCCTCACTTAACAAATGTAACTCACACATGGAAGAGCAGAGTGCCCACACTCAGCTAGGGCAGAGCATTCTGACTGCACACTGTCAATCTAACTCTACGAGGGAAAAGCAGGCTGACACTACTCTGACAAGGAAACTCACCCAGAGAAGAGAAGATGACGAAACTTGGTTCATGTGACTCGCCCAGAGAAGAGCGTAATAACTCCACTCTACCAATGTAAAACGCTGAGGGAAGGGCAGGCTGACCCTCTTCTGTCAATGTAACTCGACCAGGAAAGAGCAGACTGACACAAACCTGCCAATGTAACTCGCCCAGAGAAGAGCAGATTGAACCCAAATGACAATGTAACTCACCTAGGGAAGAGCAGACTGACTCTACTAGGTCAGTGTTACTCACCCAGGAATGAGCAGACTGACTCGACTCTGTCAGGGCAACTCACATGGAAGAGTAGACTGACAATCCCTATCAATGTAACTCACCCAGGAAAGAGCAGACTGACACAACTCTGTAAATGTAACTCACCCAGAGATATCCAGTGACTCCATTCTGCCACTATAAACCACCCAGGGAAGAGCAGACTGCCCCTACTCTGTCAAAGTAACTTGCCTGGGGAGGAGCAAACTGACACCTCGATGTCAATGTAACTCTCCAGGGAAGAGGAGGCTGAGCCTACTCACTCAATGTAACTCACCCAGAGAAGAGCAGACTGATCCCAATCTGACAAACTAACTCACGCAGTTAAGTGCAGACTGACCTCACTCTGTCAATGATACTCGACCAGGAAAGAGCAGAATGACGTTATTTCTGTCAATGTAACTCACACAGGCACAAGCAGACTGACCCCACTCTGTTGATGTATCACACCAAGGGAGGAGCGGACAGACTCCACTCTGTCAATGTATCTCACGCAGGAAAGACCAGACTGACGGCACTCTGTCAATGTAACTGACGCAGTGAAGAGCAGACTTCCACCATTCTATCAATTTAACCCATTCAGAGAAGAGCAGACAGATCGCACTCTCGATGTAATTCCGCCAGGGATGAGCTGACCGACCATACTCAGTCAATGTAACTCGGCCAGGGAAGTGAAGACTGATCCCACACTTTGAGAGCACATCACCTGGGAAAGAGCAGACTGACGCCAATATGTCAACTTTATTCAACTAATGAAAGCAGACGGATCCAATATTGTCTATGTAACGCAACCAGAGAAGAGCAGACTGACGCCTCTCTGTGTATGTGGCATCATTTTGGCATCCTTTAACAGAGGTGAGGTGCCGGAGGACTTGAAGTTTATGCATGTTGTCCCCCTGTACAAGAAGGGTAGTAGGGATATTCCAGCTAACGACAGACCATCTCGCCCTCTCGATATATCTCGCCCTCTCTCCCTATCGACTCATCTCGCCCTCTCTTGTCCAAAAACTCATCTCGCCCCCGAGACTCATCTGCCTGTCTCATCTCTCACTTTCTCTCTTTCTCCCTGTCTCTCATTCTTGCACCCTCTCTCACGTTCTCGCACCCTCTCTACCTCTCTCGCTCTTGGCTGTTCTCTCTATCTCACCTCTATCTCTACATTTTTCTCTCTTTTTGTCTGTCTCTCTCTCATCCTCTCTCCCTCTCTCTCACACTCTCGCCTTCACATCCTCACTCGCTCACTCCCTCTCACTCTCTCTCATCTCCTCTCTCCCATGCTCTCTCTGTGACTCTATCCCACTGTCTCTCTTCTCTGCCCCCAAATCTCGCACACCCTCTCTCTCTTTCGCCCCCTCTCTCTCCCTTCCCTTCTCCCTCTCATCCCTTTTCTCTCTCGCCCCCTAGCTCTCGCACGATTCGACCCTACTCTATTTTAGCATCTCACCCCTCTCTCTCTCACACACACTCTATCTCGCTTGTTTGCCCCACTTCCTCTTCCTGCCGCTCGCTCCCTCTATTTCTCATTGTCTCTCCTCTTTTCTCTCACTTGCATTTCACTCTCAACCCCGTTCTGCCACCCCCTATCTCTCGTTTTCTCACCATCTCTCTCTGTCATCCTCTTTCCCTCTCTCAGTCACCTTTTCTCTCTTTCTCTCGCGCACCCTTTCTCTCTCTCTCTGTCTCACCCTGTCTCTTTCTACCTGTCTCCCCACTCTGTCTCCCCCTCGCTTGCACTCTCTCTATGTCTTAACCCACTCTATCGCTCTCGCCCTCTCTCTCTCGCTCTCACCATCTCTCTCTGTCTGTCCTGAACCACCGTCTCACACCCACCTCGCTTTCTTGCCCATTTTCTCCCTCTCTCCCTCTCTCTCGCTCTTTCTCTTGCCCCTCTGCCTCTCTCTCGCCTCTGCTCTCTATCGACCCGTCTCACTCTATCTTGCCCTCCTCTCTCTCTTCCCCCTCTCTCTCGCTGGCTCTATCTCACGACCCTCTTTCTCTCTCACCCTCTCTTTCTCTCTCCAAACCCCTCTCATTCTGTCTCAACTCTGTCTCCCTCATTCTCGCCCCGTCTCCCATTCTCTCTCTGCCCTGTCCCTCCGCCTCTCTCTCTTGCCCCTCCCTCTTATTCGTGCCCTCACTTAAACTCTCGCCCACGCAATCTGCTCCCTCAATCTCTCTCTAACGCCACTTCTCTCCCAATCTCTCTCTCGGAATCTAGCTTTGTGTGTCTCTCTCTCGCCCTTTCTTGCTCTCGCCCTCTTTTGCTCTCGCCCTCTCTGTCGCTCTCGCCATCTCTCTCTCTATGTCGAACCACCGTCTCACGCCCCCCCTCTCTTTTGCCCAGTTTTTTTCTCTCTCTCTCCAGCCCCTCTCTGTCTCTCTCTCTCTCTCAACTCTTATCTCTTTAGACCCATCTCACTCTGTCTTGCCCCTCTCTCTCTTTCCCACTCTCTATCTCACTGGCTGTCTCTCCCACCCATCTCTCTCTCTCATCCTCTCATCCTCTCTCCCTCTCTCTCTGTTGGGCACTCTCTCTCTCTCTTCCTCTACCTCTCTCTCTGTCTCTGTCTCCCGCTACCTGCATCTCTCGCTCTCTCCGACTCTCTCTCATTACCCCATTGGTATTGCCTGCTATCTCTTCCCCTCACTCTGTCTCTCACGCCTTCTCTCCTTTTCTCTTTCGCTCGTACTCTGCCTCTCTTTCGCCGTCTCTCGCCTCCCTCTCTCTTGCTCCCTCTCTCTCTCGCTCTTGCTCTCTGTGGGGCCCTCTTTCGCCCCCTCTCTCTGTTTCAGACTGACTTCCTCTCCCTCTCTCTCTCGCTCTCTCAATATCTCTCTCATATCCCCTTGCTCTCGCCCTCGCTCTCTCTGCCCTCTCTCTCACGCCTTTCCTCCCTCTCTCTGTCGCTCATGCTGTCTCTCTCTCGCCCTCTGTTGCCTCCCTGTCTCTTGCTCTCACAGACTCTCTCTCTCTTCTCTGCCCCTTCTCTCGATCTCCCCTATCTCTTTCGCCATCCTGCTTTCTCTCTCTCTCTCTCCCGACAACTTCTCTTTAACCCCCTATCGCATTCACCCTCCTCTCACTCTCTCTTCTATTCCCACATACTCTCTCGCCCCCTTTCTCTGTCTCCTCGCCCCATTCTCTCTGTCTCGCCTCCCCTCTGTCTCACCCCTTCTCTTTCTCTCTCTCCCCCTCTTTCGCCCAATCGATCTCTCTTTCTCTTTCGTACACTCTCCCTCTCTCGCAGCCCACTCTCTCTCTCTGTCTCCCACCGCATCTCTCCCTTGTCCCCCTCTCTCCCCACTCCTTCAATCTCTCTTCCCCTTTCCTTAATCTCTACCCCCCTCTCTCTATCCGTCTCTCCTTCCCTACCTCTCCCTTTGACTGCTTCTTTCCCCACCCCCCAGCTTTTCTTGCTGACTGAATCTCTGCCCCTCCTCACCCTTCCTTCCTCTGTATCAGACACATTCTGCCTCCCTGGTCCTTCCCTCTCAATGTGACCCAGACACGACGTGGTGGGGTGTCGCCAGAGTGGATGGCAGGGGAGTGGGAGAGGATAAAGAGATGTGGAAGGTAGGAGGAGGGAGAAAATTGAGGATAGTTGGAAAGGCGGAAGTGAGACAAACACAGCAGGAGAGTGAAGGTGAGGGAGAGACAGAAGAGTGTAGGTAGGTAAAGAAACCGGCGGGGGTGGGGTGTGAGAGAGAGACATAGAGAGAGAGGGGGAAGACGGAGAGTGAAAGGGAGAGGTGGTGAGAAAGAGAGAGTGAAGAGAGAGATGGAGAGAAATGAGGAGAAAGAGTGGGGGAGAGGAAATTGGGAGGCCAGGTCCGAAAACAAGCACAGAGTGAGTTAAGCCAAACTCTTGAGTTCACGCCACGGTCCCCTCGCCTTCCCTGAGGACCAGGACTTGGGGCTGAGTTGTTTCTCTTCAGCTCATCTTCTTCAACACAAAGACACACAACTACATCGTTTCCCCTGCTGCTCGGCACTTTTTAGTGAACATTTTTATTGTTTAAAAATTGAAGTGATGCATACAGTTAGTGGGAAGTTGCCTTTTCTCACTGGCCTCTGAGTTGTGAGAAACATTGAAATATGTCTCTGTAACCCCCTTGTGGGATAATGTTGGACAAACCAGCGTACCCTCAGTCTGTTACCATAGCGACAGGCTGCTCCATCGCTGAAACACTGAACTGAAATGAGAAAATCCCGGATGGATTTATGATTGAGTGAATTTGATTGATTGATGGATTTAGGTAAAGAGATATTTCAGCACATTCTTCAGCTGCTGTCTGAACTTAGTCTGGCCACGGCATAAATCGCAGTGTTTGTGCAGCAACTGAGGAACTGCAGTCTCAAGCCCAATTCCTGCCGGAAGTAATCTAGTATCGCAAGGGTACCCACATTGGACTACAGCTGTGTCCATGTAGAAAACACCATTAACGTTGACAGATATCAAAAACAATAAAATGATGGATTCTTTCGGTTTATCATTTCTGTGTCAGACTGAGCGTCCCTATTCCCACCTACCCATTCCAATAACATGATGTAATGTCCATGGGCACACTGTAACATTAATGGTGTGAGAGACGGAGGGTCCAATCTCAAGAATGAGAACTCAAGCCTTTGCCAGATCAGCTGAAAGGGTTAGATATACCACATTCTAAATCCACCTCACAGAACTAGCCCAAACATCATAAACGCAGAGGAGATGTATGTTCACCATGGAACACTGCATAGACAAGGCTAGTGTACTGTTCAGTACAACCCAGCAATCTGACCAGAGTGGAACACTGTGCAGATTCATCCATTGCACTGGTCAATACAATCTGGCAATCTCTCCAAAGTAGAACATTGCACCGATCATGTCAAAGCTATTATCTTCAAACGCAGACTAGACAACTGCCCGGTTTCAGAAGCTGGGATAGAGACAGAAAAGCTCCAGATGCGGGAATCCAAAGTAGATTGGCAGGAAGCTGGGAGAACACAGCAAGCCAGGCAGAATCAGGAGGTGGAAAAGTCGACGGTGTGCGTGTAACCCTTCTGCAAGAGTCCTGAAGAAGGGTTACATCTGAAATATCAAATTCTACACCTCCTGATACTGCCAGGCTTGCCGTGCTCCTCCAGCAAGTTTTCAGCATGTGAAGCAGTGCAGACCACAGCAGATCATTGATCCATAAACCGGACTGGATATCTGTCCAGCACGGGGAGCTGTTCAGACCACAGCAGTGCATTGATATGTAAACCCGGACTAGATATCTGTCCAGCACCGGAGCTATACAGACTATAGCAGTTCATTGATCTGGAAACTTAGATTAGATATCTGTCCAGCCTCTGGAGCTGTGCAGACCACAGCAGTGCATTGATGTATAAACCTGGACGAGGTATCTGTCCAGCAACGGGAGCTGTGCAGATCACAACAGTGCATTGATCTATAAACGAGGACTAGATATCTGTTCAGCACGGGGAGCTATGCAGACCGCAGCAGAACACGAACGTGTGAACCTGAAACAAATATCCACCCAGCATGGGAAGCTGCACAGACCATATCATTGCAGTATCTAGAAACCTCAGCCAGATAGTCTGACCAGTACAGCGATCTGTGCGGTGATCAACCGTGAATTAACCTGTAAAACAGGAACAGTTACGGTCCCAGAATGTAGAACTGTGTACACCCCCCACTGCATTGATCTGTAAACCAGGAGCAATTACCCTCCCAGCATGTAGAGCTGTGTACACCACCCCAGTGCATTGATCTGTTACCCAGGAGCAGTTACCCTCCAAGCATGTAAAGCTGTGTACACCACCCCAGTGCATTGCTCAGTAACACTATGTTAGATTACTGCCCAGTGTAGGAAAACTTGCAAACCATGCTGGAAGTGACAGGATGTGCAGCTCTCATCCATTTAAAGCTCCATATCTCCATTGTGCCATGACAAGGGTGTACTATGGGGAAAAAAAACATCCCTGCCAGAGAGTGATGGCAGTGCAATCAGTTTAAATATAATGGGAGGGCTTTGGGGTTTAGGCAGAGAGGGGGAGACTGAGAGTCAGTGTCATTGACGGATGTGTTCAGAATGGTTAAATGTCGACACTTTAATAGCATCCTTTAACATGAGCCAGTCTTCCCAGGAAAGATGAATGAATGGGAGATTGCTGTGAGGTCAGGTGAGAATTTGTCCTGCAACTATATAACTGAAAGTGGTTTCGACAGAGTCTTTCACTCACTGGGCTGAATTTAATAATAATTTGTCTCAGTGTCATTTTCATTGAAGTTGACAGTAGGATCGTCTGCATGAGGCCGAGTTAATTTCCTGGTGCTATCTTATCAAACTCACCTCCCCAACTACCGACACCTCCCCATTGTGCCCCTATCATTGAATGCCAGCCCTATTCTCCCACTCATCATGACTCACCATCACCCGGATACCCCTGGATATTTCGTGACCCATGGCACTGGTTCCATCTTTAAAAGGCCGATGGGATCATGGTTGCGCTTTCTCAGATCAGAGCTGCCCTGCACAGCTTACTCGAGCAAGGCAGATAAGGGGCAATTACACCACCTTTTATTGACAGGGGCACGGAGGACCTGGTGAACGGGCTATTACAGATGGGGACCATTCTCTTCCGAGAATGGGTCACACCACCAGACCCACTGAACATGGTCTGAGCTCACCACCCAACTCAGTGCAGTATCTGCAGTTTGCAAAATGTCAAGCAATATCTGACAAGCACCAGTAACCTTCCCCACTCTGTCAGGTTAAGAGCCACCGTATTCTCTCGGCTTCTTCACACTCACTGTATATGTGTCATAGCACCTACCCCCGAACAAGGCTCAAGCTTCACCACTCTAACTGTTGCATGCAGCAGCTTCTCTCTCTCTCTCTGTCTCTGTCTCTCTCTCTCTCTCTCTCTCTCTCTCTCTCTCGCTCTCTCTTCCCTTCACTTTACACCACGCCCCAGGCGAATAACATTGTACTGATACAACACTGCGGACTTACTTATTCTGGACACCTCATCATTCCCCACCCCCCATCTGCACAAGCACTAACAGCAGGGATACCCACTCCCACCCTCACTCCCCCCTCCCTTTCTCCCATTCCAGGAGCAACAGCCTGGAATAGGACAGAAAGGGCCAAGCCGTATGGTGGAGTGCCCAATATCCGTTCCCTCTCCCCTCCCTGCCCCCTCCATGTGGGGAGGGCACTGGTACAAGCCGGAGAGGGCTGGGCTGCTTCGTAAGGAGATTCTGAAATATCCACATCGCACCAACCCAGTCAGGAGCAATGTTCAGTGAAGGGCAATTCTCTCTTTAAACCCACTGGCAGTTCCGTTTCCCCCTACACAACTTAGAGCCCATGACCTTGAAGCTATCTCCCCTTTGTGTTGAGCTGGTACAGACGCCCCACGGTGTCGGTTAACAGGAGGGTGGGCCCACAACCCAACATCTCGACCACCTCCCAGGAAGGGAGCACTGAGGCTGCCTCCGAAACCTCCCCCTGTAAACAGCTCAGATACTGAAACTAGCCTGTGATATTTACCGCTCTCCTCCCCCCCTTGTCCTGACATCTTCAATAATCTGTGCTCACATACACCCAGGAGACTCCGCTCCTGCACCCTCTTTGCAACGATATAGATTGTTTCAAAATGTCTTTCATTGTCTTTCCGATCAAACTGCATCACCTTACACTTCTCTGCCTCGATCTCTGTCTGCGAAATACTTGAACACTAAGCCAATGTGTGATCGACCTGTCAGTTTTCCATACTGTCCTCCATAGACTTTATAGTTCTTCCAGGTTTGATGCCATCTACAAACACTGAGATCATCATGGCGTCACAGTCCCCATGAAGCAACTGAAATCCTGCCACACTCACTAGTGTGAGCAAGTGAAATACTATTATATTCCCAAGGACAGAGTCGAATAATGACATGCTGCCAATGGAGCAACAAATATCCTAACACTCCCGAGACGGAGTGAATGAAATATTGACAAACCACACAGCAAGAGAAATCCGGATGGGTTCCACATATCGAAATTCATCAGAGTATATTTTGATGAAGTTGTACTGATCTAAATGTCCTTTAAACGTTGTAACTGTCCCTGCTTTCACCACTTTGTCTGCAAGGTTATTCCATACACAAGGCAGCTTAAATATAAAATAATTACCTCTCATGATTTTTGTAAATCTTTCTCCATGCACCTTAACATATCCCCTAGGTTTGAATCCCCCACTCTAGGAAAAAGACATCAGCCCTTCAGCTTATCTGTATCCCTCATGACCTTTAAACCACTGTACAGTTGCCCTTAATCTCATTCTCTCCCGTGAAACAAGGTCCAGCCTATCAGCTCAATCCCCCCCCATTCGCAGCAACATCCAGGTTAATCTCTTCTGAACCCTGTCCAGCTTAATAATATCAAGCTGAATAATATCAAAGTGAATAGTTAAGGCATTTTCTAAGGGTAGGGGAGTCCAAAACTAGTGGACATGGGTTTAAGGTGAGAGGGGAAAAGTTTAAAAGCGACCTAAGGGGCAGGATTTTCACACAGAGAGTGGTGTGCCTATGGAATGAGCTGGCAGGATGACCAGACTGGACACTATTCCAGAAGAGGTCTCACCAATGTCCTGTATAACCTCAACATGACATCCCAATTATGATTCTCAAACGTCTGGCCAATGAAGACAAGTGTGTTAAACACCTTCTTAACCACACTATGTATATGATATGCACATTTTTAAGAATTATACCTGACTGCCTCGGTCGTTGTTCTACAACACTCCCAAAAACTATACTTTTAATTGTATATGTCCTGCTCTTGTTTGATTTACCAAATCCAATACCTCGCATTAATCCAAACTAAACTCCATCTGCCACTCCTCAGCCCAGTGAGTGATATTACCACCTCCTCACCTTCCTCGATATATTTTAAAATTCCCTCTCCCTCTCCAGGACGCCTGCACACTCCGGCTTTAATTTTCACAAAGACCCGGAGCTTGGGTTGCCTTGTTTGGTTAGGGGTTGGAGGGACATATTGAAGACACCGTCATTGGAAAAGAGAGGCTGGGCAGTAATTAGCGGCCTGGTATGGTTTTAGGAAGAGGGCAGTCACACGTGAGAGTTGGGTGATAATGATCGGTGTTTTGGGGCCAGAAAATATGGTGTGTCTCCATCTCTGGTGTTCAGCAATGAATATCTATTCGAGATTCTTCATAGTGCAGCGTGTGTCTGCAGGATCTCTTTTCCTAATACTGCACACTACAGATAATAGTGATGAAAGACGTTCATAGTCAATTTCGACGGCACAGCCCGTGCACTCAGCATCCTACAGTTGAGACAAATATCTTTTATTTGTTGAACAATACAAAGTGATTCATGTAATGGTCACCCGATTATAATAAAACCACACCGAGCTGAAAGCGGGCATTTAAAATATGACCTAAAATCATGGTATGGTAGTGTAGTCAGTAGTGTCCCTGCCTCTGAGCCAGAACTCTGTTTTTGATTCCAATTCCTGAACTTGTATGGTAGTGTTCCTAGCTCTGGAATACAAGGTCTGGAAACAAGTCCTGTCTGTTGCAGCGGTATGTCACAGCATGTCATAACAGGCTGATGACCAAACACAAAGGAGATAAAGTTACAGCTTTGTAGGTATTGCCGAATGGTGTTACTGTCCCTACCTCCAGGCACAACGGTCTAGATGTAAATAACACAGAAGTGTCTCATGATACATCTGAACAAACTGATTAACATGGATTTAGAATTGTGACTTGACGGAGAAGGAAGAGCTGTCAGTATTGAATTTTAGAATATCGGCCCAGGATGACTGAAAGCAAAGACATTCGTGTTGATTGGAGTCGCATTTCGGATCAGCAGAGGTTTATAAAAAAAAGAATGACCATGGGTAGGGTGAATAGACAGGGTTTTCCCCCGGTTAGGGGCGTACAAAACGAGAGGGCAATGGTTGAAAGTGAGAGGGTAATGATTTTGATGAGGTCCAAGGGGCACATTTTCACGCAGAGGGTGGTGAAAATAGGGAATGAGCTGCCATTGGAAATGATCGCCAGTGATACAACTACAACATCTAAAAGGCATCGGGAAGCTGACAGAACCTGCTGGTCTTTTCCAGCAATTCCTGTATCTGTTAAAAATTGCATTCATTTTAGCACAGGTGTTCTGAATACGTTAAATACTTTATTTTTTTAATGACACAGACACATATAAACATATCTTCAAATCGACCGAGACCTTTTTCTGCTAAGTGTGTGGCTCTCTGCATGACAGCAACAATGATGCACCAACACCGAACAGGAAATGTGATGGAAACATAGTTTGAACAATGTACAGGTAGACCTCACATGATCCAGTTAGGGAGAGGATGACATTATTGCGTGATTCAACACAGAGAGGGAGAAAATGTAAACTGCCTGAGAAGGAACGGCCTATTGCCCTCCCTCTTCCTCATTGTTCCTCATCACATCAATATGTGCGAACTAAAAATAAAATCTCTGCAGTCATCCTTATCATTCTTTTTAAAATAGAATTCCTGCAGTGTGTAAACAGGCCGATTGGCCTAACAAGTCCATACCAAGCTTCCAAGGTCCGTTCCCCCCTATTTACCCCTGACTAACCACCTAACCGAGAAATCCCTGAACGTTATGGACAATTCAGAATGACCAATCCACGTAGCCTAAACAGCTTTGGACTGTGAGAGGAAACTAAAGCACCTCTTAGAAGCTCACACAGACAAGGGGAAAGCATGCAAACTCCACAACGATAGTCGCCCGAGGCGAGAATCAAACAGAAGCCCCTGGTACTTTGAATCAGTAGTGCTAACCACTGAGCCACTGGGTTACCAGTGATTGGCGTAGTCACCGTGTCTTTCTGCATGGGAAATCATGTGGCCGGTGAAAAAGATTACCTCAGAATACAACGGGATTTGATCAGATGGACAAATGGGCTGAGGATGGGCAGATTGAGGTTAATTTAGATAATTGTGAGGTTCTGCATTTTGGGACAGCAAATCTTCGCAGGACTTATAAACTTAATGGTAGGGTCCTCGGGAGTTTTGCTGAACCAAGGGACCTTGGAGTGAAGTTTCATAGCTACTTGAAAATGGAGTCGCAGGTAGATAGGATAGTGAAGGTGTCGATTGGTATGCTTTCCTTTATTGGTCAGAGTATTGAGAACAGGCGTTGGGAGATCATGTTGCGGCTGTACAGGACATTGGTTAGGCCACTATAGAAATATTGCATGCTAATCTGGACTGCTTCCTATCGGAAAGATGTTGTGAAACTTGAAAAGGTTCTGAAAATATCTACATGAATATTGCCAGCGTTGGAGGATTTGAGGAAAAAGGAGAGGCTGAACAGGCTGATATTTTTTTCCTGGAGTGTCAGAGGCTGAGGGGTGACCTTGCAGAGGTTTTTTTAAAAATCAGGAGTGGTAGGGATAGGGTAAACAGACAAGGTGCTCTCTCTGTCCCCATAACTCTCTGTCCACCTCTCTCTCTGTCCCCCTCTCTCTCTGTCCTCCACTCGCTTTTCACTCTCTCTCTGCCCCTTCTCTCTCTGCCCCCCTCACTCTGTCCCCCTCCGTCTTCCCCATCTCTCTCTGCCCCCTCCCTCTCTGACCCCTCTCTCTCTCTGCCCCTCTCTCTCTCTGATCCCCTCTCTCTCTCTGTCCCCCACTCTCTCCATCCCCCCACTCTATGCCCCCCTCTCTCTGACCCCCTCTCTCTCCCCCACTTTGTACGCCTCTCTCTGACCTCCACTCTCGTCATCTCCCCACTCTCTGTACCCCTCTCTCTGTCCCCATCTATATGCCCCTACCTCTGTCCCTCTCTCGCTGACCCCATCTATCTCCCCCACTCTCTTTGCCCCTCTGTCTTTCGCCCTCTCTCTGCCCCTCACTCCCTTCCACCCGCCTCTCTCTGTCTTCCTCTCTCTCTGTCCACCTCTCTCTCTGTCCCCATCTCTCTCTGTCCCCATCTCTTTCTGTCCCCGCTCTCTCTCTCCCCCTCTCTCTCTGTCCCCCTATCTCTCTGTCCACCTCTCTCTCTGTCCTCCACTCGCTTTTCACTCTCTCTCTGCCCCCTCTCTATTTTCACTCTCTCTCTGCCCCCTCTCTCTCTGCCCCTCTCTCTCTCTGATCCCCTCTCTCTCTCTGTCCCCCACTCTCTGCATCCCCCCACTCTATGCCCCCCTCTCTCTGACCCCCTCCCTCTCCCCCACTTTGTACCCCTCTCTCTGACCTCCACTCTCGTCATCTCCCCACTCTCTGTACCCCTCTCTCTGTCCCCATCTATATCCCCCTACCTCTGTCTCCCTCTCGCTGACCCCTTCTCTCTCCCCCACTCTATTTGCCCCTCTGTCTGTCGCCCTCTCTCTGCCCCTCACTCCCTTCCACCCGCCTCTCTCTGTCTTCCTCTCTCTCTGTCCACCTCTCTCTCTGTCCCATCTCTCTCTGTCCCCCTCTCTCCCTGTCCCCCTCTCTCTCTGTCCCCCCACTCTATGCCCCCCTCTCTCTGTCGCCCTCTCTCTGCCCCCTTCTCTCTGACTCCCTCTTTCTCCCCCACTCTGTAACCCTCTCTCTGTCCACCACTCTCTGTCCCCCTCTCTCTCTGTCCCCGTCTCTCTGTCCCCACATTCTCTGTCCCCTCTCTTTGTCGCCCTCCCTCTGCCCCTTCTCTCTGACTCCATCTCTCTCCCCAACTCTGAACCCCTCTCCCTGTCCCCCACTCTCTGATCCCCTCTCTCTGTCCCCCTCTATATCCCCGTCTAGCTGACCCTCTCTCTCACTCTGCCCCCCTCACTCTGTCCCCCTCTGTCTGCCCCCATCTCTCTCTGCCCCTCTCTCTCTGCCCCTCTCTCTCTGATCCCCTCTCTCTCTCTCTGCCCCCACTCTCTCTGTCACCCACTCTCTGTCGCCATTTCTCTGCCCCCTCTCTCACTGTCCCCCTCTGTCTCTGACTCCCTCTCTCGCTGTCCCTCTCTATATCACCCTCTCTCTTTCCCCCTCTCTCTTTCCCCCTCTCTCAGTATGCCCCTCTCTCTCTCTGATCCCCTCTCTCTCTCTGTCCCCCCTCTCTCTGTCGCCCTCTCTCCGTCGCCCTCTCTCTGTCCCCTCTTTCTCTCCCCGCTCTCTGCCGCCCACTCTATCGCCCTGTCTCTGCTCCGTCTGTCTCTGCACCTCTCTCTGACGCTCTTTCTCCGCCCCCCTCTCTCTCTGCCCCCCTCTCTCTGTCCCCCTCTCTCTGTATCCACCCCGCCACCAACCCCTGTCCCCCTCTGTCCCCCCTCTCTGTCCCCCCCTCTCTCTCTCCCCCTCTATCTCCCCCACTCTCTGTGCCCCTCTCGCTGACCCCCTCACTTTGACCACCTCTATCTCCCCTCTCTCTGTCCCCCCCACTCTCAGTCCGGCTCTCCCTGTTCCCCCTCTCTCTGTCCCCCTCTCTCTGTCCACTCCTGCTCTGTCCCCCCCTATCTCTGTGCCCCACTCTCTTCCCCCACTCTCTCTGCCCCCTCTCTCTCGGACCCCTCTATCTCTGCCCCCCGCTGCCAGCCCCAATCTCTCTCTGACCCACTCTCTCTGCCCATTTCTCTCTCTGCCCGGCTCTATCTTTGTCAGCCCCCTCTCTTTCCCACCCTCTCTCTGTCCCCCCTCTCTCTCTGCCCCCCTCTCTCTCTGCACCCCTCTCTCTCTGTCCCCCCCTCTCTCTCTCTGCCCCCCTCTCTCTCTGTCCCCCCCTCTCTATACCCTCTCTCTCTGTCGCCCTCTCTCTGTCGCAATTTCTCTGCCCACATCTCTCACAGTCCCCGTCTGTCTCAGACCCCCTCTCTCGCAGTCCCCCTCAATATCACCGTCTCTCTGCCCCCTCTCTCTGACCCCCTCTATCTCCCCCACTCTCTGTGCCCCTCACTCTGTCGCCCTCTCTCTGTCCCCCCTCTCTGTCCCCACTCTCTCTGTCCCCCCTCTCTCTGTATCCACCCCGCCACCAACCCCTCTGTCCCCCCTCTCTGTGCCCCCCTCTCCCTGTCCCCCTCTATCTCCCCCACTCTCTGTGCCCCTCTCGCTGTCCCCCTCACTTTGACCACCTCTATCTCCCCTCTCTCTGTCCCCCCCACTCTCAGTCCGGCTCTCCCTGTTCCCCCTCTCCCTGTCCCCCTCTCTCTCTCCCACCGGCCTCTCTCTCTCTCTCTCTGTCCCCTTCTCTCTTTCCTCCTCTCTCTGTCGTCCTCTCTCTGCCCCCTTCTCTCTGAATCCCTCTCTCTCCCCACTCTGTAACCCTCTCTCTGCCCCCCTCACTGTTCCGCTATCTCTGTCGCCCTCCCTCTGCCCCCTTCTCTCTGACTCCCTCTCTCTCCCCCACTCTGTAATTCTCTCTCTGTCCCCCAATCTGTGTCCCCCTCTCTCTGTCTCCCTCTCTCTCTGTCCCCCCTTTCTCTGTCCACCCATTCTCTGTTCCCCTCTCTTAGTCGCCCTCCCTCTGCCCCCTTCTCTCTGACTCCCTTCCTCTCCCCAACTCTGTACCCCTCTCCCTCTCCCTCACTCTCTGTCCCGCGCTCTCTGTCTCCCTCTATATCCCCGTCTCTCTGACCCTCTCTCTCTCTGCCCCACTCACTCTGTCCCCCTCTGTGTGCCCCCATCTCTCTCTGCCCCTCTCTCTCTGCCCCTCTCTCTCTGTTCCCCTCTCTCTCTGTCACCCCCTCTCTGTCGCCATTTCTCTGCCCCCCTCTCTCACTGTCCCCCTCTGTCTCTGACTCCCTCTCTCGCTGTCCCCCTCTATATCACCCTCTCTCTTTCCCCCTCACTCTTTCCCCCTCTCTCAGTATCCCCCTCTCTCTGTACCCCCTCTCTCTGTCCCCTCCTCTGTCTGTCGCCCTCTCTCTATCGCCCTCTCTCTGTCCCCTCTTTCTCTCCCCCGCTCTCTGCCGCCCCCTCTGTCGCCCTGTCTCTGCTCTGTCTGTCACTGCCCCTCTCTCTGATCCCCCTCCCTCTGCTCCCCTCTCTCTGTCCCCCCCTCTCTGTCCACTCCTCCTTCTGGCCCCTCAATCTCGGCCCCCTCTATCTCTGCCCCACTCTGTCTGCCCCAATCTCTCTCTGCCCCTCTCTCTCTGCCCATCTCTCTCTCTGCCCGGCTCTTTCTTTGTCACCCCCTCTCTGTACCCCCTCTCTCTGTCCCACCTTCTCTCTGTCCCCCCCTCTCTGCCCCCACACTCTCTGCCCCCTCTCTCTATCTCTCTGCCCCTTCTCTCTCTCTGTCCCCCTCTATCTCTCTGTCATCTCTCTCTGTCACCCTCGCTCTGTCGCAATTTCTCTGCCACCCTCTCTCCCCGTCTGTCTCAGACCCCCTCTCTCGCTGCCCCCTCTATATCACCGTCTCTCTGCCCCCTCTCTCTGACCCCCTCTATCTCCCCCACACACTGTGCCCCTCTCTCTGTAGCCCTTTCTCTGTCCCCGCCCACTCTGTCCCCACTCTCTCTGTACCCCCTCTCTCTGTATCCAGCCCGCCACAAACCCCTGTCCCCCTCTGTCCCCCATCTTTGTCCCCCTCTCTCTCTGTCCCGCTCTATCTCCCCCACTCTCTGTGCCTCTCTCGCTGTCCGCTCCCTTTGACCACCTCTATCTGCCCCTCTCTCTCAGGCCGTCTCTGTCTGTTCCCCCTCTCTCTGTCCCCCTCTCTCACACACCAGCCTCTCTAGTACCCCCTCTCTCCCCCACCCGCCTCTCTCTCTCTCTGTCCCCTCTCTCTCTGTCCCCCCTCTCTCTGACCCCCTCTATTTCCCCCTCTCTCTGTGCCCCTCTCTCTGTCGCTCACTCTCTGTCCCCCCTCTCTCTGTCCCCCCTCTGTCCACCCACCTCTCTGTCCCCCCCTCCCTGTCCCCCCGACTCTCTGCCCCCCTCTGACCCCTCTCTTTCTCCCCACTCTCTGTGCGCTCTCTCTGTCCGCCTCAATTTGACCACCTCTATCTCCCCCTCTATCTGTCTTCTCTCTTTGCCTCCCCCACTCTCTCAGTCCTGCTCTCTCTGTTCCCTCGATCTCTGCCCCCCTCTCTCTCCCAACAGCCTCTCTGGGAACCCCTCTCTCTCCCACCCGCCTCTCTCTCTCTCTGTTACCCTCTCTCTGTCACCTCCTCTCTCTGACCCCTCTCTCTGCTCCGTCTCTCTCTGTCCACCTTTCTGACACCCTCTCTCACCCTCACTCTTTACCCCTCTCTCTGTCCCCTTCTCTATGTACCTCTCTCTCTTTCCACCGCTCTCTGTCCCCCACTCTCTGTCCCCCACTCTCTGTCCCCCTCTATATCCCCTTCCCCCTGTCCCCCTCACTCTGAGCCCCGCTATCACCCCCAGTCTCTGTGCTACTCTCTCGATCGCCATCTCTCTGCCCCCTTCTCCCTTCCACCCGCCTCTTTCTCTGTCCCTCCTCTCTCTGTTCCCGTCTCTCTCTGTCCCCCTCTCTCTCACTGTCCCTCTCTCTCTCTGTCCCACGCTCTCTCTGTCCCCATAACTCTCTGTCCCCTATCTCTCTGCCCCCCACTCTCTCTGTCCCCCTCTCTCTCACTGTCCCCCTATTTCTCTGGTCTCCTGTCTCTCTGTCCCCTTCTCTCTCTGTCCCCCACTCTCTTTTCACTCTATCTCTGCCTCCTCTCTATTTTCACTCTCTCTCTGCCCCCTCGCTCTGACCCCCTCTGTCTTTCCCATCTCTCTCTGCCCCTCTCTTTCTGCCCCTCTCTCTCTCTGCCCCCCTCTCTCTCTGATGCCCTCTCTCTCTCTCTGTCTCCCACTCTCTCCATTCCACCACTCTCTGCCCCACTCTTTCTGACCCCCTCTCTCTCCCCCACTTTGTACCCCTCTCTCCGACCTCCACTCTCTTCATCTCCCCACTCTATGTCCCCCTCTCTGTCTCCATCTATATCCCCCTACCTCTGTCCCCCTCTCGCTGACCCCCTCTATCTCCCCCACTCTCTTTGCCCCACTGTCTGTCGCCCTCTCTCTCTCCCCCTCACTCCCTTTCACCCGCCGCTCTCTGTCCTCCTCTCCCTCTGTCCACCTCTCCCTCTGTCCCCATCTCTCTCTGTCCCCAACTCACTCTGTCCCCTTGTCTCTCTGTCCCCCCCATTCCATGTCCCCCTCTCTCTGTCGCCCTCTCTCTGCCCCCTTTTCTCTGACTCTCTCTCTCTCCCCGACTCTGTAACCTTCTCTCTGTCCCCCACTCTCTGCCCCCCTCTCTCTGTTCCCCCACTCTCTGTCCCCCTCTCTCTGTCGACCTCCCTCTGCCCCTTCTCTCTGACTCCTTCTCTCTCCCCATTTTCTGTCCCCCTCTCTCTGTCCCCCTCTCTCTCTGTCCCCCTCTCTCTCTGCCCCCCATTCTCTGTCCCCCCTCTCTGTCGCCCTCCCTCTGCCCCTTTCTCTCTGACTCCCTCTCTCTCCCCAACTCTGTACCCCTCTCGCTGTCCCCCACTCTCTGTCCCACTCTCTCTGTCCCCCTCTATATCCCCGTCTCTCTGACCCTCTCTCTCTCTCTGCCCCCCTCACTCTGTCCCCTTCTGTCGGCCCCATCACTCTCTGCCCCCACTCTCTAAATCACCCTCTCTCTGTCGCCATTTCTCTGCCCCCCTCTCACTGTCCCCCTCTGTCTCTGACTCCCTCTCTCGCTGTCCCCCTCTATATCACCCTCTCTCTTTCCCACTCTCTCTGACACCCTCCCTCTGTCCCCCCTCTCTCTGCACCCCCTCTGTCCCCTCAATCTCTGTCCCCGCCTCTGTCGCCCCTCTCTCTGTCCCCCCTCTCTGTCTCCCCTCACTGCCCCCCCCCCCCCTCTGTCCCCCTCTATCTCCCCAACTCTCTGTGACCATCTCTCTGTTCCCCTCTCTGGCCCCCTCTACCTCCCCCTCTTTTTGTCTCCCTCTCTCTGGCCCACTCTATCTCCACCACTCTCTGTGCCCCTCTCTCTTTCCCCCTCCCTTTGACCACCTCCATCTCCTCCTCTCTCTGTCCCCCCTCTCTCTGTCCCCCCCGTCCCCCTCTCTCTTTGTTCCCATCCCTTTCTATCCCCCTCTCTCTGTCCCCCTCTATCTCGCTCACTCTCCTGTATCCCTCTCTCTGTCCCCTTCACTCTGACCCCCTCTATCTCCCCCACTCTCTGTCCCCCTCGCTCTGTCTCCCTCTCTCTCAGATCGGCTCTCTCGGTTCCCCCTGTCTCTGTCCCCCTCGGTTCCCCCTGTCTCTGTCCCCCACCCTCTCCCACCCGCTTCTCTCTCTCTCTATCCGCCACTCTCTGTCCCCCTCTCTCTGTCGCCCTCGCTCTGTCGCCCTCGCTCTGTACGCTCTCTCTGTCCCCTCTATCTCTCCCCCGCTCCTCTCTGTCGCACTGTCTCTGCTCCGTCTCTCTCTGCCCCTCTCTCTCTCTGACCCCCCTCTCTCTCTGTCCCCCACTCTCTCCATTCCCCCCACTCTCTGTCATCCTCCCTCTGACCCAATCTCTCTCCACCACTCTGTACCCCTCTCTCTGTCCTCCCTCTCTGTCCCCCTCGATATCCCCCTCTCTCTGTCCCCCTCTCTCCCCCCACACTCTGTCGCCCCTCTCTCTGTCCCCCACTGTATAACCCCCTCTCTCCCTGTCCCCTCTCTCTGACTCCCTCTCTTTCCCCCACCCTGTACCCCTCTCTCTGTCCCACAAACTCTTCCCCTCTCTCTGTCTGCCCACTCTCCCACTGCCCCCCTCACTCTGTCCCCCTCAGTCTGCCCCATCTCTCTCTGCCCCTCTCTCTCTGCCCCACTTTCTCTCTGCCCCGCTCTCTCTCTCTGCCCTGCTCTCTCTCTCTGTCCTGCTCTCGCTCTCTCTGTTCCCCCCTCTCTCTGAACCTCCCTCTCTATTCCCCCCTCTCGCTGTCCCCACTCTGGCTCTCTGTCCCACCCTCTCTGTCCCACTCTCTCTTTGTCCCCCTCTCTTTCTGCCCCACCTTTCTCTGTCCCCCCTCTCTCTTTCCAGCCCTCTGTCTGTCCCCCCTCTCTCTGTGTCCCACTCTCTCTCTGCCCCCTCTCTCTCTGTCACCCACTCTCTGCCACCACTCTCTGCACACACTCTCTCTGCACCCTCTCTTTCGGCGCCCTCTATCTCTGCCCCCCTCTGTCTACCCCAATCTCTCTCTGCCCCTCTCTCTCTGCCCCTCTCTCTCTGCCTATCTCTCTCTGCGCCCGGCTCTCCCTTTGTCACCCCCTCTCTGTCCCCCCTCTCTCTGTCCGACTCACTCTCTGTCGCCCCCACTCTCTCTGCCCCCATCTCTCTCTGCCCGGATCTCTCTCTGTCCCCCCCTTTCTGTCCCCCCTCTCTCTGTCCCCTCTCTCTCTATCCACCCCGCCACCAACCCCTGTCCACCCTCTGTTCCCCCTCTCTGTCCCCCCTCTCTCTGTCCCCCTCTATCTCCCCCACTCTCTGTGCCCCTCTCGATGTCCCCCTCCGTTTCACCACCTCTATCTCCCCCTCTCTCTGTCCCCCTCTCCCTCAGTCCGGCTCTCTCTGTTCCCCCTCTCTCTGTCCCCCTCTCTCTCCCACCAGACTCTATTTTACCCCCTCTCTCTCCCACCCGCCTCTCTCTCTCTGTCCCCTTCTCTCTTTCCCCCTCGCTCTGTTCCCCTCTCTCCGTCCACTCTCTCTCTGTCCCCCTCTCTCTGACACCCTCTATCTCCCCTCTCTCTGTGCCCCTCTCTCTGTCGCCCACTCTCTGTCCCCCCTTCTCTCTGTCCCCCCTGTCTCTGTCCTCCCACCTCTCTGTCACCCCACTCCCTGTCCGCCCTCTCTTCCCCACCAACTGTCACCCCCCTCTCAGTCCCCCTCTACCTCCACGACTCTCTGTGCCTCTCTCTCTGTCCCCCTCCCTTTGACCACCTCTATCTCCCCCTCTATCTGTCCTCTCTCTTTGCCTCCCCCTCTCTCTCAGTCTGGCTCTCCTTGTTCCCTCTATATCTGTCCCCCTCTCTCTCCCACCAGCCTCTCTGGGAATCCCTCTCTGTCCCAACCAACTCTCTCTCTCTCTGTTCCCCTCTCTCAGTCACCCCCTCTCTCTGACCCCTCTCTCTGCTCCGTCTCTCTCTGTCCACCTCTCTCTGACCCCCTCTCTCCCCCTCACTCTTTACCCCTCTCTCTGTCCCCTTCTCTCACTCCCCAGCTCTCTACCCTCCACTCTCTGTCCCCCACTCTCTGTACCCCTCTCTCTGTCCCCCTCTATATCCCCCTCTCTCTGTCCCCCTCTCTCTGAGCCCCGCTATCACCCCCAGTCTCTGTGCTCCGCTCTCTGTCGCCCTCTCTCTGCCCCCTCTCCCTTCCACCCGCCTCTTTCTCTGTCCCCCTCTCTCTCTGTCTCCCTCTCTCTGTCCCCCTCTCTCTCTGTCCCACTAACTCTCTGTCCTACTCTCTCTCTGTCCCCCTCTCTCTCTGTCCACCACACTCTTTTCACTCTCTCTCTGCCCCCTCTCTATTTTCACCCTCTCTCTGCCCCTCTCTCTCTGCCCCTCTCTCTCTGATCCCCTCTCTCTCTCTGTCCCCCACTCTCTCTATCCCCCCACTCTGCCCCCTCTCTGAACCCCTCTCTCTCCACCACTTTTTACCCCTCTCTCTGACCTCCACTCTCTTCATCTCCATACTCTATGTCCCCCTCTCTCTGTCGCCATTTCTCTGCCCCCCTCTCTCACTGTCCCCCTCTGTCTATGACCCCCTCTATCGCTGTCCCCCTCTATATCACCCTCTCTCTTTCCCCCTCTCTCTGACACCCTCTCTCTGTCCCCTCCTCTCTCTGTCCCCCAAACTCTGTCCCCCCCTCTGTCCCCCTCTCTCTGTCTCCCCCTCTCTGTCTCCCCTCACTGCCCCCCTCTCTATCCCCGTCTATCTCCCCAACTCTCTGTGTCCCTCTCTCTGTCCCCTATCTCTCTGTCCACCGCTCTCTCTGTCCCCCTCTCTCTCTGTCTCCCTATCTCTCTGTCCTCCTCTCTCTCTGTCCCCCTCTATCTATGTCCACCACTCTCTTTTCGCTCTCTCTCTCTGCCCCCTCTCTATTTTCACTCTCTCTCTGCCCCCTCTCTCTCTGCCCCACCAACTCTGTCCCACTCACTCTGTCCCTCTCTATCTTCCCCATCTCTCTCTGTCACTCTCTCAGTCTGATCCCCTCTCTCTCTCTCTATCCCCCACTCTCTCCATCCCCCCACTCTCTGCCCCCTCTCTCTGACCCCCTCTCTCTCCCCCACTTTGTACCCCTCCCTCTCACCTCCATTCTCTTCATCTCCCCACTCTATGTCCCCCTCTCTCTGTCCCCATCTATATCCCCCTACCCCTGTCCCTCTCTCGCTGACCCCCTCTATCTCCCCCACTCTCTGTGCCCCTCTGTCTGTCGCCCTCTGTCTACTTCTCACTACCTTTCACCCGCCTCTCTCTGTCTTCCTCTCTCTCTGTCCACCTCTCTCTCTGTCCCCATCTCCCTCTGTCCCCATCTCTCTCTGCCCCCCTCTCTCTCTGTCATCCTCGCTCTCTGTCCCCCTCCCTCTCTGTCCCCCTCTCTCTCTGTCCCCTCTCTCTGTGTTCCCCTCTCTGTCTCTCTCTCTCTCTGTCCCCCTTTCTGTCTGTCCACTTCTCTCCCTGTCCCTCTCTCTCTGCCCCCTCTCTCTCTCGCCCTCTCTCTGTCCCCTCTCTCTCTGTCCCCCTCTCTCTCTGACCCCTATCTCATGATGTACTCCCCTATTTCTCTCTCTCTCTCTCCCTCCCTCACCTATCTCCCCCTTCCCTCTCTCTCTCTGTCTCTCCCTGCTCATTCCCTCTCTCTCCATCTTCTCTCACTCTCGATCCCCCTATGTTGGTCTCTCTCTCTCCCCACCTCCCTCCGTTTCTCTCTGACTGAATCACTCTCCCTACCTCCCTCCGTTTCTCTCTGACTGAATCACTCTCCCTTCTGTCCCACCCTTCCTCTCTCTCTGACACACTCTGTCTCCCTGGTCCTTCCCTCTCCCTCTGACCCAGAGACCGCGGGTTGGTGGTGAGGACGCTTGTGTGTGTGTGTGTGTGGGGGGGGGGGGGGTGGGCGGGTGAGATGATCGAGAGATGTGGGAGGTGGGGAAAATGGGGTAGAGCCGGAATTGCGGGAGGGAGCCAGAGACGGTAGGAGAGAGAGTGAGAGTGAGGGTGAGGGGGAGAGATAAGAATGGAGGCAGGTGGAGAAACTCATGTTGGGGGTGTGAGAGCGAGAGGGGAGAGTGAGGCAGAAAGAATAGTGGAGGCAGGTGGAGAAACCGGGGTTTGGGGCAGTCTGAGAGGGGACCAGAGAAAGTGAAAGGGAGAGGTGGTGAGAAAGAGAGATTGTGCAGAGAGAGAGAGAGGGAGAGAAATGAGGAGGAAAAGGGGGTGTGAGGAAATGTGGAGTCCAGGTTGGAGTGGGGAGTCAGAGGGAGTTAAGCCCAGCTCTTTCGCTCAGGGCGCGGTGTCCTCCCCTTCCCTGAGGACCAGGACTTGGGGCTGAGTCTGTCTCTCTTCAGCTCAGCTTGTACAACACAAAGACACACAACAACATCAGTCACTCTGCTGCTCGGCACGTTTTAATCAACATTTTTATTGGTTACAAATGGAAGTGATGAATACAGTCAGGGGGATGGTGCCTTTTCTGACTGGCCCCTGAGTTGTGAGAAACATTGAAAAGTTTCCCTGTAACCCCCCTGGGGGATAAGAATGAACAAACCAGCGTTTCCCTCCATCTGTTACCATAGCGACAGGCTGCTCCACCGCTGAAACACTGAACTGAAATGAGAAAATCCAGGATGGATTAATTAATGAGGGAATTTGATGGATGGATAGTTTTGGGTGAAGGGATATTTCAGCACATTCTTTAGCTGCTGCCTGAACTTAGTCTGGGTCACGGCATAAATCGCGGTGTTTGTGCAGCAACTGAGGAGCTGCAGCATGAAGCCCAATTCCTGCACAAACCAATCGAGAAACACAGACTCATACCCAATATTATACATCCGACCCCATATAGAAAACAGCATTAATGTTGACCATAACAGAATAAAATTGGCCGAGATCACAAAAAGTAAAGTGATGGATTTCTCATTTCTGTGTCAGACTGAGCGTCCCCATTGGTGTGAGCGCGGAGTCTCCTGCGGGCTCTGCTGGTTACTAAAATGTGTCTGACGGTGAGAACATTGAGCAGCAGAATCAGGAGAAATGGGACACACGGGGTTAGAATGTGATGGAGGAACTCGATTGCGACCCAGACACTGGAGAATGCAACAACGTCTGTTACATCACAAAACCAGGGGGCGTTCCCCAGCCCATACCGAGCCGTGAGAATAAAATACCAGAAAATGTTCTTTAAACAGCTCAGCACAGTCACTGCTCCCAGAACCACAGCCGCCGTTTTCTCACTGCAATATTTACTTTTCAGCTTCTGGCAACAAATGGCCACAAAACGATCAAAGGTGAAAGTGACGGTGAACCAGACAGAGCAGTCAGTAGCTGCATAAAGCAGGACGGCGTGGATGTTACACACGGGGACGGAGTACAGGAAATAAAACTGTTCCCAATAAACAATGGGGATGTGTCTCAGGATCAGGTCGAGGATAATGACCAGGAGATCCGCCGTTGCCATGGCTCCGAGGTAACGTCTGATACATGGAGACAATCCACAATCTTTATAAAGCAGGACGTAGATGGTCACGACGTTAACTGTGAGGGAGGAAAACAAATCCATTATCCATCAGCCTGGAGGCAAAGGGACCCGTTTGATTGGGGATCCAGTGAGATTTTCAAATGTGTCCCTCTATTGAGGGATTTATTAAAATAATTGGAGCTGTAATAACAAATAGGAAGGTTGGAATTACTGACAAAAATGTTACATAAAAAATATAATGTGACATAAACTTCCCACCCCAAACACACAGAGACACATCCATAAGGCCAGATGGTTTCTAGAACATTCCCACAAACTCGACCACTGGAGAGCAGACACAGGTCACTCCTTCCCAGTTCCTAATATGGAGGGTGGAAAAGTTGCTGTGCTGAAGGATTCTCTCCCAGTTTCCTGAAGACAAACGGAGTTTGGGAATTTCTGTATTTTGGTGTAAATTGTGGTCGATCCTGTGTCGTGGAAAAATGTAAATGCAGGGAAAACGTATTCACCCATTTAACTGCCCGAGGGGCCTTCGGGACATTGTCTCCTTCTCCCTGGAACGGGATCTCTTCCCTCGGGATCTTATCGTTTGTTCAATTCACTGACGTCCAGCCGTTCACAAACAATGTCAGGGACAGAACGTTCCGGGGAATATCAGTTATAGAATATCGGGGACAGAACGTTCCGGGGAATGTCAGTTATAGAATGTCGGGGACAGAACGTTCCGGGGCATGGCAGTTATAGAATGTCAGGGACAGAACGATCTGGGGAACTCCTTGACCTGTCCATGACCTTCCCCCATCCTCTCTGACCTATCACCTCTCCCCCATCTCCGTCTTCCGATCACATTCCCAGCTCCCTTACCCCAGCCCCAGCTCCTCCCACACCCCCCATCTCCCATCTCTCATTCCCGATCCCCGATTAAGGGATTATGCCTGAAACATTCATTCCCCTGCTCCCCGGATGCTACCTGACCTGCTGTGCTTTTCCAGCACCACACTCCCAGTCAGGAAACAGTCCGACACCGTCATACTCACAAGATCAGGCCTAATAGGTAATTTAGATTAGATTAGATTATTTACAGTGTGGAAACAGGCCATTTAGCGAAAAAAGTCCACACCGGCACGACGAAGCGCAACCCACCCAGACCCATTCCCCTACATAAACACGGACTAGATATCTGTCCAGGAGGGAAGCTGTGCAGAACACAGCAGTGCATTGATCTATAAGGCCGGACTAGATATCTGTCCAGGACTAGGAGCTGTGTAGACCACAGCAGTGCATTGATATATAAACCCAGACGAGATATCTGTCAAGCACGGGGTGCTGAGCAGACCACAGCATTGCATTGATCTATCAATGCAGATTAGATATCTGTCCAGGACGGGGAGCTGTGAAGATCACAGCAGTGCATTGAAATATAAACCCGGACGTGATATATATCCAGCACGGGGAGCTGTGCAGACCACAGCAGTGCATTAATCTATAAACCCGGACTAGATATCTGCCCAGGAGAGGGAGCTCTGTAGACCACAGCAGTGCATTGACCGAGAAACCCGGACGAGATATCTGTCCAGGACGGGGAGCTGTGCAGACCACAGCGGTGCATTGATCTATAAACACAGACAAGTTATCTGTCCGGACGGGGAGCTGTGAAGACCACAGCATTGCATTGATCAATAAAACCGGACTAGATATCTGTCAAGCATCAGGAGCTGTGTAGACCACAGCAGTGCATTGAGAGATAAACCCAGACAAGATATCTGTCCAGCACGGGGATCTGTGCAGACCACAGCAATGCATTGATCTATGAAGCCAGACTACATATCTGTCCAGCACGGGGAGCTGTGCAGATCACAAGTGTATTGATCTGTAAACCCGGATTAGATATCTGTCCAGGACGGGAAGCTGTGCAGACCACAGCAGTGCATTGATCTATAAACCCAGACTAGATATCTGTCCAGGACGGGAAGCTCTGCATTGTACAGCAGTGCATTGATCGATTAACCCGCACTTGATATCTGTCCAGGACGGGGAGCTGTGCAGGCCATAGGTGTGCATGGATCTATAAACCCAGACTAGATATCTGTCCAGGACGGGGAGCTGTGCAGACCACAGCAGTGCATTGCTCTATAAACCCGGACGATATACCTGTCCAGCACGGGGAGCAGTGCAGACGACAGCAGTGCATTGATCTATAAACCCGAATTAGATATTTGTCCAGAAGGGAGAGCTGTGTAGACCACAGCAGTGCATTGATCTAGTAACCCGCAATTGACATCTGTCCAGGACGGCGAGCTGTGCAGAACACAGCAGTGCATTGATCTATAAACCCAGACTAGATATCTGTCCCGGACGGGGAGCTGTGAAGACCACAGCATTGCATTGATCAATAAACCCGGACTAGTTATCTGTCCAGCACCAGGAGCTGTGGAGACCACAGCAGTGCATTGATGTATCAACCCAGACTAGATATCTGTCCAGGACGGGGAGCTGTGCAGAACACAGCAGTGCATTGATCATTAAACCCAGACTAGATATCTGTCTAGGACGGGGAGCTGTGCAGACCACAGCAGTGCATTAATCTATAAACCCGGACTAGATATCTGTCTAGGACGGGCAACTGTGCAGACCACAGGAGTGCATTGATCTATAAACCCTGACTCGATATCTGTCCAGGACGGGGAGCTGTGTAGACCTCAGCAGTGCATTGATCGATAAAACTAGACAAGATATCTGCCCAGGACGGGCATCTGTGCAGACCACAGCAGTGCATTGATCTGTAAACCGAGACTAGATATCTGTCCAGCACGGGGAGCAGTGCAGACCACAGAAGTGCACTGATATGCAAACCCATACTAGATATCTGTCCAGCACGGGGTGCTGAGCAGACCACAGCATTGCATTGATCTATCAACCAAGATGACATATCTGTCCAGGACGGGGAGCTGCGGAGACCACAGCAGTGCAAGGATATATAATCCCGGACTAGATATCTGTCCAGCACGGGGAGCTGTGCAGACAACAGCAGCGCATTAATCTATAAACCCGGACTAGATATCTGCCCAGGAGAGGGAGCTCTGTAGACCACAGCAGTGCATTGCACTATAAACCAGGACTAGATATTTGTCCAGGACGGAGAGCTGTGCAGACCACAGCGGTGCATTGATCTATAAACACATACAAGTTATCTGTCCAGGACGGGGAGCTGTGAAGTCCACAGAATTGCATTGATCTATTATCCCGGACTAGATATCAGTCCAGCACAAGGAGCTGTGTAGACCACAGCAGTGCATTGATCTATAAACCCAGACATGATATCAGTCCAGCACGGGGAGCTGTGCAGACCACAGCAATGCATTGATCTATGAAGCCAGACGAGATATCTGTTAAGCACGGGGAGCTGTGCAGATCACAAGTGTACTGATCTGTAAACCCGGATTAGATATCTCTGCAGGACGGGACGCTGTGCAGACCACAGCAGTGCATTGATCTATAAACCCAGACTAGATATCTGTCCAGGACGGGGAGCTCTGCATTGTACAGCAGTGCATTGATCGATTAACCCGCACTTGATATCTGTCCAGGACGGGGAGCTGTGCAGGCCATAGGTGTGCTGTGATCTATAAACCCAGACTAGATATCTGACCAGGACGGGGAGCTGTGAAGAACACAGCATGCATTGCTGTATAAACACGGACGAGATATCTGTCCAGCACGGGGAGCTGTGCAGACCACAGCAGTGCATTAATCTATAAACCCGGACGAGATATCTGTCCAGCACGGGGAGCAGTGCAGACCACAGCAGTGCATTGATCTCTCAACCCGGACTAGATATCTGTCCAGGACGGGGAGCTGTGTAGAACACAGCAGTGCATTGATCTATTAACCCGCACTTGATATCTGTCCAGTATGAGGAGCTGTACAGACCACAGCAGTGCATTGATCGATAAACCCAGATGAGATATCTGTCCAGGACCGGGAGCTGTGCAGACAAAAGCAGTGCATTAATCTATACACCCGAACTACATATCTGTCCAGGACGGGGAGCTGTGCAGACCACAGCAGTGCATTGATCTATTAACCCAGATTAGATATCTGTCCAGGACCGGGAGCTGTGCATTATACAGTTTTGTATTCATCTATTAACCCGGACTAGATATCTATCCATGACGGGGAGCTTTGTAGAACACAGCAGTGCATTGATCTATTAACCCAGACTAGATATCTGTCCAGCACGGGGAGCTGTGCAGCCGACAGCAGTGCATCGATCCACAATTACGGACTAGACATCTGTCCCGCACAGCGAGCTGTTCAGAACACAGCAGTGAATTGATCTATAAACTCTGACGAGATATCTGTCCAGGACGGGGAGCTTTGCAGAACACAGCAGTGCATTGATCTTTTTACCCAGACGAGATATCTGTCAAGCACGGGGAGCTGTGCAGAACACAGCAGTGCATTGATCTATGAACCCAGACGAGATATCTGTCCAGCACGGGGAGCTGTGCAGACAACAGCAGCGCATTAATCAATAAACCAGGACTAGATATCTGCCCAGGAGAGGGAGCTCTGTAGACCACAGCAGTGCATTGCACTATAAACCAGGACTAGATATTTGTCCAGGACGGAGAGCTGTGCAGACCACAGCGGTGCATTGATCTATAAACACATACAAGTTATCTGTCCAGGACGGGGAGCTGTGAAGTCCACAGAATTGCATTGATCTATTATCCCGGACTAGATATCTGTCCAGCACAAGGAGCTGTGTAGACCACAGCAGTGCATTGATCGATAAACCCAGACATGATATCAGTCCAGCACGGGGAGCTGTGCAGACCACAGCAATGCATTGATCTATGAAGCCAGACGAGATATCTGTCCAGCACGGGGAGCTGTGCAGATCACAAGTGTACTGATCTGTAAACCCGGATTAGATACCTCTGCAGGACGGGACGCTGTGCAGACCACAGCAGTGCATTGATCTATAAACCCAGACTAGATATCTGCCCAGGACGGGGAGCTCTGCATTGTACAGCAGTGCATTGATCGATTAACCCGCACTTGATATCTGTCCAGGACGGGGAGCTGTGCAGGCCATAGGTGTGCTGTGATCTATAAACCCAGACTAGATATCTGACCAGGACGGGGAGCTGTGAAGACCACAGCATTGCATTGATCAATAAAACCGGACTAGATATCTGTCAAGCATCAGGAGCTGTGTAGACCACAGCAGTGCATTGAGAGATAAACCCAGACAAGATATCTGTCCAGCACGGGGATCTGTGCAGACCACAGCAATGCATTGATCTATGAAGCCAGACTACATATCTGTCCAGCACGGGGAGCTGTGCAGATCACAAGTGTATTGATCTGTAAACCCGGATTAGATATCTGTCCAGGACGGGAAGCTGTGCAGACCACAGCAGTGCATTGATCTATAAACCCAGACTAGATATCTGTCCAGGACGGGAAGCTCTGCATTGTACAGCAGTGCATTGATCTATGAACCCAGACGAGATATCTGTCCAGGACGGGGAGCTGTGCAGACCACAGCAGTGCATTAATCTATAAACCTGGACGAGATATCTGTACAGGACGGTGAGCTTTGCAGAAGATAGCCGTGCATTGATCTATAAACCCAGACGAGATATCTGTCAAGCACGGGGAGCTGTGCAGACCACAGCAGTGCATTGATCTTTAAACCCGGACTAGATATCTGTTCAGGACGGGGAGCTGTGCAGACCACAGCCGTGCATTGATCTATAAACCCAGACGAGATATCTGTCCAGGACGGGGAGCTGTGCAGACCACAGCAGTGCATTAATCTATAAACCCGGACTAGATATCTGTCAATCACGGGGAGCAGTGCAGACCACAGCAGTGCATTGATCTATAACCCAGACGAGATATCTGCCCATGACGAGGAACAGTGATTGACCACAGCGGTGCATTGATCTATAAACACGGACTAGATATCTGTCCACGACGGGGAGCAGTGCAGACCACTTCAGTGCATTGATCTATAAACCCAGACTAGATTTCCGTCCAGGAGCTGGAGCTGTGCAAACCACAGCTTTGCATTGATCTCTAAACCCAGACTAGATATCTGTCCAGCACCGGGAGCTGTGCATTACACAAGTTTATATTCATCTATTAAACCGGACTAGATATCTAGCCAGGACGGGGAGCTTTGCAGTGAACAGGAGTGCATTGATCGATAAACCCAGACTAGATATCTGTAAAGCAGGGGGAACTGTGCAGCCTCTAGCAGTGCATTGATCTATAATTACGGACTAGACACCTGTCCTCCACAGCGAGCTGATCAGACCACAGCAGTGCATTGATCTATAAACCCGGACTAGTTATCTGTCCAGCACCAGGAGCTGTGGAGACCACAGCATTGCATTGATCAATAAACCCGGACTAGTTATCTGTCCAGCACCAGGAGCTGTGGAGACCACAGCAGTGCATTGATGTATAAACCCAGACTAGATATCTGTCCAGGACGGGGAGCTGTGCAGAACACAGCAGTGCATTGATCTATAAACCCAGACTAGATATCTGTCCAGGACGGGGAGCTGTGCAGACCACAGCGGTGCATTGATCTATAAGCAAAGACAAGTTATCTGTCCAGGACGGGGAGCTGTGAAGTCCACAGAATTGCATTGATCTATTATCCCGGACTAGATATCTGTCCAGCACAAGGAGCTGTGTAGACCACAGCAGTGCATTGATATATAAATCCAGACAAGATATCTGTCCACCACGGGGAGCTGTGCAGACCACAGCAATGCATTGATCTATGAAGCCAGACGAGATATCTGTCCAGCACGGGGAGCTGTGCAGATCACAAGTGTACTGATCTGTAAACCCGGATTAGATATCTCTGCAGGACGGGACACTGTGCAGACCACAGCAGTGCATTGATCTATAAACCCAGACTAGATATCTGTCCAGGACGGGGAGCTCTGCATTGTACAGCAGTGCATTGATCGATTAACCCGCACTTGATATCTGTCCAGGACGGGAAGCTGTGCAGGCCATAGGTGTGCAGTGATCTATAAACCCAGACCAGATATCTCTCCAGCACGGGGAGCTGTGCAGACCACAGCAGTGCATTAATCTATAAACCCGGACGAGATATCTGTCCAGCATGGGGAGCAGTGCAGACCACAGCAGTGCATTGATCTCTCAACCCGGACTAGATATCTGTCCAGGACGGGGAACAGTGATTGACCACAGCGGTGCATTGATCTATAAACACGGACTAGATATCTGTCCACGACGGGGAGCAGTGCAGACCACTTCAGTGCATTGATCGAGAAACCCAGATGAGATATCCGTCCAGGACGGGGAGCTGTGCAGACCAAAGCAGTGCATTAAAGTATAAACCCGGACTAGATATCTGTCCAGCACGGTGAGCAGTGTAGACCACAGCAGTGCATTGATCTATAAAACCTAACTACATATCTGTCCAGGACGGGGAGCTGTGCAGACCACAGCAGTGCATTGATCTATTAACCCAGATAAGATATCTGTCCAGGACCGGGAGCTGTGCATTATACAGTTTTGTATTCATCTATTAAAACGGACTAGATATCTATCCATGACGGGGTGCTTTGCAGAACACAGCAGTGCATTGATCTATTAACGCAGACTAGATATCTGTCCAGCACGGGGAGCTGTGCAGCCTACAGCAGTGCATCGATCCATAATTACGGACGAGACATCTGTCCCGCACAGGGAGCTGTTCAGACCACAGCAGTGCATTGATCTATAAACCCTGACGAGATATCTGTCCAGGACGGGGAGCTTTACAGAACACAGCAGTGCATTGATCTATAAACCCAGACGAGATATCTGTCAAGCACGGGGAGCTGTGCAGACCACAGCAGTGCATTGATCTATGAACCCAGACGAGATATCTGTCCAGGAATGGGAGCAGTGCAGACCACAGCAGTGCATTAATCTATAAACCCGGACTAGATATCTGTCAATCACGGGGAGCAGTGCAGACCACTTCAGTGCATTGATCTATAAACCAGGACTAGATATCTGTCTAGGACGGGGAAATGTGTAGACCACAGCAGTGCTTTGATCTATAACCCAGACTAGATATCTGTCCAGGACGGGGAACTGTGCAGACCACAGCGGTGCATTCATCTATAAACACGGACTAGATATCTGTCCACGACGGGGAGCAGTGCAGACCACAGCAGTGCATTGATCTATAAACCCGGACTAGATATCTGTCCAGGACGGGGAGCTGTGCATTCTACAGCAGTGCATTGATCTATTAACTCGGACAACATTTGTGTTGAGGACCAGGAGCTGTGCATTATACAGCTTTGTATTCATCTCTTAACCCGGACTAGATATCTGTCCAGCACGGTGAGCAGTGCAGACCACAGCAGTGCATTGATCTATAAACCCGAACTACATATCTGTCCAGGACGGGGAGCTGTGCAGACCACAGCAGTACATTGATCTATAAACCGAGATTAGATATCTGTCCAGGACCGGGAGCTGTGCATTACACAGTTTTGTATTCATCTATTAACCCGGACTAGATATTTATCCTTGACAGGGAGCTTTGCAGAACACAGCAGTGCATTGATCTATAAACCCAGACTAGATGTCTGTCCAGCACGGGGAGCTCTGCAGCCGACAGCAGTGCATCGATCCATAATTACGGACTAGACATCTGTCCTGCACAGGGAGCTGTTCAGTCCACAGCACTGCATTGCTCTATAAACCTGGACGAGATATCTGTCCAGGACGGGGAGCTTTGTAGAACACAGCAGTGCATTGATCCATAAACCCAGGCGAGATATCTGTCAATCACGGGGAGCAGTGCAGACCACAGCAGTGCATTGATCTATAACCGAGACGAGATATCTGCCCAGGACGGGGACCTGTGCAGACCACAGCGGAGCATTGATCTATAAACACGGACTAGATATCTGTCCACGACGGGGAGCAGTGCAGACCACTTCAGTGCATTGATCTATAAACCCAGACTAGATATCTGTCCAGGACGGGGAGCTGTGTAGACCACAGCAGTGCATTGATCCATAAACTCAGACTAGATTTCCGTCCAGGAGCTGGAGCTGTGCAAACCACAGCTTTGCATTGATCTCTAAACCCAGACCAGATATCTGTCCAGCACCGGGAGCTGTGCATTACACAAGTTTATATTCATCTATTAAACCGGACTAGATATCTAGCCAGGACGGGGAGCTTTGCAGTGAACAGGAGTGCATTGATCGATAAACGCAGACTAGATATCTGTAAAGCAGGGGGAACTGTGCAGCCTCTAGCAGTGCATTGATCTATAATTACGGACTAGACACCTGTCCTCCACAGCGAGCTGATCAGACCACAGCAGTGCATTGATCTATAAACCCGGACTAGTTATCTGTCCAGCACCAGGAGCTGTGGAGACCACAGCAGTGCATTGATCTATAAACCCGGACTAGTTATCTGTCCAGCACCAGGAGCTGTGCAACCCACAGCTTTGCATTGATCTATAAACCCAGACTAGATATCTGTCCAGCACCGGGAGCTGTGCATTACACAGGTTTATATACATCTATTAAACCGGACTAGATATCTATCCAGGAGGGGGAACTTTGCAGAGCACAGCAGTGCATTGATCGATAAAACCAGACTAGATATCTTGTAAAGCAGGGGGAACTGTGCAGCCTCTAGCAGTGCATTGATCTATAATGATGGACTAGACACCTGTCCTCCACAGCGAGCTGATCAGACCACAGCAGTGCATTGATCTATACACCCGGACTAGATATCTGTCCAGGACGGGGAGCTGTGAAGACACAGCATTGCATTGATCAATAAACCCGGTCTAGTTATCTGTCCAGCACCAGGAGCTGTGGAGACCACAGCAGTGCATTGATGTATAAACCCAGACTAGATATCTGTCCAGGACGGGGAGCTGTGCAGAACACAGCAGTGCATTGATCTATAAACCCAGACTAGATATCTGTCCAGGACGGGGAACTGTGCAGACCACAGCAGTGCATTAATCTATAAACCCGGACTAGATATCTGTCCAGGACGGGCAACTGTGCAGACCACAGGAGTGCATTGATCTATAAACCCTGACTCGATATCTGTCCAGGACGGGGAGCTGTGTAGACCTCAGCAGTGCATTGATCGATAAAACTAGACTAGATATCTGCCCAGGACGGGCTTCTGTGCAGACCACAGCAGTGCACTGATATGCAAACCCATACTAGATATCTGTCCAGCACGGGGTGCTGAGCAGACCACAACATTGCATTGATCTATCAACCCAGATGACATATCTGTCCAGGACGGGGAGCTGCGGAGACCACAGCAGTGCAAGGATATATAAACCCGGACTAGATATCTGTCCAGCACGGGGAGCTGTGCAGAGCACAGCAGCGCATTAATCTATAAACCCGGACTAGATATCTGCCCAGGAGAGGGAGCTCTGTAGACCACAGCAGTGCATTGCACTATAAACCAGGACTAGATATCTGTCCAGGACGGAGAGCTGTGCAGACCACAGCGGTGCATTGATCTATAAACACAGACAAGTTATCTGGCCAGGACGGGGAGCTGTGAAGTCCACAGAATTGCATTGATCTATTATCCCGGACTAGATATCTGTCCAGCACAAGGAGCTGTGTAGACCACAGCAGTGCATTGATATATAAATCCAGACAAGATATCTGTCCAGCACGGGGAGCTGTGCAGACCACAGCAATGCATTGATCTATGAAGCCAGACGAGATATCTGTCCAGCACGGGGAGCTGTGCAGATCACAAGTGTACTGATCTGTAAACCCGGATTAGATATCTCTGCAGGACGGGAAGCTGTGCAGACCACAGCAGTGCATTGATCTGTAAACCCAGACTAGATATCTGTCCAGGACGGGGAGCTCTGCATTGTACAGAGTGTATTGATCGATTAACCCGCACTTGATATCTGTCCAGGACGGGAATCTGTGCAGTCCATAGGTGTGCAGTGATCTATAAACCCAGACTAGATATCTGACCAGGACGGGGAGCTGTGAAGAACACAGCATGCATTGCTGTATAAACCCGGATGAGATATCTGTCCAGCACGGGGAGCTGTGCAGACCACAGCAGTGCATTAATCTATAAACCCGGACGAGATATCTGTCCAGCACGGGGAGCAGTGCAGACCACAGCAGTGCATTGATAGAACATAGAACATAGAACATAGAACAATACAGCACAGAACAGGCCCTTCGGCCCACGATGTTGTGCCGAACTTCTATCCTAGATTAAGCACCCATCCATGTACCTATCCAAATGCCGCTTAAAGGTCGCCAATGAATCTGGCTCTACCACTCCCTCGGACAGCGCATTCCATGCCCCCACCACTCTCCGGGTAAAGAACCCACCCCTGACATCTCCCCTATACCTTCCACCCTTCACCTTAAATTTATGTCCCCTTGTAACACTCTGTTGTACCCGGGGAAAAAGTTTCTGATCTCTCAACCCGGACTAGATATCAGTCCAGGAAGGGGAGCTGTGTAGAACACAGCACTGCATTGATCCATTAACCCGCACTTGATATCTGTCCAGTATGAGGAGCTTACAGACCACAGCAGTGCATTGATCGATAAACCCAGATGAGATATCTGTCCAGGACGGGGAGCTGTGCAGACCAAAGCAGTGCATTAATCTAAAAACCCGGACTAGATATCTGTCCAGCACGGTGAGCAGTGCAGACCACAGCAGTGCATTGATCTATAAACCCGAACTACGTATCTGTGCAGGACGGGGAGCTGTGCAGACCACAGCAGTGCATTGATCTATTAACCCAGATTAGATATCTGTCCAGGACCGGGAGCTGTGCATTATACAGTTTTGTATTCATCTATTAACCCGGACTAGATATCTATCCATGACGGAGTGCTTTGCAAAACACAGCAGTGCATTGATCTATTAACCCAGACTAGATATCTGTCCAGCACGGGGAGCTGTGCAGCCTACAGCAGTGCATCGATCCATAATTCCGGACTAGACATCTGTCCCGCACAGGGAGCTGTTCAGACCACAGCAGTGCATTGATCTATAAACCCTGACGAGATATCTGTCCAGGACGGGGAACTTTGCAGAACACAGCAGTGCATTGATCTTTTTACCCAGACGAGATATCTGTCAAGCACGGGGAGCTGTGCAGACCACAGCAGTGCATTAATCTATAAACCCGGACTAGATATCTGTCCAGGACGGGGAGCTGTGTAGACCACAGCAGTGCACTGATCTATAACCCAGACTAGATATCTGTCCAGGACGGGGAACTGTGCAGACCACAGCGGTGCATTCATCTATAAACACGGACTAGATATCTGTCCACGACGGGGAGCAGTGCAGACCACAGCAGTGCATTGATCTATAAACCCGGACTAGATATCTGTCCAGGACGGGGAGCTGTGCATTCTACAGCAGTGCATTGATCTATTAACTCGGACAAGATATGTGTTGAGGACCGGGAGCTGTGCATTATACAGCTTTGTATTCATCTATTAACCCGGACTAGATATCTATCCAGGACGGGAGGCTGTGCAGACCACAGCAGTGCATTAATCTATAAACCCGGACTAGATATCTGTCCAGGACGGGGAGCTGTGCAGACCACAGCAGTGCATTGATCTATAAACCGAGATTAGATATCTGTCCAGGACCGGGAGCTGTGCATTATATATTTTTGTATTCATCTATTAAACCGGACTAGATATCTATCCAGGACGGGGAGCTTTGCAGAGCACAGCAGTGCATTGATCGATAAACCCAGACTAGATATCTGTAAAGCAGGGGGAACTGTGCAGCCTCTAGCAGTGCATTGATCTATAATTACGGACTAGACACCTGTCCTCCACAGCGAGCTGATCAGACCAGAGCAGTGCATTGATCTATAAACCCGGACTAGTTATCTGTCCAGCACCAGGAGCTGTGGAGACCACAGCAGTGCATTGATGTATAAACCCAGACTAGATATCTGTCCAGGACGGGGAGCTGTGCAGAACACAGCAGTGCATTGATCTATAAACCCAGACTAGATATCTGTCCAGGACGGGCAACTGTGCAGACCACAGGAGTGCATTGATCTATCAACCCTGACTCGATATCTGTCCAGGACGGGGAGCTGTGTAGACCTCAGCAGTGCATTGATCGATAAAACGAGACAAGATATCTGCCCAGGACGGGCATCTGTGCAGACCACAGCAGTGCATTGATCTGTAAACCCAGACTAGATATCTGCCCAGGACGGGCTTCTGTGCAGACCACAGAAGTGCACTGATATGCAAACCCAGACTAGATATCTCTCCAGCACGGGGAGCTGTGCAGACCACAGCAGTGAATTAATCTATAAACCCGGACGAGATATCTGTCCAGCACGGGGAGCAGTGCAGATCACAGCAGTGCATTGATCTCTCAACCCGGACTAGATACTTGTCCAGGACGGGGAGCTGTGTAGAACACAGCAGTGCATTGATCTATTAACCCGCACTTGATATCTGTCCGGTATGAGGAGCTGTACAGACCACAGCAGTGCCTTGATCGATAAACCCAGATGAGATATCTGTCCAGGACGGGGAGCTGTGCAGACCAAAGCAGTGCATTAAACTATAAACCCGGACTACATATCTGTCCAGGACGGGGAGCTGTGCAGACCACAGCAGTGCATTGATCTATTAAGCCCGATTAGATATCTGTCCAGGACCGGGAGCTGTGCATTATACAGTTTTGTATTCATCTATTAACCCGGACTAGATATCTATCCATGACGGGGAGCTTTGCAGAACACAGCAGTGCATTGATCTATTAACCCAGACTAGATATCTGTCCAGCACGGGGAGCTGTGCAGCCTACAGCAGTGCATCGATCCATAATTAGGGACTAGACATCTGTCCCGCACACGGAGCTGTTCAGTCCACAGCAGTGCATTGATCTATAAACCCTGACGAGACATCTGTCCAGGACGGGGAGCTTTGCAGAACACAGCAGTGCATTGATCCTTTTACCCAGACGAGATATCTGTCAAGCACGGGGAGCTGTGCAGACCACAGCAGTGCATTGATCTATAAACGCAGACGAGATACCTGTCAAGGACGGGGAACTGTGCAGACCACAGCGGTGCATTGATCTATAAACACGGACTAGATATCTGTCCAGCACGGTGAGCAGTGCAGACCACAGCAGTGCATTGATCTATAAACCCCAACTACATATCTGTCCAGGACGGGGAGCTGTGCAGACCACAGCAGTGCATTGATCTATAAACCCAGATTAGATATCTGTCCAGGACCGGGAGCTGTGCATTATACAGTTTTGTATTCATCTATTAACCCGGACTAGATATCTATCCTTGACAGGGAGCTTTGCAGAACACAGCAGTGCATTGATCTATTAACCCAGACTAGATGTCTGTCCAGCACGGGGAGCTCTGCAGCCGACAGCAGTGCATCGATCCATAATTAGGGACTAGGCATCTGTCCCGCACAGGGAGCTGTTCAGTCTACAGCAGTGCATTGATCTATAAACCTGGACGAGATAACTGTCCAGGACGGGGAGCTTTGCAGGACACAGCAGTGCATTGATCTATAAACCCAGACGAGATATCTGTCAAGCACGGGGAGCTGTGCAGACTACAGCAGTGCATTGATCTTTAATCCCGGACTAGATATCTGTTCAGGACGGGGAGCTGTGCAGACCACAGCCGTGCATTGATCTATAAACCTAGACGAGATATCTGTCCAGGACGGGGAGCTGTGCAGACCACAGCAGTGCATTAGTCTATAAACCCGGACTAGATATCTGTCAATCACGGGGAGCAGTGCAGACCACAGCAGTGCATTGATCTATAACCCAGACGAGATATCTGCCCAGGACGGGGAACTGTGCAGACCACAGCGGTGCATTAATCTATAAACCCGGACTAGATATCTGTCAATCACGGGGAGCAGTGCAGACCACTTCAGTGCATTGATCTATAAACACGGACTAGATATCTGTCCACGACGGGGAGCAGTGCAGACCACTTCAGTGCATTGATCTATAAACCCAGACTAGATATCTGTCCAGGACGGGGAGCTGTGTTGACCACAACAGTGCATTGATCCATAAACTCTGACTAGATTTCCGTCCAGGAGCTGGAGCTGTGCAAACCACAGCTTTGCATTGATCTATAAACCCAGACTAGATATCTGTCCAGCACCGGGAGCTGTGCATTACACAGGTTTATATTCATCTATTAAATCGGACTAGATATCTATACAGGATGGGGAGCTTTGCAGAGCACAGCAGTACATTGATCGATAAACCCAGACTAGATATCTGTAAAGCAGGGGGAACTGTGCAGCCTCTAGCAGTGCATTGATCTATAATGATGGACTAGACACCTGTCCCCCACAGCGAGCTGATCAGACCAGAGCAGTGCATTGATCTATAAACCCAGACTAGATATCTGTCCAGGACGGGGAGATTTGAAGACCACAGCATTGCATTGATCAATAAACCCGGACTAGTTATCTGTCCAGCACCAGGAGCTGTGGAGACCACAGCAGTGCATTGATGTATAAACCCAGACTAGATATCTGTCCAGGACGGGGAGCTGTGCAGAACACAGCAGTGCATTGATCTATAAACCCAGACTAGATATCTGTCCAGGACGGGGAGCTGTGCAGACCACAGCAGTGCATTAATCTATAAACCCGGACTAGATATCTGTCCAGGACGGGCAACTGTGCAGACCACAGGAGTGCATTGATCTATAAACCCTGACTCGATATCTGACCAGGACGGGGAGATGTGTATACCTCAGCAGTGCATTGATCGATAAAACTAGACTAGATATCTGCCCAGGACGGGCATCTGTGCAGACCACAGCAGTGCATTGATCTGTAAACCCAGACTAGATATCTGTCCAGCACGGGGAGCAGTGCAGACCACAGAAGTGATCTGATATGCAAACCCAGACTAGATATCTCTCCAGCACGGGGAGCTGTGCAGACCACAGCAGAGAATTAATCTATAAAACCGGACGAGATATCTGTCCAGCACGGGGAGCAGTGCAGACCACAGCAGTGCATTGATCTCTCAACCCGGACTATATATCTGTCCAGGACGGGGAGCTGTGTAGACCACAGCAGTGCATTGATCTATTAACCCGCACTTGATATCTGTCCAGTATGAGGAGCTGTACAGACCACAGCAGTGCATTGATCGATAAACCCAGATGAGATATCTGTGCAGGACGGGGAGCTATGCAGACCAAAGCAGTGCATTAAACTATAAACCCGGACTAGATATCTGTCCAGCACGGTGAGCAGTGCAGACCACAGCAGTGCATTGATCTATAAACCCGAACTACATATCTGTCCAGGACGGGGAGCTGTGCAGACCACAGCAGTGCATTGATCTATTAACCCAGATTAGATATCTGTCCAGGACCGGGAGCTGTGCATTATACAGTTTTGTATTCATCTATTAACCCGGACTAGATATCTATCCTTGACAGGGAGCTTTGCAGAACACAGCAGTGCATTGATCTATTAACCCAGACTAGATGTCTGTCCAGCACGGGGAGCTCTGCAGCCGACAGCAGTGCATCGATCCATAATTAGGGACTAGGCATCTGTCCCGCACAGGGAGCTGTTCAGTCTACAGCAGTGCATTGATCTATAAACCTGGACGAGATAACTGTCCAGGACGGGGAGCTTTGCAGGACACAGCAGTGCATTGATCTATAAACCCAGACGAGATATCTGTCAAGCACGGGGAGCTGTGCAGACTACAGCAGTGCATTGATCTTTAATCCCGGACTAGATATCTGTTCAGGACGGGGAGCTGTGCAGACCACAGCCGTGCATTGATCTATAAACCTAGACGAGATATCTGTCCAGGACGGGGAGCTGTGCAGACCACAGCAGTGCATTAGTCTATAAACCCGGACTAGATATCTGTCAATCACGGGGAGCAGTGCAGACCACAGCAGTGCATTGATCTATAACCCAGACGAGATATCTGCCCAGGACGGGGAACTGTGCAGACCACAGCGGTGCATTAATCTATAAACCCGGACTAGATATCTGTCAATCACGGGGAGCAGTGCAGACCACTTCAGTGCATTGATCTATAAACACGGACTAGATATCTGTCCACGACGGGGAGCAGTGCAGACCACTTCAGTGCATTGATCTATAAACCCAGACTAGATATCTGTCCAGGACGGGGAGCTGTGTTGACCACAACAGTGCATTGATCCATAAACTCTGACTAGATTTCCGTCCAGGAGCTGGAGCTGTGCAAACCACAGCTTTGCATTGATCTATAAACCCAGACTAGATATCTGTCCAGCACCGGGAGCTGTGCATTACACAGGTTTATATTCATCTATTAAATCGGACTAGATATCTATACAGGATGGGGAGCTTTGCAGAGCACAGCAGTACATTGATCGATAAACCCAGACTAGATATCTGTAAAGCAGGGGGAACTGTGCAGCCTCTAGCAGTGCATTGATCTATAATGATGGACTAGACACCTGTCCCCCACAGCGAGCTGATCAGACCAGAGCAGTGCATTGATCTATAAACCCAGACTAGATATCTGTCCAGGACGGGGAGATTTGAAGACCACAGCATTGCATTGATCAATAAACCCGGACTAGTTATCTGTCCAGCACCAGGAGCTGTGGAGACCACAGCAGTGCATTGATGTATAAACCCAGACTAGATATCTGTCCAGGACGGGGAGCTGTGCAGAACACAGCAGTGCATTGATCTATAAACCCAGACTAGATATCTGTCCAGGACGGGGAGCTGTGCAGACCACAGCAGTGCATTAATCTATAAACCCGGACTAGATATCTGTCCAGGACGGGCAACTGTGCAGACCACAGGAGTGCATTGATCTATAAACCCTGACTCGATATCTGACCAGGACGGGGAGATGTGTATACCTCAGCAGTGCATTGATCGATAAAACTAGACTAGATATCTGCCCAGGACGGGCATCTGTGCAGACCACAGCAGTGCATTGATCTGTAAACCCAGACTAGATATCTGTCCAGCACGGGGAGCAGTGCAGACCACAGAAGTGATCTGATATGCAAACCCAGACTAGATATCTCTCCAGCACGGGGAGCTGTGCAGACCACAGCAGAGAATTAATCTATAAAACCGGACGAGATATCTGTCCAGCACGGGGAGCAGTGCAGACCACAGCAGTGCATTGATCTCTCAACCCGGACTATATATCTGTCCAGGACGGGGAGCTGTGTAGACCACAGCAGTGCATTGATCTATTAACCCGCACTTGATATCTGTCCAGTATGAGGAGCTGTACAGACCACAGCAGTGCATTGATCGATAAACCCAGATGAGATATCTGTGCAGGACGGGGAGCTATGCAGACCAAAGCAGTGCATTAAACTATAAACCCGGACTAGATATCTGTCCAGCACGGTGAGCAGTGCAGACCACAGCAGTGCATTGATCTATAAACCCGAACTACATATCTGTCCAGGACGGGGAGCTGTGCAGACCACAGCAGTGCATTGATCTATTAACCCAGATTAGATATCTGTCCAGGACCGGGAGCTGTGCATTATACAGTTTTGTATTCTTCTATTAACCCGGACTAGATATCTATCCATGACGGGGAGCTTTGCAAAACACAGCAGTGCATTGATCTATTAACCCAGACTAGATATCTTTCCAGCACGGGGAGCTGTGCAGCCAACAGCAGTGCATCGATCCATAATTACGGACTAGACATCTGTCCCGCACAGGGAACTGTTCAGACCACAGCAGTGCATTGATCTATAAACCCAGACGAGATATCTGTCAAGCACGGGGAGCTGTGCAGACCGCAGCAGTGCATTGATCTATAAACGCAGACGAGATACCTGTCCAGGACGGGGAGCTGTGCAGACCACAGCAGTGCATTAATCTATAAACCCGGACTAGATATCTATCAATCACGGGGCGCAGTGCAGACCACTTCAGTGCATTGATCTATAAACCAGGACTAGATATCTGTCCAGGACGGGGAACTGTGCAGACCACAGCGGTGCATTCATCTATAAACACGGACTAGATATCTGTCCACGACGGGGAGCAGTGCAGACCACAGCAGTGCATTGATCTATAAACCCGGACTAGATATCTGTCCAGGACGGGGAGCTGTGCATTCTACAGCAGTGCATTGATCTATTAACTCGGACAAGATATGTGTTGAGGACCGGGAGCTGTGCATTATACAGCTTTGTATTCATCTCTTAACCCGGACTAGATATCTATCCAGGACGGGGAGCTGTACAGACCACAGCAGTGCATTAATCTATAAACCCGGACTAGATATCTGTCCAGCACGGTGAGCAGTGCAGACCACAGCAGTGCATTGATCTATAAAACCGAACTACATATCTGTCCAGGACGGGGAGCTGTGCAGACCACAGCAGTGCATTGATCTATAAACCCAGATTAGATATCTGTCCAGGACCGGGAGCTGTGCATTATACAGTTTTGTATTCATCTATTAACCCGGACTAGATATCTATCCTTGACAGGGAGCTTTGCAGAACACAGCAGTGCATTGATCTATAAACCCAGACTAGATGTCTGTCCAGCGCGGGGAGCTCTGCAGCCTACAGCAGTGCATCGATCCATAATTACGGACTAGACATCTGTCCCGGACAGCGAGCTGTTCAGACCACAGCAGTGCATTGATCTATAAACCCGGACGAGATATCTGTCCAGGACGGTGAGCTTTGCAGAACACAGCAGTGCATTGATCTATAAACCCAGACGAGATATCTGTCAAGCACGGGGAGCTGTGCAGACCACAGCAGTGCATTGATCTTTAAACCTGGACTAGATATCTGTTCAGGACGGGGAGCTGTGCAGACCACAGCCGTGCATTGATCTATAAACCCAGACGAGATATCTGTCCAGGACGGGGAGCTGTGCAGACCACAGCAGTGCATTAATCTATAAACCCGGACTAGATATCTGTCAATCACGGGGAGCAGTGCAGACCACAGCAGTGCATTGATCTATAACCCAGACGAGATATCTGCCCAGGACGGGGAACTGTGCAGACCACAGCGGTGCATTGATCTATAAACACGGACTAGATATCTGTCCACGACGGGGAGCAGTGCAGACCACTTCAGTGCATTGATCTATAAACAGGGACTAGATATCTGTCCACGACGGGGAGCAGTGCAGACCACTTCAGTGCATTGATCTATAAACCCAGACTAGATATCTGTCCAGGACGGGGAGCTGTGTAGACCACAGCAGTGCATTGATCCATAAACTCAGACTAGATTTCCGTCCAGGAGCTGGAGCTGTGCAAACCACAGCTTTGCATTGATCTATAAACCCAGACTAGATATCTGTCCAGCACCGGGAGCTGTGCATTACACAGGTTTATATTCATCTATTAAACCGGACTAGATATCTATCCAGGACGGGGAGCTTTGCAGAGCACAGCAGTGCATTGATCGATAAACCCAGACTAGATATCTGTAAAGCAGGGGGAACTGTGCAGCCTCTAGCAGTGCATTGATCTATAATTACGGACTAGACACCTGTCCTCCACAGCGAGCTGATCAGACCACAGCAGTGTATTGATCTATAAACCCGGACTAGATATCTGTCCAGGACGGGGAGCGTTGCAGAACACATCAGTGCGTTGATCTATAAACCCAGACTAGATATCTGTCCAGCACGGGGAGCTGTGCAGATCACAGCAGTGCAATGATCTATAAACCCGGATGAGATATCTGTCCAGCACCAGGAGCTGTGCAGACCACAGCAGGGTTCCGATGTACAAACCCGGAGTAGATACCTGTCTAGGACGTGTAGCCGAGCAGGCCAAAACAGTGCATTGATGCATACACCCGGACCAGATATCTGTCCAGCACTGGGAGCTGTGCAGACCACAGAAGTGCATTGATCTATAAACCCAGACAAGATATCTGTCCAGGACGGGGAGCTGTGCAGACCTCAGCAGTGCAGTGATCGGTAAACCCAGACTACATATCTGTTTCACGACGGGGAGCTGTGCCGACCTCAGCAGTGCATTGATGTATAAACCCGGATGAGATATCTGTCCATGATCAGGAGCTGTGTGGACGCAGACTATATATCTGTCGCGCTCTGGGAGCTCTGCACGCCACAGAATTGCCTTGATCTATCAACTTGGATTCGATATCTGTCCAGAACGAGTAGCCGCGCAGAACACAGCAGTGAGTTGATCTATCAAACCGGATTAGATATCTGTCCCGGACGGGGAGCTTTGTAGACCATAGCAGTGCATTGATCTAGAACCCCAGAAGAGATATCTGTCCAGGACGGGGAGCTGTGCAGACCACTGCAGTGCATTGATCTATAAACCCAGACTAGATATCTGTCCTGGACGGGGAGCTGTGCAGACCACAGCAGTGCATTGATCTATAAACCCAGACGAGATCTCTGTCCTGGACGAGGAGCTGTGCATACCACAGCAGGGCAATGATGTATAAACCCGGACTAGATATCGGTCCAGGACGGGTTGCCGTGCAGACCACAGCAGTGCATTGGTCTAAAAACCCAGACGAGATATCTGTCCAGCACGGGGATTTGTGCAGACTACAGCACTGATGTATAAACCCAGACTATATATTTGTCCAGGACGGGGAGCTGTGCAGACCACAGCAGTGCATTGATCTATACACCCAGACTAGATATCTGTCCAGGACGGGTAGCTGTGCGGGGAGCTGTGCAGACCACAGCAGTGCATTGATCCATAAACCCAGACGAGATCTCTGTCCTGGACGAGGAGCTGTGCATACCACAGCAGGGAAATGATGTATAAACCCGGACGAGATATCGGTCCAGGACGGGTAGCCGTGCAGACTACAGCAGTGTATTGATCTATAAAGCCCGACTAGAAATCTGTCCAAGACGGGGAGCTGTGCAGATCGCAGCAGTGCATTGATCTGTACACACGGACTAGATATCTGTCCAGGATGAGGAGCTCTGCAGACGACAACAGTGCTTTGATCTATAAATCCCGTCTAGATATCTTTCCAGGACGGAGAGCTTTGCAGACCACAGCAGTGGATTGATCTACAAACCTGGTCAAGGTATCTGTCGCGATCAGGGAGCTGTGCAGATCACAGCATTGCTTTGATCTATAAACCCCGATTCGATATCTGTCCAGAACGAGTAGCCGTGCAGTCCACAGCAGGGCATTGATCTATCAACCCGGATTTGATATCTTTTCAGGACGGGGAGCTGTGCAGACCACAGCAGTGCATTGATCTGCAAACACAGCCTAGATATCTGTCCAGTACGGTGAGCTGTGCAGACCACAGCAGTGCATTGATCTATAAACCCGGACTAGATATCTGTCCAGGACGGGGAGCTGTGCAATCCAAAGCAGTGCATTGATCTACAAACCCGGACTAGATATCTGTCCAGGACGGGGAGCTGTCTAGACCACAGCAGTTTATTGATCTATAAACCCGGACTAGATATCTGTCCAACACGGGGAGCTGTGCAGAACACAGCAGTGCATTGATCTATAAACCCGGACTAGATATCTGTCCAGGATGGGGAGCTGTGCAGTCCAAAGCAGTGCATTGATCTACAAATCCGGACGAGATATCTGGCCAGGGCGGGGAGCTTTGTAGACCACAGCAGTGCATTGACTTATAAACCCAGACTAGATATCAGTCCAGCACGGGGAGTTGTGCAGACTACATCAGTGCATTGACCTATAAACCCGGACTAGATATCTGCCCAGGACGGGGAGCTGTGCAGACCACAGCAGTGCATTGATCAATAAACCCAGACTAGATATCTGTCCAGGACGCGGAGCTGTGCAGACCACATCATTGTATTTATCTATAAACGCGGACAGGATATCCGTCTAAGACGGGGAGCTGTGCAGACCAGAGCAGTGCCTTGATCTTTAAACCCGGACTCGATATCTGTCCAGAACGCGGAGCTGTGCAGACTACAGCAGAACTTTGATCCATAAACCCTGACTAGATATCTGTCCAGTACTGGTTACTGTGCAGACCACAGTAGTGCATTGATCTATAAACCCAGACTAGATATCTGTCCAGGACGGGGAGCTGTGCAGACCACAGCAGTGCATTGATCTATAAACCCGGATTAGATATCTGTCCAGGACGGGCAGCTGTGCATTCCACAGCAGTGCATTGATCTATTAACCTGCACTATAGATTTGTCCAGGACGGGGAGCTGTGTAGACCACAGCAGTGCATTGATATATTAACCCGGACTGGATATCTGTCCAGGACGGGGAGCTCTATAGACAACAGCAGTGCATTGACCAATAAACCCAGACTAGATTTCTGTCCAGGACGGGGAATTTCCAGACGACAGCAGTGCACTGATCTGTATTCCCGGAATTGATATCTGTCCAGGAGGGGGAGCTAGCCAGACCATAACAGTGCATTGATATTTTAACCAGGACTAAATATCTGTCCAGGACGCGGAGCTGTGCAGACCACATCATTGTATTTATCTATAAACGCGGACAGGATATCCGTCTAAGACGGGGAGCTGTGCAGACCAGAGCAGTGCCTTGATCTTTAAACCCGGACTCGATATCTGTCCAGAACGCGGAGCTGTGCAGACTACAGCAGAACTTTGATCCATAAACCCTGACTAGATATCTGTCCAGTACTGGTTACTGTGCAGACCACAGTAGTGCATTGATCTATAAACCCAGACTAGATATCTGTCCAGGACGGGGAGCTGTGCAGACCACAGCAGTGCATTGATCTATAAAACCGGACTAGATATCTGTCCAGCACGGGGAGCTAGCCAGACCATAACAGTGCATTGATATTTTAACCAGGACTAAATATCTGTCCAGCAAAGGGAGCTGGGCAGACCACAGCAGTGCATTGATATATTAACCCGGACTGGATATCTGTCCAGGACGGGGATCTCTTTAGACAACAGCAGTGCATTTATATATAAACCCAGTCTAGATATCTGTCCAGGACGGGGAATTTCCAGACGACAGCAGTGCACTGATCTGTATACCCGGAATTGATATCTGTCCAGGAGGGGGAGCTAGCCAGACTACAACAGTGCATTGATATTTTAACCAGGACTAAATATCTGTTCAGCAAAGGGAGCTGGGCAGACCCCAGCAGTGCATTGATGCATAAACACGGACGAGATATCTGTCCAGGACGGGGAGCTGTGCAGATCACAGCAGGGCAATGATGTATAAACCCGGACTAGATATCGGTCCAGGACGGGTAGCCGTGCAGACCACAGCAGTGCATTGATCTAAAAACCCAGACGAGATATCTGTCCAGCACGGGGAGTTGTGCAGACTACAGCAGTGCATTGATCTATAAACCCGGACAAGATATCTGTCCAGGATGAGGAGCTGTGCAGACCACAACAGAGAATAGATCTATAAATCCGGTCTAGATATCTGTCCAGGACGGAGAGCTTTGCAGACCACAGCAGTGCATTGATCTGCAAACCTGGACGAGGTATCTGTCGCGCTCAGGGAGCTGTGCAGATCACAGCATTGCTTTGATCTATAAACCCCGATTCGATATCTGTCCAGAACGAGTAGCCGTGCAGTCCACAACAGGGCATTGATCTATCAACCCGGATTTGATATCTTTTCAGGACGTGGAGCTGTGCAGACCACAGCAGTGCATTGATCTGCAAACACAGCCTAGATATCTGTCCAGGACGGGGAGCTGTGCAGTCCAAAGCAGTGCATTGATCTACAAACCCGGACTAGATATCTGTCCAGGACGGGGAGCTGTGCAATCCAAAGCAGTGCATTGATCTACAAACCCGGACTAGATATCTGTCCAGGACGGGGAGCTGTGTAGACCACAGCAGTGCATTGATTTATAAACCCGGATGAGATATCCGTCCAGGACGGGGAGCTGTGCAGACCACAGCAGTGCATTGATCTATAAACCCAGACTAGATATCTGGCCAGGACGGGGAGCTGTGTAGACCACAGCAGTGCATTGACCTATAAACCCAGACTAGATATCTGTCCAGCACGGGGAGCTGTTCAGACCACAGCAGTACATTGATCTGTACACCCGGACGAGATATCTGTCAAGAATGAGGAGCTGTGTAGACCACAGCAGTGCATTGATCTCTAAACCCGGACTAAATGTCTGTCGCGCTCATGGAGCTGTGCAGACCACATCATTACTTTGATCTATACACACCAGTTCGATATCTGTCCAGAACGAGAAGCAGTGCAGTGCACCGTGGGCGGCACGGTGGCACAGTGGTTAGCACTGCTGCCTCGCAGCGCCAGAGACCCGGGTTCAATTCCCGCCTCAGGCGACTGACTGTGTGGAGTTTGCACGTTCTCCCCGTGTCTGCGTGGGTTTCCTCCGGGTGCTCCGGTTTCCTCCCACAATCCAAAGATGTGCAGGTCAGGTGAATTGGCCATGCTAAATTGCCCGTAGTGTTAGGTAAGGGGTAGATGTACATGTAGGGGTATGGGTGGGTTACGCTTCGGCGGGGCGGTGTGGACTTGTTGGGCCGGAGGGCCTGTTTCCACACTGTAAGTAATCTAATCTAAAAAAAACAACCGGGCGTTGATCTATCAACCCGGACAAGATATCTGTTCAGGACGTCGAGCTGTGCAGAATACAGCAGTGCATTGATCTATAAACCCGGACTAGATATCTGTCCAGAGGCGGGGAGCTGTGCAGACCACAGCAGTGCATTCATCTGTAATCCCAGACTAGTTATCTATCCAGGACAGGGAGCTGTGTTGTCCAAAGCAGTGCATTGATCGATCAACCCGGACTAGATACGTTTCGAGAACAGGAAACTGTGCAGACCACAGCAGTGCATTGATGTATAAACCCAGGCTATATATCTGTCCAGGACGGTGAGCTGTGCAGACTACAGCACTGCACTGACCTATAAACCCGGTCTACAAATCTGTCCTGCACGGGGAGCTGTGTACACCACAAAAGTGCATTGACCTATATCCACGGCCTAGATATCTGTCCCACACCGGGAGCTGTGCAGACCACAGCAGTGCATTGATCTATAAACCCGGACTAGATATCTGTCCAGCACTGGGATCTGTGCAGACCACAGCAGTGGTTTGATCGATGAACCCAGATGAGCTATCTGTCCAGGACGAGAAGCGGTGTAGACCACAGCAGAGCATTGATATATAAACCCAGACTAGATATCTGTCCAGGAGGGGGAGCTGTGCAGACTACAGCACTGCATTGACCTATAAACCCGGTCTACAAATCTGTCCTGCACGGGGAGCTGTGTACACCACAAAAGTGCATTGACCTATATCCACGGCCTAGATATCTGTCCCACACCGGGAGCTGTGCAGACCACAGCAGTGCAATGATCTATAAACCCGGACTAGATATCTGTCCAGGAGGGGGAGCTTTGTTGACCACAGCAGTACATTGATCTATCAACCCGGACTAGATATCTGTCCAGCACGGGGAGCTGTGCAGATACAGCAGTGCATTGATTTATAAACCCAGACTAGATATCTGGCCAGGACTGGGAGCTGTGCAGACCACAGCAGTGCATTGTTATTTTAACACAGACTAGATATCTGTCCTGGACGAGGAGCTGTGCAGACCACAGCAGTGCATTGATCTATACTACCGGGCAAGATATCTGTCCATGATGAGGAGCTGTGTAGACCACAGCAGTGCATTGATTTATAAACCCGGACGAGATATCTGTCCAGGACGGGGAGCTGTGCAGACCACAGCAGTGCATTGATCTATAAACTCAGACTAGATATCTGGCCAGGACGGGGAGCTGTGCAGACCACAGCAGTGCATTGACCTATAAACCCAGACTAGATATGTCCAGCACGGGAGCTGTGCAGACCACAGCAGTGCAATGATCTATAAACCCGGACTAGATATCTGTCCAGGACGGGGAGCTGTGCCGGCCACAGCAGTACATTGATCTATCAACCCGGACTAGATATCTGTCCAGCACGGGGAGCTGTGCAGATACAGCAGTGCATTGATTTATAAACCCAGAATAGATATCTGTCCAGGACTGGGAGCTGTGCAGACCACAGCAGTGCATTGACCTATAAACCCAGACTAGATATCGGTCCAGCACGGGGAGCTGTGTAGACCACAGCAGTGCATTGATCTATAAACCCAGACTAGATATCTGGCCAGGACGGGGAGCTGTGCAGACCACAGCAGTGCATTGAACTATAAACTCAGACGAGATATCTGTCCAGCACGGGGAGATGTACAGACCACAGCAGTACATTGATCTGTACACCAGACTAGATATCTGTCAAGAATGAGGAGCTGTGTAGACCACAGCAGTGCATTGATCTATAAACCCGGACTAAATGTCTGTCGCGCTCATGGTGCTGTGCAGACCACAGCATTGCTTTGATCTATAAACACTAGTTCGATATCTGTCCAGAACGAGTAGCAGTGCAGACACAGCCGGGCGTTGATCTATCAACCCGGACAAGATATCTGTTCAGGACGGGGAGCTGTGCAGACTACAGCAGTGCATTGATCTATAAACCCGGACTAGATATCTGTCCAGGGAGGGGAGCTGTGCAGACCACAGCAGTGCATTCATCTATAATCCCAGACTAGATATCTGTCCAGGACAGGGAACTGTTTTGTCCAAAGCAGTGCATTGATCCATCAACCCGGACTAGATACGTTTCGAGAACAGGAAGCTGTGCAGACCACAGCAGTGCATTGATGTATAAACCCAGGCTATATATCTGTCCAGGACGGTGAGCTGTGCAGACTACAGCACTGCATTGACCTATAAACCCGGTCTACAAATCTGTCCTGCACGGGGAGCTGTGTAGACCACAAAAGTGCATTGACCTGTATCCACGGCCTAGATATCTGTCCCACACCGGGAGCTGTGCAGACCACAGCAGTGCATTGATCTATAAAACCGGACGAGATATCTGTACCGGATAGGTAGCTCTGGAGACCAAAGCAATGCATTAATCTATAAACCCGGACAAGATATATGTCCAGGTTGGGGAGCATTGCAGACCACAGCAGTGCATTGATCGAAAAGCCAGGACTAGATATCTGTCCTGGACGGGGAGCTATGTAGACCACAGCAGTGCATTGATATATAAACCCAGACTATTTATCTGTCCAGCAAGGAGAGCTGTGCAGACCAAAGCAGTGCATTGATCTATACACCTCGACTAGATATCTGTCCAGGACCGGGTGCTGTGCAGACCACAGCAGTGCATTGATCTGCAAAGCCAGACTAGATATCTGTCCAGGCCGGGGAGCTGTGCAGACCACAGCAGTGCATTGATCTATTAACCAAGACTAGATATCTGTCCAGGACGGGGAGCTGTTCAGACCACAGCAGTGCATTGATCTATAAACCCAGACTGCTTATCTGTCCTGGACGAGGAGCTGTGCAGACCACAGCAGTGCATTGCTCTATGCTCCCGGACAGGATATCTGTCCAGGATGAGGAGCTGTGTAAACCACAGCAGTGCATAGATCAATAAACCCGCTCTGGTTATTTGTTCAGGACGGGGATCTGTGCAGACTACAACAGTGCATTGATCTCAAAACCCAGACTAAATATCTGTCGCGCTCAGGGAGCTGTGCAGACTACAGCATCGCTTTGATCTATAAACCCGGAATCGATATCTGACCAAAAGGAGTAGCCATGAAGACCACAGCAGGGCATTGATCTATCAACCCGGACAAGATATCTGTCCAGCACGGGGAGCTGTGCAGACCACAGCAATGCATTGATCTAAATACCCGGACGAGATATCTGTCCAGGCCCGGCAGCTGTGCATTCTACGGCAGTGCATTGATCTATTAACCCGCACGAGATATCTGTTCAGGACGGGGAGCTGTGCCGGCCACAGCAGTGCCTTGATCTCTAAACCCGGACTCGATATCTGTCCAGAACGGGGAGCTGTGCAGACCACAGCAGAACTTTGATCCATAAACCCTGACTCGATATCTGTCCCGTACAGGGAGCTCTGCACGCCACAGCAGTGCATTGATCTCTAAACCCGGACTAGATGTCTGTCCAGCACAGGGAGCTGTGCAAGACCACAGCAGTGCATTGATCTATAAACCCAGACTAGATATCTGTCCTGGACGGGGAGATTTGCAGACCACGGCAGTGCATGGATCTATAAAACCAGAAAAGATATCTGTCCAGTACTGTATGCTGTGCAGACCACAGTAGTGCATTGATCTATAAACCCAGACTAGATATCTGTCCAGCACGGGGAGCTGTGCAGACCACAGCAGTGCATTGATCTATAAACCCAGACTAGATATCTGTCCTGGACGGGGAGATTTGCAGACCACAGCAGTGCATGGATCTATAAAACCAGAAAAGATATCTGTCCAGTACTGTATGCTGTGCAGACCACAGTAGTGCATTGATCTATAAACCCAGACTAGATATCTGTCCAGCACGGGGAGCTGTGCAGACCACAGCAGTGCATTGATCTATAAACCCAAACTAGATATCTGTCAAGGACGGGGAGCTGTGTAGACCACAGCAGTGCATTGATCTATAAACCCGGACTAAATGTCTGTCGCGCTCAGGGAGCTGTGCAGACCACAGAATTGCTTTGATCTATAAACCCCAATTCGATATCTGTCCAGAACGAGTAGCCGTGCAGACACAGCAGGCATTGATCTATCAACCTGGACTAGATATCTGACCAGGATGGGGTGCTGTCCAGACCACAGCAGTGCATTCATCTATAAATCCAGACTAGATATCTGTCCGCGACGGGGAGCTGTGTAGACCAAAGCAGTGGATTGATCTATAAAACTGGACTAGATATGGGTCCAGGACAGGAAGCTGTGCAGACCAGAGCAGTGCATTGATGTCCACATGGGAGGCCTTTCTGGAAGGTTAGATTACGTGGACTCCAATGTAAACTGGCAAATTGTCGACACAATTGGTTTGACGTTATGAAGCAAATGACGATGGTAGTGGTATGCTTGTTGGATTGTAGGCCTGTGACTAGTGGAGCGCCTCAGTGATCGGTCCTGGGCCCATTGCTGTTTGTTATCTATATCAATCATTTGGACCAGAGTGCACAACGCAACGTTAGAAAGTTTGCAGATGACACTAAATTAGGAGACATCATTTACAGTGAGGAACATTATCAGAAATTGTAGCGGTACCCTGATCAGCTGAGGAAGTGGGCTGAGAAAAAGCAAACGGAGTTTAATATAGGTAAGTGTCTTGCATTTAGGAAAGTCAAATCCAGGTAGCAGTTTAATGACGAATGAGAGTGCCTGAAGGTGTTAAGTGCAATAAAAGGACGTTGGAGATCACGTGCACAGTTGTCTGAAATTTGAGTCACAGATACACAGGACAGTGAAGAAGGTTATTGGCACATTTGCCTTCATCAACGCATTGAGTATAGACGTTGGGACGTTATATTGCAGTTGTATAGGATGTTGGTAAGGCTATATTGGAATATTGTGTTCAGTTTTGTTCAGCTTGCTCTTGAAAGGACATTATTAAACAAAAAAGTATGTAGAACAAATTTCCAAAGATGTTCCCTGGGCTAAAGCCTCTAAGTTATACACAGAGAGTTGGACAGGTTAGAATTATTTCTTTACAGCGTAGGAAAACGAGGGGGTTCTTATTGAAGTGTAGCCCTTATAAAATCATGAGAGGTGTGCATGTGGCGAATACTTCAAAATTTTATTCCCAAGGTTGGGGAATCGAGTACTAGAGGACATCCATTAATGTTTGGAAAGCATACAAAATATAAAAAGGAAACTGAGGGGCAACTTTTTTGCATAGAGTGTGGTACGCATATGGACTGAGCTGTCAGTTGAAGTGATTGAGGTAGGTACAATAACAACATTGCAAAAGCGTTTGGACAAATACACAGATAGGAAAGGATTAGAGGGATACAGAACAAGGGCAGGGGAATGGGGTGAGTCTGGAAGGGCATTTTGGTTGCCATGGACCAGCTGGGCCAAATGGCCAGTCATACTGGCAGTCTCATGCAGTATGACTGTAAATGAGTGTGAGTTGGGGTGAAGACAGGGTGGGGGGTGGAGAGATTAAGATAAAATATCATGGAAGGATATGTTCACAGGTTCAGAATGCTGAAATGAAGGCATTTCGACAGTATCATGCAACACGTGTCAGTATTTCCAAGAATTATGAGTGAAAGGGATATTGCTGTGAGTTCAGGCGATGGAGAGTTTTGGATGAGCATTTGTTCTGCAACTTTGTAACTGGGAGTGAGGACAGCAGAGTCTTCACCTCACTGGGCTGAACATATCAAAAAACTGTCTCAGTGACATTTTCATTGAGTATGACAGAGGGGTTGTCTGCACGAGGCCGAGCTAGTTTCATGGTGCTATCTTACCAAACTCACCACATTAACTACTCATCCCACTCCATAGTGTCGCTCTCATACAATGCCAGACCGATTCCCCCACCCATCATGACTGGAGGTACTCACAGTCGCCCGGATGCCCTGGATATTCCGTAATTCCTGACACTGGTGCCATCTTTAAAAGGCCAATGGGCACACGGTTGCGCTTTCTCAGTTTAGAGCTGCCCTGCACATTTTCCCCAAGCATGGCAATGAAGGGGAAATTACACTATGGTTTGTCGATAGCAGCACGGAGGTTCTGGTGCATGCGCTAGTACAAAAGGGGACCATTCACTTCCCAGAGGGGGCCACACTACCAGATCCACCGAGCATGGGCTGAGCTCACCACCCAGCTCAGTGTAGATTCTGGGGTCTGAAGAAATGTCCAGCAAAATAGGACAAGCATCAATAAGCTTCCCCACTCTGTCACGATAAGGGTCACCATATTTTCTCTGCTCCCTCACACTCACTGTATATCTGTTATAGCACCGACCCCCGATCAAGGCTTATGCTCCACCACTAACACTACTGCATAGAACACCTTCCCTCTCTTTCTCTCTTGCCTTTCTAGTGTCCCCCACATAGTTAGAGAATATTCTGGAGAATGCCAATTATGGAATGTTCCAGGAATTGTTCCAACTTATTCCCAGTTTCAGTAAAGCAGCAGTGTCCCAGTATGTGACATGTAAGAGGATGGAGTAGAGACGTACGTTTTTCAAATAACACACAATTAATATCCATCGTGAGGCCAATCAGTACTTCAAATATGCTCCAACGTTCAATTCGTTTGGGGGTGTTCTGATGGTTTTCGCAGCTCCATGTACAGGCACTTCCAGTCATTCAACCCCCAGGTTCCTGTTCGCGAGCAGACGATTCTCAGACACTTCATACCACGGGTTTCTTCTAGCACGTGTTCAGAAGGCATTTTTCATGGGGACGGAGTCTCCTTACAATATATTTCATCTGATTTATAAATTCATGCAACAGTCAGCATGCTTTCCACAGACCAATCAAAATCATGCACTTATTTTTTGGTTATCGATATCCAATCACAATTAGTCATTCTGGTGATTTCACTTGTCTAACCTTATTGTATTCAGCCAAAGACAGCTTCCAAACACTTGTCTTATTATAAAATATAATTTCTTGCAGAGAACATCTTTATCGCGAATCCACCTTTTCCCTTGTCATTAAAATTTCTCTTGCCCTTTTTTGTGACTGATTATGTGTGTAACTGTTACACAGTCTGCCACTCAGTTGGCTGGATGGTTGGTTTGTGATGCAGAGGGAGGCCACCAGCGCAGGTTCAATTCCCCACACTGAAAGAGTTTACCATGAAGGGGATGCTCTCTCAACCTCACCCCATCACCCGTGTGGTGACCTTCAACATAAACGACCATGAGTGGTCTCTCTAATGAGAGTTATTTGGGACTCTAATCTATCAATGTTGTCATATTATTTTTTGTTAACAATTTTTTTTATTGAAATAGATATTTTATTATTATGTTAAACCAATAACAAAACAATTCAAATAACTGAACAAAATTACACCCATGTGCATGTATATGAAAAATAAGTTAAAGTCTCTAAACGGACAGAAGAAAAACAAAAATAAACAATAAATAATACGGCTCAGTATAGCAAAGTGATAGTTCTCGTTCTTCGAGAGCATTAACTGATACACATTCATACGTTCATAATTCTTAACATGTGATTCATTAGACAATATCGTCATGGCTATATAAAAGCCCTTTTTAGAGTGGCAGATAAGCCTGTATCACGGTAATCCAAAAAGGGTTGCCATATCCTATATAAATCCCAGATTTTCGGTGCACCGTACTGGTGAGAATGTCCAAAGGGATATTCTCTATGACGAGTTTACAACCACCCAACAGACTCGGAGGTTTTTCAAAAGTCCAACACAACAGAATATTTTTAATAGCACAGGAAGTATGGGGGAGATTCTAAAGGAGTATTGTGCATCAGTATTTACTGTGGAAAAGGATATGGAAGATGTAAAATGTAGGGAAATAGAGGGTGGCACCTTGCAAAATGGCAATATTACAAAGGAGGAAGTGCTGGATGTCTTGAAACGGATAAAGGTGGATAAGTCCTCAGGACCTGACCATGTGTACCCTAGAACTCTGTGGGAAGCTCGAGAAGTGATTGCTGGGCCTCTTGCTGAGATATTTGTATCATCGATAGTCGCAGGTGAGGTGGCGGAAGACTGGAGGTTGGCTAACGTTGTGCCATTTTATAAGAAGGGTGTTAAGGACAAGCCAGGGAACTATAGACCAGTGACCCTGACGTTGGTGATGGGCAAATTGTTGGAGGGAATCCTGAGGGACAGGATGTGCATGTATTTGGAAAGGCAAGGACTGATTAGGGATAGTCAACATGGCTTTGTGCATGAGAAATCATGTCTCACAAACTTGATTGAGTTTTTTGAGAAAGCAACAAAGAGGATTGATGAGGGCAGAGGGGTAGATGTGATCTATATGAATTTCAGTACGGGTTTTGATGAGGTTTCCCCATGGCTAGTCAAGAAGGTGTTTCCTTTGTTGGTCAGAGTATTGAGTACAGGAGTTGTAAGATCATGATGTGGCTGTACAGGACACTGGTTAGGCCAGTGTTGAAATATTGCATGCAATTCTCGTCTCCTTCCTATCGGAAAAATATTGTGAAACTTGAAAGGGATCAGAAAAGATTTCAAGAATGTTGCCAGCGTTGGAGGATTTAAGCTATAGAGAGAGGCAGATCAGACTGGGGCTGTTTTCCCTGGAACATCGGAGGCTGACCTTATCGAGTTTTACAAAATTATAAGGGGCATAGATAGGGTAAGTAGGTAAAGTCTTTTTCCTGGGGTCGGGGAGTCAGAACGAGAGGGTATAGTTTTAGGGTGAGAGGGGAAAGATATAATACAGAATTACGGGGCAACTATTTCACACAGAGAGTGGTACGTGTATGGAATGAACTGCCAGGTGATGTCAGGGAGGCTGATACAAGTGCAACACTGAAGAGGCATTTGGTTGGGTAAATGAATAAGAAGGGTTTGGGGTGTTATGGGCCAGGTGATGGCAGGTGGGACAAGATTGGTTTCGGATATCCGGTCCGCATGGACGGGTTGGACCGAAGGGACTGTTTCCATGCTGTACGTCTCCATATCTCTATGATTCTATGACTTATATTAATCTCTGTTTTTTGGTGCACCATGCTGATGAGAAAGTCCAAACGGATATTCTCCATGATGATCTTACAATGTCTCAACAGACATGGGGAGTTTCCTGACATACAACACAACATAATATTTTTCCTAGCATGGAAAGTAAGGAGAGATTTTTTTCCCACGTGCATCTGCGTAAGATACACTGGGCAGGCCCAGGAAAAGAGAAATCGGGGCCATTTCCAATTCGGTCCCCAAGACCCACTCTACCACACCTAACGCAGTGCTCCAATATATACGAAGCCTGCAGCAGGACCACATGCAATGAGTAAGAGTGTCTGTAGTCATTCTGCATTTAGGACACGCTGAAGAGAATCCCACTTTGAATCTTGAGAGAAAATCTGGGTTCAGATAGAACCTATGAAGGTTTTTCAACTGCATGGAATGGGTTCAATTACAGATCAAATTCCTTCGAGCATTTTCACAAATATCCTCGCATGTCTCCAAAAAGATCTAAACCCCCAACTCTCTCCCACAGACGTCACGAAGCTGCACAGTCTTGTGTGCGGGGACACTCTCCAATACATGGTAAAATGTACTGACAGAGAGTGTATTCTTTACAATAATCACCTGCTTCTCATTATTGGATCTATAAGTGTCTTTTAAAATTGTGTTTTTTAATCAAATCTCTAATCTGTAAAAAAAAACCAAGAAGTCTCTTCTAGGTAGTCCATACTTAGGAATTATTTGATCAAACGGTATCATTGTTTCTCCTTCAAGTAACACGTGGTGGCTCGGTGCTTTACACTGCTGACTAACCGCACCAGGGTCTCAGGTTTGGTTCCAGCCTTGGGTGATTGGCTGTGTGGAGTTAGTATATTCTCAACTGTGACTGCGTAGGTTTCCTCCCACAGTCACAAGCATGTGCATGTTCGATGACTTGGCCATTGCTCAATTGCTCATAGTGTTCCAGGATCTGTAAGTTGGGGCATTAATCAGGGTAAATATAAGATGGTAGGGGAATGGGTTACTCTTCAGAGGATCGAAGTGGACTTGCTGGCCCCAAGGACCTGTTTCCACACTGTAGGAATACTACAAATTCTAAATCACCCAAACAAGGTATCCCCCTTGCTGCCTACAGTTTTAACCTGGAATCCATTATTCCCGGTAGACCAATTATAGGGGTAAGAAACATGGTTTTGGCTGTATTGCCTCGATCTGACGCATTGTCCTTCAAGTTTTAACAGTATTAATAATAATTATTTTGTGACAATATTCCATAAATGTTGTCATTTTATCTAAGAACAACAGACTAATTAGGGTTCATTTTGTCTGAGAGGGCTCAATGTCTAGCCATATTGATGCCGAGACCTCAGCGGCCCAGGCACAAACATAAGATGAAAAAAACTTAATTGATTGCTTTGAACCGGGGAGATCTCCTCCTCACAATCTGTGGGGCAGTTGCAATTTTGTTAGCTAGATAAAGAATTGCTTATGGTGCTAAATAAAAGAGCTAAACCAGTCATTATGTTTACAAAATATCTGTCTGGGAAGCATCAAAGAAAGCATTTGAACTGGGTGAAGGAAATGAGGAAGGTCATTCATTTTAATAACAGCTATCTGACCGAGCCAGGATATTGAAAATGCCACCCATCTTTGAAGGTCTTGTTTAATTTTGTCAAACAAATGGACATAGTTGAACGTTAAATAAATGATCAAAGACAGATGCAATGAATATACTGAATTAGGGAAACCACCCCAGTGACCATTTAAGAGGAAACCAGGATTTGCCCTCAGTATCAGGTATTTCCCTAAGACCTCCCATAGTCATGGCCTCCAACTTTGTAAAATTAATCTTATTGCCCGGAAAGGCAACAAGCGAATCAATGCATTGCATTAAATGAACTACCGAAATTGCTGGATTTGACAAAAACATAAGACCCTAATCTGCATACAATGTAATCTTTCGAGACTTCGATCCTACCTCTGGGGCAGATATGTTGGCATCCCTACGGGTGGCCTCCACCAGTGGCTCAATCCCCAACGTAAACATCAATGGTAAAAGGTGTCAACCTTATCGGCTGCCTGGAGAAATATTAATATTACTGGTTGGTACACCATTAGTGAGAACCGCAGCCAGAGGATCGAGGTAATGACCCCCACCCACTTGATGAAAACTTAGCGGAGACCAAACCGTTCTAATGTACAGAAGAGATCCGGCCACTCAACACAATGAAATGCCTTCTCTCATCGAAGGACATCAATACAGATGTTGTTGACAGATTGTTGTTGACACTCTTGGATCATGTTCAGTAAATTCTTAATATTGTAGGAAGATCTGCAGCCCTTTATAAAGCCTGTTTGGTCCTCTTTGGTAACGGAAGGCAGCAAAGTTTCCAACCTGAATGCACGGGTCTCAGACAGGATTTTGAGACCAACATTTAAAAGTGAGATTGGCATGTAAGAAGCACAATCCGCCGGGGTCTTCCTTTCTTCAGCATCAGAGAGATATGAGCCTCTGTTAAGGATGGAGGGAGGGGTCCTGACTGTATGAGTGACAGAACATGTTAAACATCAGCCCTGACAATAGGTTTATAAATTATTTATAAAGTTCACTAGGAAATCCGTCAGGAACGTGCGTCTTTACATTCTGAAGCTGCTTCACACCCTCCTGCGCTGACAATGGTGCATTAAGACACAACACCTATTCAGGGGTTACTCCTGGAAGACCCAGATTCTTGAAAAATGTCTCCATCTTAATCCACCTATTCTCAAAATGCTCAGGCTTGAAATAATTCGGTGAAAGACCTCAGATAGGAGGCATTAATCTTTTTGGAATTGAAGGTAAGGATCCCAACACCTTCCCTATTTGAAGTAATGGCTTAAGAGTGGCGATTGCTTTCCTGGCAAGATAGACTAAATAACTGCACGGCTTGTCACCATGTTCAAACAGCTATTGTTTTGCAAAAGTAAGTTCCTTCTTGGCTGTCTGTGTGAGCGTGGAATTCACTGTAGACCGAAGCGTTGTAATCCTCTGCAGTTTAGCCACTGAGGGACAATCACAGTATGTACTCTCGGCTGCCCTCAGCTGTGCCTCAAACCAGCGTTCCTGCTCCTCCTTCTGCTTCATCATAAGGAATAATTATTCCCTTGGCATAAGCCTTAGCAATTTCCCACAGAGTGGATGAGTTACTGGTTGAATCTGAATTAATGGCTAAGAAAGATCTGAATTTGTTGCTGTGGTCAGTACAGTGGCACAATGGTTAGCACTGCTGCCTCACAGCCCTAGAGACCCGGATTCAATTCTCGCCTGAGGCGACTGTCTATATTGAGTTAATGCATTCGCCCCGTGTCTGCGTGGGTTTCCTCCCATAGTCCAAAAATGTGTCGGTTAGGTAAATTGCCTGTCGTGTTAGGTGAAGGGGTAAATATCAGGGGATGGGTCGGTGTGGAATTTTTGGGCGAAGAGCCTATTTCTCCACTGCAAATAATCTAATCTAACTATTCAATTAACCAGCTAGTCTTCAGAATAAAGGGATGAATTCACTCGTGTCTTGAATCTATTATATTAACCCTAATCTTAATCAATAAGTCGTCTGCTTCATGGTCAGAAATGGTATTATTCCCAATTGTGCAGAATGCCACCGAATCTAAGATTGTTGCAGGAATGGGGAAGATATCAACCCTCGTGTGGTATTTATGATGGTTAAAGAAGAAAATAAAATCCTACTTGTGATGTAGATCTGCCACCAGCTCTCGTTCTGCACACATATTCACGAATTGCTTACATTATCCACTAATTACTTACACTAATTGCTTACATTATCCACTAATTAACGAGGGTATTGGTGCACCTTTGGACATTCTGTCTACCGTAGGGTTCATAAGACTTTTGAAAACTTCTACAACAGTGTGCCACGATGCAAGATAACTGAATTTGGAAAATGCATCGACCAGGAATTTAAGAGGTTACGCTGGGAGTGGGGGGAGGGGGGCAATAAACATTCAAAATGCCAAATTATTTACTATAGTTCAAGGCTTTGGGTATTATGAGCCTCTCGTGAGTGTCAAATACAATCTAGTAGGTTAAATGTAAGATTCTTTTTATCCATTATGGCTTCTCCCCTCCACGTAATATTAAAAGATGAGAAATAAACCCGACCTGCTGTAATGTCAAATGTTCCTTGTCATCAAGGTGCATCTCCTGCAATAGGACAACATCCACCCTCTCTTTTTAAGACGAGAAAGCAAATCTTTCCTCTTTTCCGGACAATGGCTCACCTTTATGCTCCAGGTAGACCATTTAAGCACATTATTACCCAGAACACACTGTAATAACATTTGAACTGGAGAGAGGAAAAACTCGAATTACTGATCGTTAATAAACAAAGTCTCATAGAGTTTAAAAACTACACAAACTAAGTCTACTCCAACCGCCAACTCTCAAAACTTTTAAAAACTAAGCATTTCAATTAAATGGCTGGGATGGAGTGGGTTAGGTAACCACTTTGCCCGTGCTGTGATGCAGAGCCCAACAAAGCAGACCTACCAGATGGCCACCATCTTGGATTTCCTTGACATTTTATCGATATTATCATTTCATTTTGCATTATATTCCTGGATGTGCTGGAGCAGTGTGATTTTTTTTAACCACTGTCAGCATTTCCACAACACTGCACATTCCTGCCATTCCCTAATAATCCTTGACTCCGTTATTCTTTATGAACCTTCTCTCTGTGCCTCAAACATGTTCAATATCTCTGCCTCCAATGCTCTGCAGGGAAGAGAGTTCCAAATACTCTCACCATTGAGAAAACAAAAAATAGCTTCATCTGTGTGAGAGATTATTTTTGTCTCCTTACCTGAGAAAGTATATAATTAAATTGGAAGCAGTTCGGAGATGTTTCACTTCATGTATTCCAGGAATGATGGTCCTATCTGTTTTCATTAGGTCCATGTGCCGCTAAATGTTTCCCAGTCATATGTTTGTCCAAATGAGTTTTAAATGTTGTAGCTGTCGTTGCATCTCCCACTCTTCCTCTGGAAGCTCATTCCATACCCACACCGCCCTCTGCTTAAAAAAGCTGGCACTTAGTCCCTTTTAAATCTACCCTCTTTCGCTTTAAACCTATTACCTCTATGTTTGGATTCCTCTACCCTTTGGAAAAGACCTTGGCTATTCACCCTATCCATACCTCTCATCATTTTATAAGTTATTATAATGTCACTCCTCAACATCCTACACTGCATCTGATGCTAACTTCAAGAACAAGCGATTAAAGATAAGCACTGCAAAATTGAAACAATATTAAAAATGACAGGTAACCAACACTCAGCCCAAACTTCATACTGTGATTTGTTTTTATCCATATTACAATACTAAGCCAGCATGAAACGCTTACTAGTGCCAATAATAAGTCAAGCACCTGAATTCATTTATCTAAAGCGGGTGATGATCACGACAGTGAAAACGTATCTGTGGCCAGATCTATATAATACCACAGGGTCAACATTCTCCCTCCAGGCATCCGTATAACTTTGTGTGGTTGTGTCTTTTTTTATCTTGCATTCAATAGAGAGATCCCCTTTCCCCCATTCACACCTTAAATTCGACCTGTTTTCCAATATATTTTCGTTCACCACTGTTAAAAGCCCGTTTTTCTTTTGCCACACCCTCTTTTCACTGCTACCCATCCTCCACACCTGGCAAGTGATTAAAAGACCATTTTACAATTGTATTCAGTTTTGAAGAATTGTCGCACTGGACTGGAAACGCTAACTCTGTTTGTCTTTCTCTGCAGATGTTGACAGACCTGCTGAGTTTCTCCAGAAAAGAATAGGCGCAGAACAATTTTTCAATTAAATAAATAATTATGGATACTGGAAATAAAAATAAAGAAAAACCTTTATAGAAGGTTCACTGGACATGTTTAACTCTGCATTCACTCCAGAAAATTCTGCAACATCTTTAGCAATTTCTTCAGCAATTTCTGATTATGAACAATTTCCAACGACATATTGTCAAAGATGCCCAAACATCCTGTCCAACATGGAGTGCCGTACAGTAACGCATGGTGACAAGATCCTTGACTCTGAAACTGCATAAGGCTGGCATCACTGATACTGCAGAGCTCTGAATCATGGTCAGGGGGAAAAACAGAAGGAAACACATTCACTTTAAATACAGAAGATGGCATTACTGAAAGGAAAAGATTCAGATTAGTACCTTAAATGGATATTGTTTATGTAACAAATTGGAGGCGTGACACCAAGGAAAGATATCCAGCAGAATGAGAATATGAAAATAGTAGTATTTCTGCATCAGAAACCACAGTAGGTCACTGAATACAGGGCTGATGGGTGAATGGGTCACGGTGCGAACTGGGGGGAGGGGGAAGGGGAGTGTCAGTCAATAGAATTGACTTGTAGATATTGCAGCTAAAACTGGGTTATCATATGATGCTGTCGATTTCAATGACAATCTGTAACCTTCCCCCCAGGATAGTCCATCCTCCTACCATTTCCATTAAGCTGATCCATGTTTCAGTGACGAGTGTGGATGAACATGGTCGGAACGGAATCACGTGCATCAACACCTATGACAATCCATTAAAGCTACCGCACTTGACTGGTTACACTACGAACAGCAGGATTAACATCTGAGACAGAGAGAGAGATGATTCCAAGACTAACAAATCACATATAAGCTCTCTCATCCTGTCCAATCCATACATAAAAGTCCATGAACCATTAAACAACTTACTGGAGGAGAGGAATCCACAAATATCTCCATCCTAAATATTGGAACAGCCCTGTGCATTCATGTAAAAGATACAGTATCTGCACCATCTTCAGCCAGAAGTGTTGAGGAGTTTACCCACCTCACCCTCACTATGATACCCTCAGAATCACAGATGCCCATCTTCAACCAATTCAATTCACTCACGTGACATGAAGCAACAGCTGGACACTGTAAATACGACAAAGGCATTTGGCCCTGACACGATTCCTGCAATAGGACTGAGGACTTTTGCTAGAAAACAAGCCGTGTACCTGAGGAAGCTGTTTCATTCCAGCTCAACTCTGACAACTCCCTGGCAATGTGGGGAATTAGCAACTGCAGTCCTCACTTTCTCCTTATGTGGGTAATTACTCAACTATGTCCCATCCCCTAAGAAGGGAATAATTACAATCGGACCAAATACCACACCCTCACTCCCATCACGATAGTCAAATTGGTTGGGGTTATTTTTGATAGAGCTGTCACACAGTACAGAAATAATCGGTTCAATGTGGTTTCCGATAAGTCCCCATGTGGAGATGGTGGTGTTGTGGAATTGCCATTGGATTGCTAATCCAGACCAGGATAATTCTCTGGCAGCTGGTGCAAGTTAAAAACAATTAATAAAATATCGAGATCTAATACCTGGTGTCAGTAATAGTGATCATGTATTCAAGGTCGATTATAGATGTCGATCTCCTTCCCCAGTGTACTTTTAGGAAGTGAATCCCCCGTGCTTTCCTGTCTGGCCTAAAGTGACTCCAGGCACACAGACATATGATACACTCTTCAATGGTCTCTGAAATGGGCAATCAAGGCACTCAATTGTATCAAACTGCTCCGAGGTCTTAAACGATAAACCGGAGAGAACAGCCGGCACCAGCCTCGTTATCAGAAAAGGGAACGGGAAACACAATCCTGTCGACCCTACAGAGACCCCTTCCTAACAGCTGAGAGCTTGTGACAACATTTACAGAGCTTTCCCACACACTGTACAGAATCGTAGGGAAAGGAGCACGTCATACAACTCATTGAGCTGTCCCTATTCCAGTTAATGCCCGAACTTCTCCTCAAAGCAGTTTTCCCCATACAATATACATATCCCTGAATATGTTTAAACATTGTGAACCCTAAAATGAGAACTACTGTAGTCCATTCAGCCCATCGGTTTTGCGCCTCTATTCTATGTACAGGCAATTCACCAATAACATGTGTTAATTAAATGCATTTCGGCTGCAATGCAATTCATGAACCTTTTTCCATAAAGTGAACTGGCGTTCACTGTGACGCGATTCCTTGTCAGGCACCAGCTGACCAGCAAATCCTGCCTCAGAAACCCTCTATCTCCAAAAGCTACAACGTGTTCAGCAAAAACAGGAATGCAATCGACTCTGCAGGCCTTGAAACTGAGCCCGAAACTGGGAATTGTAGTCCATATTTCGAAATAACTTTATTTCAAACTGTGGGGATAATCTTGGATTCAACTGGAATTCGGCATCGGCATCACATGGTCAGTCAGCCCCCGCGCGCTTTCTGGTGAAGATTGTGGTGAAAGGTACGTTGCACCAGTGAGTGACTGTATTGTGAAAGCGTTACATTTACAGCACTGTTCCATTACAACATGTAATTTAAAATTTATTTAGACTGTCCTATTGTGTATTAGATCAAATTTAATTTTTGGTTTTTACTGATATTTTTGGGGGTTTGCCACTTACCCTTTTTTTCCCATAGACCCCATTATTAATATTGCACGATTTTGTACTCCGCAGTGTTGCACAGGAACACAGTTATTGCATTATTGGAGAACAACCTGGAATGATAGCTGATTTTCTATCTTCACACCATACTCCAGCTCTCTCCCTATCCCTTTACATGCCAGATATCCTTATTTATATTCAGCCCCTTGACTTCCACAGCCTGATCTGGGAGAGAGTACCCCTGATTATCTAGTCTCCGAGTGCAGGCATTTATTCTCATCTCAATGCAAAGTGGCCTGTCTGTACCTAATATTGTGGCCCCTTGTTTTAGACGTCCCAGCCAGGGGAATTACCATCCCTGCTTCTAATCTGTCCCGCCCTGTCAGAGTGTTCTATATTTCACTGAGATTTCCACTCATTTTCCTAAACTCCGTTGAATACAGATCCAGTTGCCCCAAACTCTGCTCCCACAACAAGTCTGTCATCCCAGAGATCAGTCTGGTCATCCTTTGCTGCTCTCCCTCAATGTCAGGTTTGCCATCTGTTCGGAAAAGAGACCAAAACTGCACACAATACCGCACAATGTTCGAGATGTGGTCTCACCAAGGCCCTGTACAGCTGCAGAAAGATAAATTTACTCCTGTACTCAAATCCCCCTGAAATGAAGGTGAATACAGCATTTATCTTCCTTCCTGCTTTCTGCTCCTGCAGTATTGCTTTAAGTGATTGGTGCACAGGGAGATCCAGATTCCTTTCAAAGTTACAGTTAACCGCGTGCTGGGCCTACATACAATGGTCAGCGTGCTAATGACATTCCCAGTATTGACTTCTGGCTTCAGAACTCACTGCCACACATGGACTCAGAGGGCTACGCAGAAATAAACAAAAATGCAGCTTAAGTTGATTTATAGTGTAACATTTTTCAACCACTCCTTTTTCAAATGAGAGGCTGCCAATCCATTGCTCCCATCAAAGTACACAACATCTCATCACCCCCATTACTCTCCACCTGCCACGTATTTGCCCAGTCACTCCACTTGTCTCGATCACCTTGGAACTTTTTTACTTCCTCCACATCCACTCACAGGCTGACACCGTTTAGTGCTGTCAGCAGACTTGGGACTATTGCTTTTGCACCCCTCACCCAAAGATATGATGTGTACTGGGAATAGCTGGAGCCAAAGACACAATCCTTACGCATCCTCCAAGCCTTCCATTTAAAAATAAATCATTATTTATTCCTCCTCACTGTTTCCTGCCAGCTCTCCCATTCTAAATCTATGACCATATATTAGCCCGAGTCCCATAGGATTCGAATTTGCACAATAGGCTTGGGGCTTTATCAAAAATCTTTCTGATAATCCACTCGCATGACTTTGATACCTCCTACATAATTTTCTAAAAGCCACTTTCTCAAATATGATTCCCATTTCATAAATCTCTGTTGTCTTTGTCTTTGCCCATTAATTTCAGTCCAACACTTTCTCTAAACTGTTTAGTTTCTACTTTCATTCTATTCCATTTTTCTCACAAGACTAAAGTTCCCTTGTATTGCTAAGAAGTTTTCTTTTTTGTTTTGTTTTCTTCTGTGAAGGCATAACTAAAGAATTTGCTCATAGTTCTGCTATTTCCCGGTCCTCAATTATCTGGTATCAGACTGTAACAAATCTGCAACTTTTCTTTCTTAATTTTGCCATTGACATATTTCCAGAAAATATTACAAGTTCTCTCTTATCAACTTTGTAAAGATAATCTTCAGAAACCCATCAATTCCTACATTAAGCTACTCAATGATTGACCTTCCACAGCCATACAATCACATAAGCACAGACTCTGTACTACCAGAAATACAACACAGTCTACATTCGGCCCACTTTCCGATACAAGACCTTAGCCGTGAATCTTAAAGCATTTGAAGTGCACAACAGTGTCGTTTCTAATGGTTTGAAGTTAATATGGCAACTCCACGCTCAAGAAGTACATTCCAGACCCCAACACCCTCTGGTTGAAAAACAATTCTCAAATCTTCACTAAACCGTAAATCCTTCACTTTTGAACTGTGGCCCTTTGAGTAACAGCAACAGCTGCTGTCTATCGACCCTGTCCATATACCTCGTAATCCTATCCTTCTGAATCACAGACCTCGCAGCCTTCTTTCCTCCAAACTAAACAACCTGAGGTTATCCAGCCTCTCTCCATAGCTAATATGCTCCATCCAAGGGAACATCTCTGCACCCCCTCCACTACAATCACATCCTTCCTGTAATGTTGTTCCCAGACCTACACACAGTATTCCATCTTGCCCTCACCAAAGTTCCGCATAGTTCTTATAATCTAGGCCTCGATGAATAAAGGCTATGTTTACATTCCCCTAGCCTTTCCCAGATTGTGTATTAACCCGTGCAGACACACTCAGCAATGTGTGGAGAAGAATCCTCTGAGTTTTCTAGAGTGCTGCCATTCATTGAGTACTCCACTGCCTGGTTCCTTCTTCCAAAGGACATCACTTCATATTTATCTGGGTGGCATTCCATCTGCCATTGATCCACCCATCTGACCATTCCATCAGTATCTACCTGTAACATAAGGCCTTCCACCTCACTGCCAACCACCCGGCCAATCTTTGTATCAAATACAAACTTATTTATTACACACCCCACCCCTTGTCCATATTCACAGCTGCATAATTTATGAATACCACCAATAATAAGGATAAAAATCTCTCAACATCAGTAACATCACGTGGTTGTGCACTTTGATGAAGCAGCAGCGTTTCGAAAGCTAGTGCTGCCGAATAAACCTGTTAGACTGTGGTCTGGTGTAAAGCTATTTTTAGATTTGTCCACCGTAGCCCAACACTCGCACCTCCGAATCACAAATAATAAGGGATCCAGCACTGATGCCCGTAGTACAGCATTGGACACGAGTCTCCATTCAAACATACAGCCTTCTACCACTCCCCTCGTTCTCCTACTACTAAAGTTGATTTAGATGCAACTTGGCAAGTCAGTAATGAGTCCTACGTGTTCATTGGTTATTCTGTTCCGCTTGACACACTTGTAGGTTATCTGGGGATTCTGTGTAACCTTGTCCATAAGACCATAAGACCATAAGACATAGGAGCGGAAGTAAGGCCATTCGGCCCATCTAGTCCACTACGCCATTCAATCATGGCTGATGGGCATTTCAACTCCACTTACCCGCAATCTCCCCGTAGCCCTTAATTCCTTGTGACATCAAGAACTTATCAAACTCTGCCTCGAAGACATTTAGCGTCCAGGCCTCCATTGCACTCTGCGGCAATGAATTCCACAGGCCCACCACTCTCTGGCTGAAGAAATGTCTCCGCATTTCTGTTCTAAATTTACCCCCTCTAATTCTAAGGCTGTGTCCACGGGTCCTAGTCTCCTCGTGTAACGGAAACAATTTCCTAGCGTCCAAACTTTCCAAGCCATGTATTATCTTGTAAGTTTATATTAGATCTCCCTTTAATCTTCGAGACTCCAATGAATACAATCCCAGGATCCTCAGTCGTTCCTCGTATGTTGGACCTACCATTCCAGGGATCATCCATGTGAATGTCCGCTGGACACACTCCAGTGCCAGTATGTCCTTCCTGATGTGTGGGGACCAAAACTGGACACAGTACTCCAAATGTGGCTCAACCAGAGCTCTATAAAGGCTCAATAGTACAACGTTGCTTTTATATTCCAACCCTCTTGAGATAAATGACAACATTGCATTCGCTTTCTTAATCACGGACTCAAACTGCATGTTTACATTTAGAGAATCATCAACTAGCACTCCCAGATCCATCTGTACTTTGGCTTTGTGAATTTTCTCACCGTTTAGAAAGTAGTTCATGCTTGTATTCTTTTTTCTTTATTTCTTTTGTCCTGCCTTGCCCCTGTGTTAGTCAGTCCCTTCCACGCACAGAATTTCCTCCTTATTGCAGTCTTGATTGGTTTGTCCCTTATCCTGTCATTATTTGCCTTCGACAGCCTGATAAATTTTCCGTTAATTTTCAACTTGCCGTATGATTTGTGAGTTTTATAAATTCACAGTGATCCACCGCTGATTCGTTGAAACTCTAGAGAACACAGGCCGATTTGCCTTTTCACGCAATCTCGCCATCTGAGGGATTTATCAGGATAATGTCCATTACACTTCCTTTGTGGTCAGTATATTCTTTCTTAGATTTGGTCACCAGAACTGTTCTCAATTCTCCAGGTACAGTCTCACCAACACTCTGTGAAACTGCTTCAACGTGTCTTTACATCTACATTCTGACTCCCTTAAAGGAAGGCAAACCAAACTTTAAGTTTCCACTTGCATGTATTCCTCCAAATACCCTTCACATCATTGCATTTTCAAACTCACTGAGTGAGTTCTTATAGAAAGCCTTCTGATAATCTAAAATATGCCAATTCTACTGGATCCCCATGATCTATGCTGTAAGAATCAACTTCAAACAATTCCAAAGTTTGTCAAGTGTGATTTCCCTTTCAGAAATGCATACTAAGTCTCTCAAATTTTGCTGTTAATGTCTAAATATCCAATATCACTTCCTATATAATATATTCCAACAGTTTCCCGACAAATGTCAAGTTAATTTGTCAGCAGTTCCCCACAGTATCTCTTCATCCCTTTGTAGATGCTTGGATCCCTACCATTCATCTATAGTGCTTGGATCACATTTACTAATGTTCATTTATCTACACCAGCTTCCAGACTCTGCAGAATATACAAGAAAATAGAACGCAGTCATCGACAATGCCATCAATACTTCTATTTGTGATTTATTTCTGAAGATTTTGGTATGAAGTACATCTGGTTTGTCAAGCTTAATCATGCTCAATCCAGCTGCATGTTAAATATTGCCTTGTTACTGAGATGAATTGACTTGATGTCTTTACTTCCACAAGTCCTCAACGATCACTTCGTATTTCTACGTGATTTTTTGGATCTTATTCCATTAAGACAGATGTAAAGGAACTGGTCATTTGCTTTGCCATTTCCCTATTATTCAACATAATCTCGTCTCTCCCGATTGCAAATTTCCACATTTGACTATGTTTTTTTTTTCTTTTGAAATATAGATCATAGTTTTTTGCAGTCTTTGTGTTCCTGTTTGCTTGCATGCATGTTCGCTTTTTCATTTCCTCATCAGTTTCATGGCCCTCCTTTTCTGGATTGCAATTTTCTAAGAATTCTTAGGATTCCACTATGTCTGGAATTCTTCTGAAGTCACTTCCTGTGTTTAATATATTCTTTAATTTGTTCTGCTAGTCATCATTAAATCACTTACTCACTCTTTGGTGTTTTCACCTGAAATAAGTAGACATATCTTTCAGACTATCCAGTATTTCTATAAATCTCCTGGTCCTGACCAGATATATTCAGGAACACTGCACGAGGACAGAGAAGTAATAGTGGGGGCTCTGGTTGGTACTTTTGTATCATCGCTAGCCAACGGGTGAAGTCCTGGAGGACTGGAGGGTAGCGAATGCTGTGCCTTTATTCAAGAAGAGCTACAAAGAAAAACCTGGGACCTATAGACCAGTAAACCTGACATCTCTAGCAGGTAGGTTTCTTGAGAAGTTTCTGAGAGAGATGATATACATGCATTTGGAAAGGCAGGGTGTGATTCTGAGCAGTCAGCACGTCTTTGTGCATGGGGGATCATGGCCTAAAAATTTGTGAGAGTGCTCTGGTGAAATGACCAGTAACTTTGACAAGGGCATGGTGGTATACGTAGTGTATATGGATTTCAGTAAGGCCTTCATTAAGGTTCCACATGGTAGGCTGCTCTGGAAGTTTAGATCATTTGGAATTGAGGGGGAATTGGCAAACCAGATCCAAAATTTGCTTGATGGTAGGAAAAATAGAGTAATAGTGGAAGCATACTTATCGGACTGAAGGCCTCTGACGAGTGGAATGTCTCAGGAGTCGGTTCTGGGACTATTACTGTTTGTTTCATGCATGTATATTGTATATATATTTACAGATAAATGTCAGTTCTTGCATTTTAGAAAGTCAAATCAAGGTAGGAGTTTCATGGTGAATGACAGGGTCTTAAGGAGTGTATTGAGACAAAAGGACCTTTGAATTCAGGTTCAAGATTCTCTGAAAGTGGAGTCACAGGGAGATAGGGAAGAGAAAAAGGCATTTGGCACACTGGCCTTCATCAGTCAGAGTAATGAGTATCGAAATTAGGGAGTTATGTTGTAGTTATACAGGATGCTGGTGCGGCAATACTGGTTGTGTTATATTCAGTGTTGTTCACTTTGCTATAGGAAGAATGTTATTAAACTGGAAATAGTGCAGAAGAAATTTACAAGGATGATGCCCGGACTCAATGGTCTGAGATATAGTGAGAGGTTGGGCAAGCTAGGAGTTTTTACTTTAGAGTGTATGAGACTGAGGGGGATCTGATATAAGTGTATAGGATCATGGGAAGCATGGATAGAGTGAATGCCCTCAGTCTTTTTTTCCACAGGATTGAACAACCTACTAGTGGGCATCAATTTAAGATCCGAGGGGAAAGAGTAAAAGGGAACCTGAGGGGCAATTTCTTTTACACACAGGGTGGTATGCACATGGAAGGAGCTGCCAGCAGAAGTGATTGAGGGAGGTACATTCACAAAATTTAAAATGCATTTGGACAAATACACGGATAGGAAAGAATAAGAAGGATACGGGGCAAGGGCATGGAAATAGGATTAATGTGAATGGACATTTTGTTTGGAATGGACCAGTTTGGGCTGATGGGTATTTCTCCGTGCTGTCGGACTCTATGACTCTCACAATCATTGCTTATTCCATTGAATGTTATATTATACATCCCCAATTCATTGAAGCGTACTTGACCCTCTATCCTCCGGGCTTCCATGATGTTTGACCAGAATGTCCAAACATTCGATATTGTATTCAGACGCCTTGAAAAAATGCAACATATTGATGTCACGATTCCTCCAAAGCTGCTTCAGAGCAAGGTTCGTAATTAGTCCTCCTGACAACACAACACCAAATCTGAAATAACCTGCTCTCTAGTTTGGTTCACAACGTATTGTTCAACCTACCTGATATAGACTTACGGAAGTTTTTCTTCACAGTATTAGTAGTCAGTGCAGTTTCGGTGCAACTTGAGACCATCCATTATTACTGCAGCACACACGATTATTTGTTACTCATTCACAGGATGAGGGTGTCGCTGGATAACCAGTATTTATTGCCCATGCCGGGGGCAGTTAAGAGTCAGCAGCGTTGTCTTGTGTCTGGAGTCACATGCAGGCCACACCAGGTAAGGACAGCAGTATCCTTCCCTCAAGGACACCAGTGAACCAGATGAGTTTTTTCCAACAATCGACAATGGATTCCTGGTCATCATGACCCCTTGATTCCAGATACATATTGAATTCAAATTCCACCATCTGCCATGTCACGATTTGAATTTATGTCCCCAGAATATGACCTGGGTTGTTGGGTTAAGAGCCCAGCAATAATATCACAGTGTCATTGCTCCCCTTGCATATACTTGCATACCTAATTTCCAGAGCATATGTTGTAAAGTATTTACGTGACAGATTTGGTTTTGATATATAACACACTAATGTTTGCATCACCTTGCTATTTGTAATATCCACCCAAACTGATTCTATGGGAAGTGATGGAAAGGGTCTGTGACGTTATTACCGATAGACTTGGACAAGACATTCAGGGAGACTCACCTCAAAGCTGAAATGATCTGAAGAATTGGTCAGCAATACAGGACAAGCATCAATATTCTTTCCCCCCAATTTACCAGGATAAGTGTCACCATATTCTTCTGCTCCCTCACACTCACGGTATATCTGTTATCACACCTACCCCCGAATAAGGCTCACACTCTATCTCCAAATAAGGCTCAAGCACGACCACACTCACTGTTGAATTCAGCACCTTCCTTCCCTCAGTTTTTTCTGTCACTGACGCAATAGCCCCGTACACTAATACCACTGCATGGATACAACACTGTGGCCAGACTCCCACCAGACATCTCGCCCTTCTTCCTTCCCCTATACCAGCATTAACAGCAGAGACACCCACTCCCACCCTCACTCCGTGCCTCCTCTTCTCCCATTCCAGGAGAAACATGCTTGAATAGGATATAAAAGGCCAAGCTGGGTGTTAGAGTGCGCGACATCCGTTCCCTCACCCTCTACCTCGACATGTGTGGTGGATCCTGCAAAGAGCCAGAGAGGACCAGGACACCTTGTGTGGAGATTCTAAAACATCGACGTCCCACCAACCAAGAAAGCATCAATGTTCAGTACAGAGCAATTCTCAATTTAAACTCGCTGGCATTTCCAATCTCATCTCTCTCACTTTTCAGGCGGAGTTAAAAGCATTAATGAAATACTAAAATTAAAACTAATGTTTATTCTCTTCAGTAAAAATGTAAAAAAGAAAAAAGTAAACGAAATAAGTTCATTACGAAAAATCTAAAATATGACATTCATTCAAAATTATGGGCAATCCTCATTAGTACTCGACATCATTTCTCTCACTAAATCTTCTTGCGAGTGTTTGTATTCTAGCATCTGCTTCTTGAATTTCAACGGAATATCGTGCTTGCTATCAGATGCTCATAGTAAATGTCTCTTCCTGTCTGAACTTTTCGTAAACTGTCAATATATTTCCAAATAACTGGATGTTCCACATCAAGTTTGCATTGTCATCTCCTGTGGGCAGCTTCTGCATTATTGTCTGTTTTGTCCTCATTGTTTAAAGTTCTTTCATATAAATTCCACATTCCAACTGGGAAAAGCGGTGGCCGCCGACCATTTCGTCTGCATAATCTTCTCCCCACATAGTTATCCTCGAACCAGTCCAGCAGCGGATGCAGTTCATTTGGAAGCACATGTGTCAAATCTTCAATAGCTTCATGAATGTTTTCAGTCTGAATAAATGCAAGGCCAATTATCATTTTAGCTCTGAAGGAAAACTCTGAGTCAATGTTATACTTTCTCAAGTGTCTTTTTAACATTTTTACTAAAGGGAATAAACAGTATTTGTATTTTTATTTCTTTGATTAATGCTCTTATCTAAGCCTGAAAAGGAATAAATATGCGCTGAAATATTTCTGTGCCTAAATGGGTCTGCGTCAAAATGGGCTATGCCAAACAGGCCGCACCAAACAGAATGAAGTATTTAGTCAATTACACAGCACAGGAGGACGCCATATAAACTTCCCAGGCTGTTATGCAGAAGCAGGGGAGCCCTGGGTAGCTGTCAGGAAATATAGAGTAGAGATCGTGACACATTTTGTGTTTGGAAAGCTGCAATGAATGGAATTCTTCAGGGATCTGTGCGAGGTTATCAATAAGTTACAATCTATTCTCATGAACCGGATGAAGGAGATGGAGCTCAGTTTGCTCATGCACCAGGATAGTAATTCAATAAGATGTTAACTGGAGACAGACCGTCTGCAATGGGATACAGACAGGGAAGGGCAGAGAGTATGCAATGGGATACAGACGAGGGAGGGCAGAGCGTCTGCAATGGTATACAGACAGGGGGTGTGAAGAGCGTCTGCAATGGATTAGGGACAGGAACAAGGCTGAACGTCTGCAATGGGATACAGAGAACGGAGGCAGAGCGTCTGCAATGGGATACAGACGGGGAAGACAGAGCGTCTGCAATGGTATAGAAACAGCGGAGGGCAGAGCGAAGGCAGTGCGTTTACAATTGGGATAAAGACAGGGGAGGGCAGAGCGTCTGCAATGGGAGACAGACTGGGAGAGGGAAGAGCGTATGCAATGGGATACTGCTGGGTGAGGGCAGCGCATCTGCAATGGGATACAGACAGGGGAGGGGAGACCATCTACAATGTGATACAGACAGGAGGAGGGCAGTGCGTCTTCAATGGAATATAGACGAGGGAGTGCAGAGCATCTGCAATGGGGTAAGGACAGGGTGAGGGAAGTGAGTATGCAGTGGGTTGCAGACAGGAGGACGGCAAAGCATCTGCAGTGAGATAAAAAGGGAGGAGGGCAGAGCATTTGCAATGGGATACAGACAGGGGGAGGACAGAGCGTCTGCAATGGGATGCAGATAGGGGGAGGGCAGAGATTCTGCAATGGGATGCAGACAGGGGGAGGCATAGCGTCTGCAATGGGATACAGACGGGGAGGCATAACGTCTGCAGTGGGATACAGATGGGGAGGGCAAAACATCTGCAATGGGATACAGACGGGGAGGGCAGAACGTCTACAATGGGATACAGACAGAGGGAGGGCAGAGAGTTTGCAATGGGATAGAGACAGGGAGGGGTGAGCATCTCCAATGGGATACAGACGGCTGAGGGCAGTACATCAGCAATGGGGTACAGACAGGGGAGGCATAACGTCTGCAGTGGGATACAGATGGGGAGGGCAGATCATCTGCAATGGGATGCAGACATGGGCAGGGCAGAGCATCTGCAATGGGATACAGACAGGGGGAGGGCAGAGCGTCTGCAATAGGATACAGACATGGGAAGGGCAGAGTGTCTTCAATGGAAGACAGACTAGGGGAGGGCAGAGCGTCTGCAATGGGATACAGACGGGGAGGCACAGCATCGGCAATGGGATACAGATGGAGGAGGGCAGTGCTTCTGCAACGGGATACAGATGGGAAGGCAGGGCGTCTGGAATGTGATACAGACGCGGGAGGGCAGTGCTTCAGCAATGGGATACAGACACGGGAAGGGCAGAGCGTCTACAATGGGATACAGACACGGGAAGGGCAGAGCGTCTTCAATGGGAGAAAGACTGGGAGAGGGGAGAGCATCTACAATGGGATACAGACGGCTGAGGGCAGTGCGTCCGCAATGGGATACAGACAGTGGAGGCATAATGTCTGCAGTGGGATACAGACGGGGAGGGCAGGTCATCTGCAATGGGATACAGATGGGACAGGGCGGAGTGTCTGCAATGGGATACAGACAGGGGGAGTGCAGAGCGTCTGCAATGGGATACAGACAGTGGGAGTGCAGAACGTCTGCAATGGGACACAGACTGGGAGAGGGCACAGCAACAAGCAATGGCATACAGACAGAGGATGGCTGTGAGCAAACCTTCCGCAGAAAAAAAAACAGTACAATATATATGTGATGGAAATTTTCTGTTTTGGGCAAAAGACAAAACAGCAGAAATTTATTTAAATGCAAGGAGAATGCAGAACTCAGTGGTAGAGGGATTTGTGTGTCTTAGTACATGAATCACATCAAATTAACCTGAAGATATTGCAAGTGATTTGGAAGGTAAGTGTAATGATTCTGTATCTTGCAACGGGTATTGGGTATGATCTTAGTGATGTTTTCTGTATCAGTACAGGGCATTACTGAAATTACATCTGATATATTACGTGCAGTTATAACTGCCTCAACTGAAAAACAAAAAAACAAAATTGCTTTCGAAACGTTTCAAAGATGTTTCTCTTTACTCATTCTTGGGATGAATGCATTACGTTATGAAGAATTAACAGTTGGGCCTGAGAATGAGGGATGTTTTGTTGGCCATATAAGATCTTGAGAAGAGTGTAGTTGGTGAATACCGGATAGATATTTCTTCTTGTGTGGGAGAATAAAACTGCGGAAATACTTTAAGAATAAGTCAGGTTCAAAGGAAAGGTCATTGGACAGAAAAATTGAAGTATGAAATTTCTTCCTACATGCTGACAGGCAGGCTGAACTTTTCCAGCAATTACTGTTTATGTTTAAGAATATTAATTTTAACACAGAATTTGTGATGACATGAAACGCTTATTTTTACATTCTGCAAGCACATATTAACACATCTTCAAAACAAGTAGGGCCATTTATTGTTAATGAATTGATTCTGCAATAACACACTGACCTGGAGTCGAGAATGTGATGGAGAAATATAGTTCGGACAATGTTCAAGAAGAGCTCACAGAGTCCAGTGTGGGACTTGTGGGACGTTAGAAATGTTGTTTCTGCAGGTGGGTTGGGTGGGGTGTTGCGGGGGTGAGACATTATACAAACGGTCGTGGAATTCTTCTAGCATGTAGCATGTAGTATAATTAAGGCTAAGACTTAAATGAATATGGAGAGTCTTTTAAAGAAAATAGTTTTAAGCTAGGAAATATCTTTAAAGTGTTCCAGTTGACCACAAAAAGAAGCAGCAGGGGGATTTCATAATAAAGCTTATTGTATGATAAAAGAAACTGGATAAAAAAACAAGCTGTAACAAACAAGGAACAAAGAATGCAGACATACAAGGACAGCAGGATGGCCAGATTAAACAAAAAAACATATGAGGTAATCGGCTTATGATAGGATGGGAAAAGGGAGCCGTGATTCTGCAACCTGCAAACTGAATAAGAATGCTTACATGCTGTTTTCGCGCGCATTTCTGCTTGATTGCAGAAGCGTCTGGTACATGCAAGGCTGTAATAAATTGTTCTTGTTTCCAAGGCTTTGTCCCAGGCTGATTTGTGAGTGAGTTCTGTTTCTCACAGACTGATAACATTACTGATTTAACTTACAGATGGAAAATGTAGAATATCTGTGGAGGAACATTCTATTGCTCCCTTTCTGTTTCCTTGTCGCTCATCACAGCAATGTGTGGGAGTGAAAAAAAGCCAAGTCGTCTTTCCCACTAAAGGAGGATTCCTGATGAGGATTCATTGAAATCTCCACATTGCCTGAAGCAAAACAATTCAACCAAATTCAACTGTTTCATGAAGAATTCCCATTGTCAGAAGGTTGTGCAAGCAGAATAACTACTGAAGGAATTATCCGACTCGATAGTGAGGGGAACAGACAGGAGATAATGTGGCTGCAAATGGGAATCCAGAATGGTGTGTAGCCTCCCACATGCCAGTGCCCAGGATGTCCCAGAGCGGCTGCAAAACGTTCTCAACGGGGGTGGGGGTCGGGTGGGGGTGTGGGAATAGGAAGCAGCCAGAAGTCATTGTGCACATTGGTACAAAGGACACAGTGATACAGATAGAAATAGTGATGACATCCTGCAGAGTGATTGTAGAGAGCTAGAGAAAAGGATAAAAGACAGGACCGTGACAGTGGCAATATCCAGTTTACTTTCAAAGCTCCGTGCTAGTGAGGGTAAGAACAGAAGGATAGGGCAGAAGAAGGGGTGGCTGAAGAATTGGTGCAGGTTGCAGAGATTTTTGGATTACTGGGATCTTTTGTGGGGCAAGGTTACGTGTTCAGGAAGGATGGGTTCTACCTGAACTGGCAGGGGACTAATATCCTGGGAGGCAGGTTTGCAACTGCTGCAAGGAAGGGTTTCAACTGGATGGGCTGGGGTTGGGGAGGGGTGGGATCCTCAACAGCAGGAAGGCAAGTGCAAGGCTGGAAGGAGATACAGTAATCAGAAACAGTAAAGTGAAGAGACAGGTCAGGCTAGACAACAACAGGGAGCAAGGAATGCCTGTTGGATTAATTTGCAACTGTTTCAATGCAAGATGGCTGACAGGTAAGGCCGAAGAACCCAGGGCGTGGATACGTACGTGGGACCGGGATATTATAGCCATTAGATATATATGGCTAAGGAAGGGATAGCACTGGAAGCTTAATGTACCAGGGTACAGGTGCTTTATGCGGGACAGAGATGGTGGAAGGAGGGGAGGGGGAGTTTCATTTTTGATTAAGGCGAGTATCACAGCAGTAAACAGAGATAAAATAAATGATGGATCATCCTGTGAGGATTTGTCTGGGGAGCTAAGTAATAAGAAGAGAATGGTGACAGTATTTGGATTGTACTATGGGCCCCCAAATACTAAACGAGGAATTAGGGGAACAAAAATATGCAGGCAGACTGGGGAGACTTACAGGGCCAATAGGATTGCATTAGTAGGAGATTTTAATTTTCCGAACATAGACTGGGAATGACATAGAATTAAGGACGGAGATGGGGTGTATTTATTAAGTGTGTTCAGAATAGTTTCCTCAAGAAATAAGTAGAGGGTGCAACTGGGCAAGGGACGAAAGTTGACAGTGGGGGAGCACTCTGGGACCAGTGACCATAGTTGTATTAATTTTGAAATAATTATGAAGCAGGACAAAACTGCTCCACATGTTCAAGTTCAAAATTGGGGCAAGGTGAATTTTGGTGGAATTAGACAGGAGCTTGTAAGGGCTGGTTGTAGGAGTTTGTTTGCAGGCGAAGGGACGTCCTGCAAGTGGGAGACCTTTAAAAATTGAAATGTCTTCAGTTCAAGGTCTATATGTTACTGTGAGGGTAAAAGGCAAAATTGGTAGGAAGATGGAACCTCGGATGTCAGGAGATATTGAGGCTTTGGCCAGCAAAAAGAGGCGTGGCTCAGGTCCAGGCAGCTGGGATCGAGGGAATACCTGGAGGTATACAGGGGATATAGTAGTTTTCTGTAGAATGATATCAGGAGGGTGAAAATGGGCACAAGATAGCTTTGGCTGAGAAGATTAGGGTGAATCCAAAGAGGTTATTTAAGTATATTAAAGTAAAAAGAATAACTGAATGAGAATATGACCCCTCAAGGTCCAAAGTGGACATGCATGTCGAGAAACGTAGGAGATTTGCGAGATTCTCAATGACTATTTCTCCTCTTCCTTTACCGTGGAGAAAAGCATGAAGAGTTAGGAGGTTAACAAATGTTGTAGTATTATCTTGGGGTGAGTCAATATCACAGGAGAAGACGTGTTGAATGCATTACAATGTATGAAGGTGGATAAATCTCCTGGTCCTAAACAGATGCATCCAAGAATACTGCAAGAACCTACAGAAGAAACTACGGGGACCCTGGTTGATATTTTTGCATCATCATTAGCCACAGTTTAGGTTCAAGAATATTGGAGATTAGCAAATGTTGTACCATTATTCAAGAAGGGAAGCAAAGAAAAATGTGGGATCTATAGACTAGGAAACCTAACATCTGTGGTACGTAGGTTACTTGAGAAGATTCTGAGGGATGAGATATACATGCATTTAGAAACATAAGGTTTGTTTAGAAATAGTTTTTTGACAGATTCCCTACAGTATGGAAACAGGCCATTTGGCCCAACAAGACCACACCGACCCTCCAAACAGTAACCCACCCAGTCCCATTCCCCTACCCTATATTTATCCCTGACGAATATATATAACACTATGGGTAAGTTAGCATGGCCAATTCACCTGAACTATACATCTTTGAATTTTGAAAGGAAAATGGAGCACCCAGAGGAAACACACACAAACACAAGGAGAATGCGTAGACTCTACACAGAGATTCACCCGAAGCTGGAACCAAACCCGGATCCATGGCACTATGAGGCAGCAGTACTAGCCACTGAACCACCATGCCACCCTTGCATTTTTCAACACAGTTCAACGACACAGATACAAAATCTATTCTGCCCTTCACCCATGATGCACGTTCCAATATCACATACCATGGATAATTTATTCTCCACTGAAAATGTCATCGTATTGCTATTTATTAGTTTGTTATTATTACTTTTAACAATTATTATTAATAGTTGTTTTTAGACTGGAAAGATTGCATGGCTTGTGATTGGCAGATTATGCCTCAAAAATTTGTTTGAGTTCATTGATGAAGTGACCAGGAATGTTGATGAGGGTAGGGCAGTCGACGTAGTCTGTATGGTTTTCACGAAGGCCTTTGACAAGGTTGCCATTGATAAGCTATTCTGGAAGGTTAGAATCGCATGGAAACCAGATGGAGCTGGCAAATTGGACACACAATTGGCTTCATGGTAGTAAACAGAGGGTAATAGTGGAAGGATGCTCTCGGACTGGAGGCCTGTGACACATGAAGTGGGTCCATTGCTGTTTGTTTTCTGTATCAATGATATTCTTGCGAAAGTACAAGGCATGATTAGGAAACTTGAAGATGACACAAAAATAGGTGGTAGCGTGGACAGTGAGGAAGTATACCAGAAATTGCAGCAGGACCTTGATCAAACTGGACAAGTGGGCCGAGGAATATTTTGGCAACGTTAGATCAAGATAGGAGTTTCGTGGTGATTGGTAGGACTTTTAGGAGTGTAGTTGAGCAGAGGCGCCATGGAGTTTAGGTCCACTGTTCTCTGAAAGTGGGGTCATAATTCGACATGGTTGTGAAGAAGGCTTTTGCCACACTAGCAAACACCGGTCAGGACATGGAGGAAAGCAGTTGGGAAGTTATGTTGCAGTTATACAGGATGTTGGTGAGGCTGCACTTGTAGTGCTGTGTTTAGTTTTAGTCACTTTGCGATCGGAAGGATGATTTTAATCTGGAATATGTGCAGACGGAATTTACAAAAATGTTGCCAGGACGCAACAATATGAATTGTAAGGAGAGGTTGGACAAGCGAGGACTTTTTTCTTTTGAGCATAGGAGAAGTGTTGGATACGGTGAATGGACCAAGCCGTTTTTTCGTAGAGTTGGGAATCGAGGAGGGGAAAGCATCAGTTTAATGTGAGAGGGGAAATAATAAAAGGGAAACTGTTGGAAACTGTTCTACACAGAGAGTGGTACACAAAGGAAATGAGCTGCTAACGGAAGTGGTTGAAACATTTATATTAACGATATTTAAAAGGCATTTGGGCAAGTACATGAACAGGAAAGGACGAGAATGCTATGGGCCAAGTGCTGGGAAATGAGATTAGTGTGGTTGGATATTTGGGTCAGCATGGACGAGTTTGGGCGAAAGGGCCTTTCTGCCTCTCTCCATGCTGTACGACTTGATGACTCTACAAGTAGAACAGCATGTGGGTCAAAATCTCATTTTTCCTTTGATCATGAGTTCGAATCATATTTGGAAAATGTTCTTTCAAGTTAACTTTGCAGATATTTTGCTTTTCAGTTTGTTATCGACAATACGTGTGTGTGTGTGTGTGTGTGTGTGTTTCTCAGTATTTTTCAAAGGGAAGTATCACTACATATTTGCAATATCCTCTTGTCATTCCTTTTCCCATCATAGTTTGTTTTGGTCAAAGACATGTTGTTTTATCAGATTAAATAAATCTGCCTGAGTTGTTCCTAACACTGACTCTAACACACTCTGAGAACTATATCATTTGCCATATCACCAAACTAGTTATACTTATTTATTGTGGCCAGTGGAGGAGTGGGGCTAGAAAAGGGCGCAGTAAACCAATAAAACACAGGGAATTATTGACTCAATCAGCCAACGTCAGTGACCAGGAGTTTATTGGAGGCGATTCTGAGGGAAAGAATTTACATTTATTTAGAAAGACAAGGACTGATTAGGGATAGTCTGTATGGATTTGTGTGATGGAAATCATGCCTAATAAATGTGATTGAGTATTATGAAGAGGTGACAAAGAAGATTGAAGAAGACACTGTGGTATATATTGTTTACACAGACTTCAGCAGGACATTTAATAAGATTCCCCATCGTAGACAGATTACTAAAATTAGCTTATATGTAATCTAGGAAAAGCTAACCAATTGGATACAAAATTGGATTGAAGGTAATGGATTGTTTTCCAGACTGAAGACCTGTAGCCAGCGGTGTGCTGAAAGAATCAGTGCTGAGGTCACTGCTTTTCATCACAGATATAAACAATTTTGATGTGATTATCTGAGGCATGGTTAGTAAGTTTACAGATAACATCACCAACGTGGTGCAGTGGAGAGTGAAGAAGATTATCTCAGAATATAACGGGATCCTTGACCATCAATGAGCCAAGGACTGGCAGGTGCAGTTTAATTTATATATTTGTGAGGTTTTGCATTCTGGTAAGTTAAAACAGGGTAGTGGCCTGGGGAATGTTGCTGAACAAAGACGGGTGAAAATTCATAGTTCCTTGAAAGTGGAGTTTAGGTCGGTAGAGTAGTGAGGAACGTGGTTGACATTCTTGCCTTAATCTGTCAGAACATTGAGAATAAGAGTTGGAGTAGTGTGTTGCGCTTGTACAGGACGTAGGTGAGGCCATTTTAAGAATACTGCGTACATATCAGTTGACTCTGTTAAAGGATGGATGTTGTTAAGCTTGAAAGGGTGCAGAAAATATTACAAGGATTTTCTGGAACAAGAGGGTTTGAGCTGCAGGGAGATGATGAACAGGTTGAGGCTTTTTCCCTTGGACTGCCAGAGGCTGACTGGTGACATGACAGGTTTTAAAAAGTCCTGAGTCGCATGGATAGTCTGAATGGGCAAGATCATTTTCCCATTGTAGAGGCGTCCAGAACTAGACAGCATAGGGAGAAGGTGACAGGGTAAAGACTTAGGAGGGACCTGAGGGGATTTTGTTTCATACAGAGGCTGGTGGGTGTACAGTCAGAGGAAGAGGTGAAAGCGGCTACAATTACACGTTTAAAATGTAACTGCATAGGTACACAAATAGAGATGGATCATGTGATGTGGGACCAAATGCTGGCAAGTGGGATGAGATCTCATTTAGATGCCTGATTGGCGTGGACAAATTGGACAAAAGGATCTTTTTCCACGCTGTATGACTCTCTTAGTCTTACAGCGGGATGAGGAAGAATTCTAAAAGGGCCATTCGAACGGGAATTCTCTTACCAGGAAGTTTGTGGTGCCCCTCTGATTACAAATATTCACAGCTGAGTTCGTTAAAGATTTTACAGAGAAGTGAGTCACGGATAATGGGATACAGACAGGAAAGTGAGGCTGAGACCACAATCATATAAGCCACAATCTTAGTGCCTGTGGAGAAGGTTAAAATTTTCGAATGACTCACTCCTGCTCCTCACTCCCATGTTTCTGTGTTCCACTCAAGCCCTCTAACCTGCTCGACATGAGCAGTTGGAGTCCACTTACTGTTATTGCATGGTGCACAGAAACAGAGGAGACCATTCGGTCCCTCAAGAATATCCCAGGAAAATGTAATTGGAAGACCCAGGCTGGATATGAAAGATGTTGCTCATTTCTCTTTACATAGCTTCCCCTCTCTGTATCTTGTGCTTCATTTGTTGATCATGTTGTAGACCCAGATTCACTGTGAATACAGCCCCCAAACCTCACCCAGCGAAGGCTCACAAAATCTGCTGACCTCCCTGATTGCAACATTCCATAAAAGACCTTCCAGGAAAATAACACCGACTAACTTTCCAATAACAGAATGGGAGAACATCAAAAACAGGGGCAGATTACTCACATCCCAATTCTGCCTTGCCCTTCACTAAGATCAAGGCTGAGCTGCTCCAAGGCTCAAATCTTCCTTAATGTCCAAGTCTTCTTGAGCACTTCCATAGAACACAGAACAAAGAACAGTCCTGATTTGGAGATGCCGGTGTTGGACTGGGGTGTACAAAGTTAAAAATAACACAACACCAGATTAAAATCCAGCAGGTTTATTTGAAGCACATTAGCTTTCGGAGCGTCACTCTTTCATCAGGGAATAGTGGAGGGCTCAATCTTAACACAGAAATTATATCAGAAATTTACAGTGTGATGTAACTGAAATTATACATTGAAAAATTGATTGTCTGTTAAGCGTTTTATCTGTTAGAATATCATGATAGTTTAACTTCTTTCATATATAAATCACAAAACCATTTTTAAACGTTGCATTCTCAGGTTAGCTGTTAATAATGGTGATAGCTAGACAATATGTTGAAGGTGTTGGCCCCTGTGTTCTCTGTCTATGACCTGATGTTCAGAATGATTCTAACCTAAAAAGTGAAATAATGGAGTTTTACATGAATTCATGCAGTTTTTGAGCTCAAGAGTTCTACATGAATGCATGAAGTTAGGACCTTCAGCCCTCGACATTGTGTCGTTTGTCCGACTCTAAGATCAGACTAACCGACATGCTTCAGTTCACTTTGTTCCATGTGCCTATCTAAGAGTCTGTTACGTTTCCCTCACGCATTTGACTCTACTACCACCATTGACAGTGCATTCCACACATCTACCATTCTCTGTGTAAAGGATCTACCTCTGATATCTCTGCTAAAGCATCCTCCAATTACCACAAAATTATGCCACCTAGTGATAGACATTTCTGCCCTTGGAAAATGTTTCTGGATACTCACTCTGTCTATGGCTCTCATCATCTTGTACACCTCTATCAAGTCACATCTCATCTATTTTTCCTCCAGTGAGAAAAGCCCTCACTCCGTCATGGTTTCTTCATAACACCTGCCCTCCAGTCCAGGCAGCATCCTGGTAAATATCCTCTTTACCCTCTCTAAAACTTCCTTATCCTTCCTATCGTGAGGAGAACAGAACTGAACGCAATATACCCTGTACGGTTTGAGCAGGGCTCTATCGAGCAACAGCATAGCCTCGTGGCTGTTAAATTCAATCCTGCAACTGATAGCCAACACACCATACGCCTTCTTTACAACCCGATCAACTTGGGCAGCAACTTTGAGGGATCTGTGGACACGGATCCCAAGATCCCTCTGTTCCTCCACACTGCCAAGAACCCTGCCTTTAACCATGTTTTCTACATTCACATTCGAGCTTGCAAGGTGAATCACTTCAGTTTGAACTCCATCTGCCACTTCTCAGACTATATCTGCATCCTGTCAATGTACCGTTGCAACCTACGATAGCCCTCCACATTCTGTACCACTCCAACCACCTTTGTGTCATCGGCAAACTTACGAGCCCACTCTTCAACACCTATATTCAAGTCATTTATAAAAGTGACAAAGAGCAGAGGTCCCAGGACTGATCACTGTGGGACACCACTGGGCCCTCTCAGTGATCTAGCTCCCCTAACTCTCTGCGTAAGAGAATTCCTGACATTCTCTACCCTTGGTTTGAGGAAAATATTCTCTGCTTCTACACCATGACCTACTGATATGAACAAAAGTGGTTACGCAGTGGCTGAGGTAAGATAGATTGGCCCTGAACTCTAGGCAATATTTGACTGAGGATTTCATCAAGTAGCCGGAACAAAATCGCACTTAATTTCAATTAATTATGACCACTACACTTTTTGGAGTCATTCACGGCACAAGGGAAGATGATTATCATTTTTGGGCATCAGTCATCTCAACCGTGGGACACATCTGCAGGAGATCCTCAGCGTAGCTTCCTCAGCTTAGGCAGTATAGAAGGAGGCTATTCAGCCCATTGAGTCCAAACTGAGCAGATTAGATTCCCTACAGTGTGGAAACAGGCCCTTCGGCCCAACCAGTCCAGACCGACCCTCCGTAGAGTAACCCACCCAGACACATTTCCCTCTGATTAATGCACCTTACATAATGACCAATTCACCTGACCTGCACATCTTCGGATCGTGGGAGGAAATCAGAGCACTCAGAGGAAACTCATGCAGACAAGTGGGGTATGTGCAAACTCCACACAGACAGTTGCCCAAGGCTGGAATCGAACCTGAGACCCTGGTTCTGTGAGGCAGCAGTGTTAGTTACTGAGACACCGTGCCAGCAGAAGAGGGGGCATTCACTGAAGTTTACAAAAATTTTCAGAACAAGTAGTCCCGCTTCAGCTCTTGAAACAGTCTGTGACCATGTGCAGCAAGACCTGGACAACAGTCAAGATCGTGCTGTGAAAGTCTGGGGAACATTTATGTAACAGCAAAGTACATTTCTACAGTAAAAGGAGGAGTTCATTCAGCACCTCAATCTGGTTTCACAAGAATGTAGGAAAGCCATTAATCACAACAAAACTACTGGGCAAGAAGAGGAATAGAGCTGAAAATGTTTTGCTGGAAAATCACAGCAGGTTAGGCAGCATCCAAGGAGCAGGAGAGCTTATGCCCGAAACGTCGATTCTCCTGCTCCTTGGATGCTGCCTGACCTGCTGCGCTTTTCCAACAACACATTTTCAGCTCTGATCTCCAGCATCTCCATCCTCACTTTCTCCAAGAAGAAGGATAGCCCATTCAGTCCTTCCTGTCTATTGCCCAGGAAGACAGGGAGTCTGCTCTCTCCCACATGTCACGTATATGGGATCAGAAAGAACCATTTCACAACCTGCAGTCACTTACAAAGGAACAGGAAGAGGTTATTCAGCTTGCCAAGCCACTAACACAGGAACAGGAAAGTGTCAGAGATGCTCCAACATCACAAACAAATGGAACAGGGGCTGCACAGACAGGCTGCTCCAAATTGATCGACATGGCTTATTTATTCATGGTACATACGTGTTACTTTAACATGGTTTTCTGGCAGTCGGAATGAAGCCAACATTTTTTAGCCTTTCTCCAAGTTAACTTCCATCTCCAAGAAGGCAGACCCGTGGTCTCCGTGGAGGTCAGAAGCTGTTGGGGAATAACTAACCATTTCAGAATGAAGGGGTTTTGGCTGCTGACAGGATTGTGTACAAAGTGACATTCAATGCAGTGTCACAGAGTAACTGTGCTTTCAAGTTTTCAGAGTTCATTCAGAGCCTGTACCTCTCTGTCAATCGACATGGGGGGTCTGCAGATGCACGTAAACTATCCAATGAAAAGTATGAAATGTTCACCCCATTCAGCTGTTTGGGACATAATGAGTTTCTGTCCATACCCATCAAGCTTCAACTTCTTATTCTCTCACAGCGCTACAGATTAAACACACAGTTACTGCACTCTCTCCTCATGGTAACATCATGCCAGTGTTTAGTCTGGTCAAACTACATTACACTCTCTCAGTGACATAGGGATCATTGTTTATAAAGCAGGCCAAATCTTTACACAATGCATCAAATACTCTCTCAACAAAACACGATCAATGGGAAAGATATTCTAACTTTTGTGATTCAATCATTTTGCATGAAGAGCCACATATCATTTACTTCCTGCCCCTGTATGAATTCTGTTAGTGACTTATGACCAAGGACATCCAGCAAAAGCACTCGCCAACCTCTCTACCATTTAATAATTATAAATGTACATGATGGTATTTGTTGTTCACATCTGAATCATTACATTGTGAACAGATATTGACCAAACACTGATCCTGCTGCCATACATCAATCCTCCAGTTCAGAGAAAAACAGTATTCTTCTCGTATCTCCATTACCCAATTTTTAATCCATGTGGTATATATTCCACCCCTACCTACCCATGGACTCTACCATTCCCCATTCACCTGTATTCAAACATGCCAAACGTCCTCTAAAAATAGAAATCCTCCACTCCCATTGGTTCTCAACTGTCGATGTCACAATGGACAATCTCCACAAACAGGTTTATCAAAGATCATTTGCCTTTCTTGAATCTAGGCTGAATGTACCAAATCATATCATTATTCTACAAGTATCTAGTTCTCACGTTCCTTACAAAAGGTTCCAATATTTTCTTCTCACAGCTGACATCAAGCGATTTAGTTTTCTGTTTTAAAGAATTAAGTTTACAATATCTGTTTTCCAGTCTGCAGCATCCTTTCCAGAATCTAACTAGCTTTGAAGAATAATCATTAATTCTTTCATTAGCTGTGTTTTTTATCTCAATCACTCTGGGGTGTATCTCATCAAGTTCAGCAACTTATGAAACTTCAATTCAATTAGATTTCCAATAACATACTCTTCATTAATTATGATTTCCTGCAGGTTCCCATTTTTACCAATCACTCTATTCCCTAATATTTCTGGAAATAAGTTTCTGCACCTTCCTCTGTTGAAATGGAACCAATGCATTCTTCTCAACAGGCAGGTGGTTTCTGACCGCTTGTGAATACATTAGAGGACTGCACTTCAGAGATGGTCAATATATTACCCACTGCTGCCTGCAAAATCCCAGAATCAATTCAGTTTAATTCATATTGAAGGTCAGCACAGACCTGTCCCTGGTATGAGACGACAGGTTATACTGAAGGAGGGGATACAGCTCAGTGACAACCTCAATTTTGAGACAAGCTGGTTTTACCCTTTCTCCTGAATGGGTGCAGCATGGACAAATGTTCCTGGAAATCCCAGAGAGTATAGTACAGTGCCCTGCTTCTCCCAGTTTACACAGCTTCCCTTCTTTGTAGTCTCAGCTCCATTTGTTCATCATGGACCCAAACACACTTTAAATGCAGTATTCAGAGTGGGGTACCCAGATCCTCGGGGCTCCCTGAATGAACCCAGTAGCTGACATCACAATCCTGAGAACACCATCCACAGACCCTCCACTGACTTTCCAGATGACAGCAGCAAGTCAATTCCCCACACCCACAGTGCATCCGTTCTGTATTGAAAATGCCTCGGTCTCCTCAGTTTCTCTTCCTGGCTGAGAAAACTTACATCTCCACACAGTCGCACAGTTACAGTTCCTCTCTCCAGAGAAGCAGTTGACAATGGAACATTACATTTCTCTATATCTCAGCAACTATAAGTATTGCTGATGGTGTTGAACATCACACTCAGTGAGGAGAGATAGAGGGAACATAACTCACGGTAGGCAGGGGCATCCCATAATAATGTGATATTCAGAAATATGTGAAGAGGGGAATTGTTAGAATAACTTCCCATTCTTCCAGTCCATCATAAGCAATCCTTTTGCTTACTTTTACTTTCTCTTTCTATCTCTCTCTCTCTCTCTCTGTCTTTCTCTCTCACACACACACTCTTTCTCTCTCTCTTGCTGGGCATCATCCACTCAACACAAACCTCCCGCTGACCTTCCAACCATCCCTGATATAATAATATTGTTTCTAGCTGCATTTAGTTTTGATAGGTTTACTGAACTCGAAATGTTAATTGTGTTTCTTCCGACAGACTGCCTTACCTGCTGAGAGTCTCCAACATTCTTTCAGAGATGGAGAATTTTGTTTTAGATCGCCAGCATCCACATTTCCTTGGTTATTTCACCTTTAATGTTGTTGTTTCGCGGGATGCCAGCATCACTGTCAAGGGCAGCATTTGTTGTCCATCCTAACTGCCCTTGACCACGCGGCCATTTGTCAAGGGAATATGGAGGCAACCATATTGTTGTGGATCTGAGGTGACACTTAGTTCATACAGAACAAACATGTTAGGTTTCTTTAAGAAAATGTTATCAATAAAATAAGAAAATCATTCCTGATGATTTATGGATGCCATGAGTGAAATTAGATTTCATTACAATCTTTTTCATTTGAATTTAAAGTTAGTCATCGAATGTGGTAGGATTTCAGACAATGCTTTCAGCGACATAACCTGTGCCACTGAATTACACAGTCAGTGACATTATTACTCTGTTTAAGAATCCCTGTTGTGAAGTTACTGTAGAGACAAGAACAAGTTTGTGGTCAATAGATTTGTAACTGGAAGAGAGGTCAGAAGAGAACTGGAGCCATAAAATCTGTCCTTAACGAAGGGGTAGATGATGGCGAAGTCAGCACCAGAAGTCAGGTGGAGTTGGAGATTAGGGATATTATGTAGGTGGGTATCAGCAGGTTTGATCACAGAGAAAATATGGAGACATAAATCAGTTCATGGTAAAAAGGAGACTCAAGGTTCCGAACAGTCTTATTCCTTCTCAGATGTTTATGAGTAAATAATTTAGAAATGCATGAGAAGGAAGTGGTGTTTGTGACTGAACGTGTATGTATTTGTTAAATATAATCAATCAGAATAGCAATAACATTTAGCATCATTTATAGAATTAACAGAGATAGACTTACCAGGAACACCAATAATAGCGAGGATGGGATAGTACCCAGCTTGAATTATCATTAGTACGGCTCGTATCTGCAATCCTAACGTTGGCAAATCCTGAGAAATATAGAAAAGACCCCAGGATAAACTCCTGTCCACTGTTGGAACATTCCAGTCTAATGTGCCCAGATTCTGATCCATTGTTGGAACATTCCAGTCTAATGTGCTCAGATTCTGATCCATTGTTGGAACATTGCAGTCTAATATTCTCAAATATAAATCCCTTGTTGGAAAATTCTAATGTTCTCAGATTCAGATTTCTCTCTCTTTCTCTGTAGCTGCTGATCCCAATCTTGTTGAGGTCGACTCTGTGCCGAATACTATGGCATAACAAGTTCTAAGAAGTCTCTAATTATGCAAGAGGGAAATCCTCCAGCGACCCAGTTAGGTCCAGGAAGACCGATATTAATCACAGTCACTGCACGAACAGCTCCCGTTCACCCATTTCACGGCAACTCTGATATACCACAATAAAACTTGATGTGGGTGGGATTTTGATATCGCTGGTTATTGGGCTAATGGCTCCAGTTGTAAACATAGAGGTGAGGGAGAGAGATAATTCTTTCTCTTCACAAGCTCGATGATTCTGCTGTGTTTTGGCAGTGTAGTAATTGCTGGGCTCCCGAAGCCGTGTGTGTCTGATCACCAGGCCTGCTGCATCTTTTCATTTTGTTTATTTATGTTTAACTTTGACTTTTGTCTGTCTAGCATTAAACGGCTTTGGTGGGTTTAGGCAATTTTGAGAGTCACCTACAGAGCCATAGACGATGTAGATACAGTCCATTCCTTGTGTTCTTGCAGCCGCGGCCTGGTCCTGTGGACTGATGGTCAAACTCTCACAGAACCAGGTCTCTTAGTTTTACCTTTCACCAGTTATTGCTGGGATCTCAGCAGAGTTGGATGGCAGGAAATCTCTCCCTGGTGCTACACCCTGTCTCTGTGATTTCTCTCGGAACTTTCCTTTGATGTTCTTTCCTCCTGGATTGGAGAACTGCATATCAGACAATCTGTTTCCTGCATGTGTTTTTTGATATTTGTGTGCTTATTGGATAATACCACATTGGAGCAGTTACTGTATAGTCATTAAATAAACTATCATTCTGCTAAGTTTTCCAACAGAATTAAGTTATTGCAAGTTCCTCTTCCTTTTGTTGTCTTTTATCGACAGTCTTCAAATGAATTGTGCTTTGCTTAATGTCGAATATTTTGACAAAGTAAATTCTATCTCAAAAACAGCACCTCACATTTACCAGCGGAATGGGCCGAGTTGGAGGAGTGATAATCATGTCGGGAATTATATCGGATACTGAATCAACCTCTCAGATCCAGTCCGAACATGTATAAACCCAGATGAGATACCTGCTCAGCATGAAGTACTGCGTAGACCAGGCTAGTGCACTGCTCAGCAATCCGTCCAGGATCAAACACTGTTTAGAGCTCACCAATTCACTACTTATGCGTCCAACAGTGCACTGATCTATAAACTTGGACTAGATTATCTGTTCAGCACAGGGTCCTGTGCAGTGAATAGCAGTGAATTTATCTTTTAAAATGGAGCAGTTACATTCCCAGCATACACAGCTGTGTACACCAATCACTGCATTGCTGAGTAACACTGTGTTAGATCACTGCCCAGCGATGGGAAACTTGCAGCTCATGCTGGAAGTGACAGGATGTGCAGCTCCCCTCCAAATACAGCTCCATATCTCCATTGTGGCATGACACAGGAGTGCTGTGGGTGTGAAAGAGAGATGGCGGGGGAATCAGTTTAAATACCAACAAATGGGAGGAGCTTGGCTAAAAGAGAGGGGGAGATTGAGAGAGAATTTCAGAGAAGGATCTGATGGTAGGTGTAAAAATTGTGAAATGAAAACATTTCGATTACGTCATGCAACATAGGCCACTATTTCCAGGAATGATGGGTGAGCAGCATATTGGTGTTAGATGATGGAGAGTTTTGGATAAGTATTTGCCCTGCAGCGTTGTACCTGGGAGTAGGATCAACAGAGACTTCGATTCATTGGGCTGAATCAAACAATAATTTGTCTCAGTGCCATTTTCATTGAGTGTGACAGAAGGAATGTCTGAACGAGGCAGAGCTAGTTTCCTGGTGTTATCTTATCGAACTCACCTCATTAACCATCCACCCAATGGTGCCAATCTCATTCAATGCCAGCCCGATTCTCCCACCAATCATGGCTGGAGGTACACACCATCTCCTGGATGCCCCTAGATATTCAGTGATCCGTGGCACTGCTGCCATCATTAAAAGGCCAATGGGCAAACGGTTGAGCTTTCTCAGTTTGGAGCTGCCCTGCATAGTTTACCCGAGCATGGCAGATAAGGGGAAATTACACCACAGCATGTCGACAGGGGCACAGAAGTCCTGGTGAATGGTCTAGAACAGAGTGGGACCATTCTCTTCCCAGAGGGAGCCGCACCATCAGACTCACTGAGCATGGTCTGAGCACACCACCCAGCTCAGTGTAGTATCTGCGGTCTGAAGAAAAGTCCAACAATATAGGAAAAGCATTAATAACCTTCCCAGCTCTGTCAGGATAAAGGTCACTCTACTCTCTCACACTGACTGTATATCTGTTAGCGCCTTCCCCAGAATAAGGCTCCATCACTCTCACGACTGCAAAGCAGCACCTTCTCTCTCTCTCTCTCTCAGCTACGCAACACCCCCACATGCTTATAAGATGTTCTGATGAGTGCTGTTTCGAGAATTCTCTGGATAATGTCGTTTGTTCAATGTTCCAGATAATTTTCAAAATAATTCAACTTTAGCAAAATGTTCATCCCCCAGTATGTAACACATCAGAGGAAGGAGCAGAGTTTACCTTTTTTTAAAAAAATCACTCAGGATGAAAGTGCATCATGAGGCCGTTAAGCCTCACAAATATGCTCCACTATTCAGGCAAAGGGAGCACCTGAACACTTGACGACCCATTCTCTTCTTGTAGACAGGCGCAACATGGGAGTTTCGCCAGTTTCACTGGAACATTCCTGTAATCCCGAGAGTTATGGAATATTTCACACAGTGCCACCAGTCACTCTGTAACCATTTCTACTAAAACAAGCTATGAATTGCTCATGAGCTGTTTACCTTTGGTCTTTTCTGTTTGAGAAAAGCCTTGTTCGTTCTGTTAGAGACAATGCAAAACTTTCATCTGACTACAATTTTGTTTATAATATTGAAACTCTTTGTGCCTTCCCTGTTTGAACCGATGTAAAATATTGTTTTAAATTCTCTGCCTGTTCCCTGAAATCAGTTCCCCAGTCACATCTTCTAGGTGTCCCACATATTCTTTCCTGCCATTATTCCAAGGGTCTCACACTCACATTATGAAGGTTTTGTATTCGATATGTGAAAACTCTTGTGGTTACTTTCTTTTCATATTTCTTGCCAGTTTTGGAATGCGTTTCTTTGTATTTTGTTTTATACAATCTGCTTCTGGTTCCAACAGTAAACTTCCCAAATTTGGCCGACGCTAGATCTCCCCAATCTGAATTCTTTAGTTTGTGATTGAGTAGTATCCTTCACATCCTTTGTGCATCATGGATTGTTCACCTTCTCATCTTCATATCATCTTCTTTTTGACCAGAGTCAATCATTACTGAGCATTATTAAGCAGTACCTGCTTAAATCTGCCTCCCTTAAATGTGCTTAAATGTGTACACACACACACACACACACACACACACACACACACACACACACACACACACATACACACACACACATCTGCTTACCTTCACCTGTGTCAAAGTTCACACTCCGCATTTGACCAGATATATGACATAAATCCGCATTTGAAATGCCTGGCTCTTTTCAATCATTCAGTGGGAACGTACATATGTGGCTTAACACATGATCAACTGGAGGTGACTCCATTCATCCTGTTTCCCTGGCTCTGTCATTTCTGTTCGATGATGCCACATTCCTTTGGGAAGCTTCCTTTTCTGTCATCCTTTTCTCTCAAACGAGAAATCCCCCAGATCTGATGGACTGAGCTTTCAGCTGTGTCTGTCCCATCTCCCTCTCTTCTGCCCTCACTCCATCCCCCCCCCCACTTCCCAGAACAATGATAGATCTCCCCTTGTCCTATCTTCCGACTGCACTCGAATCCACAGTCACAGAATTATCCTCCGCCACTTCCACCACCTCCAACAGAACAGCACCATCAAACACATCTTCCCCTCCCGTCCACTGTCTGTATTTCACAGGGACCATTCCTTCTGTTGCACCCTCCATCACCCCGAACACTTCTCCACACTCCCATGGCACCTTCACATGTAAATGCAGAAGCTGCAACAATTGCCCATTCATCCTTTCCCTCCTCACTGTCCAAGACCCCAAGTACACCTTCCAGGTGAAGCAGCATTTAACTTGTACTCTTTCAATCCAGTCTCCAGTCATTGCTGCTCACAATGCAGTCTCCTTTACATTAGTGAACCAAACAGAAACTGCTTTGAGGAACATCTCCACTCTGTCTGAAAGAATGACCCTGGACTTCTGATTGCTCCCTATTTCAATAACCTACATTGCTCTCGAGATAATGAGAATTCTTTGAGGAGGTAATGACGGGTGGGAACAGAGACAGTTACCTATCTGAACTTCCAGAAGGCCTCTGATATAGTACCGCACAGGAGGCTGCAGAATAAAATAAGGACCCATGGTGTGAGAGACCAGGTACTAGCATCGCTAAAAGGTTGGCTCTCTGACAGGATGCAGTGTGATGATAATATTGTCCCTCTCAGGATGGCAGCTGGTGACTAGCAGTGTTCCACAAGAGTCAGTGTTGGGACTGCAACATTTCATTTTATAGGTAAATGATCTCAGTGGCGAGACAGAAGACATTCTAGCTATGTTTGCAGATGAAGCAAATATAGGTGGAGGGGCTTGGAGTCTTGAGGAGGCAGGGAGCATGCAGAAAGATTTCGACAGTTTAGGAGATGGGAAAAGGAGTAGCAGATGGAATACAATGTGGGAGAGTGTGAGGTCTTTGGTATGAAGTATATAGGCATGGACGATTTACTAAATGGAAAAAAAAAATCAGAAATCTGAGTAACAAAGGGACTTGGGATTCCCAGCACAGGATTCCCGAAGATAAACGTGCAGGTTCAGTCAGTTTACAAGGCCGATACACTATTGTCATTCATCTCTAGAGGAGTAGGATATAATGGTGGGGATTCTGAGGTTAAAAACCCATTAGAACGGAGATAAGAATACACGTCTTTAGCCAGGGAGTGGTGAAATTGTGGAATTCCTTACCACAGAAGGCTTGGAAAGCAGATCAGTTGGCACCAACGATATAGCCAGGAATGGGATTGAGGATCTGAAAAGTGACTACAGAGAGTTAGTTTGGAAGCTGAACAGCAGGACGAGTAGAGTAGTGATCTCAGGTTTGCTACAAGTGGCACGAGCTATTTAGATGAGGAACAGTCAGCGAATGCAGCTTTACACGTGGCTGCGAGGCTGGTGCAGGAGGGAGGGCTTCAGATACCTAGACCATCGGGACATCTTCTGGGTAAGGTGGGACCTTTACATAAAGGACGGGTTGTACCTGAACTAGAGAGGCACAAATGTCCTGTTTGGGAGGTTTGCTTGCGTGATTCTGGCGAGTTTAAATTAGTTTGGCGGGGGGTAGGAATAAGACTACATGTCTGAGAGAGGGTTAGTTGCAGACGGGACAGTGACAGGATATATTGAATCTATCAGGAAGGTTTCTCACGTGATGAAACAAAGGGATCAGTTAAAGTGCGTCTGCTTTAATGCAAGAAATGTCCGAAATAAGAGTGAGGAACTTAGAGCATTGATCAGTACTTGGGGCTACGCTGTCGAAGCCATAACGGAGACGTAGGTTTCACTGAGGCAGGGATGGTTGCTTGATGTTCCAGGGTTTAGAACGTTAAAAAATGTTTCAGGGCAGGATGGTGGCACAATGGTTCGCACTGCTGCCTCACAGTGCCAGAGACCCGTGTTCAATTCCCACGTCAGGGAACTGTCTTTTTGGCGTTTGCAAATTTTCGCCATGGGTTTCCTCTGGGTGCTCCGGTTTCCTCCCATAATCCAAAGACGTGCAGGTTAGATGAATTGGCCATGCTAAATTGCCCATAGTGTTAGATGTAGGGGAATGGTTTTGGGTGCGTTGCTCTATGGAGGGTTGGTGTGGACTTGTTGGGCCGAAGGGCCTGTTTCCACACTGTAAATAATCTAATCTAATCTAAAAAATAAAATGGAAAATGAGGAGGGGGTGTAGAGTTGCTAATCAGAGAGTGCGTCACAGTTACAGAAATGAAGGTTGTTGAGGAAGGTTTTTCTACTGAGTCAGTATGTGTGGAAGTTAGGAACAGCAAGGGAACAGTCATTGGTAATTTTCTACAGACCACCTAATAGTAGTAGAGAGATTGAAGATCTCATAGACGGGCAGATTCTAGAAAAATGCAAAGCAGCAGGATTATTGTTATGAGTGATTTCAACTTTTCAAATATCGACTGGAACCTCCTAAGTGCAGATGGCGTGGATGAATCTGTTTTTGTCAGGTGTGTTCAAGACGGTTTCCATGCTCAATATTAGATTAGATTACTTACAGTGTGGAAACAGGCCTTTCGGCCCAACAAGTCCACACCGCCCCGCCGAAGCGTAACCCACCCATACTCCTACATCTACATCTACCCCTTACCTAACACTACGGGCAATTTAGCATGGCCAAATCACCTGACCTGCAGATCTTTGGACTGTGGGAGGAAACCGGAGCACCTGGAGGAAACCCACGCAGACACGGGGAGAACGTGCAAACTCCACACAGTCAGTCGCCTGAGGCGGGAATTGAACCCGGGTCTCTGGCGCTGTGAGGCAGCAGTGCTAACCACTGTGCCACCCTGCCGCCCACAATATGAAGAGAGACCGACGGGGGGAGAGGTTATTTTGGATTTGGGGTTCGGCAACGAGCCAGGACAGGTATCAGAACTCACGGTGGGAGAGCACTTTGGTGAAAGTGATCACAACTGCCTAACATGTAGCATAGTCTGCGAGAGTAAAAGGAGCAGTTTCCGAGGGAAGATATTCAATTGTAGAAAAGGAAATTATGATGCTATCAGAAAGGAGTTGGGAAGTACAGACTGGGAGCAATTGTTCCACAGAAAAGGCACAGCAGACATTTGGAAGCTGTTTAAGGAGCAGTTGTTGCGACTGATACACAGATAAGATTAAGGAACATTGGATGACGAGAACAGAGGAACGTCTCGTAAAAAGGAGGCCGGCAGCTTACGTAAGATGGAGGAAGCAAGGATCTAGCACAGCTTTAGAGGATTACAGGCTTTCTCAAAAGGTGCGCAGAAATGGACTGAGGCGAGCCATAATGGGGCACGAAAAAGGCTTGGAAAGAAGGATTAGGGAGAATCCAAATGCATTTTTCTCAGACGTGAGGAATAAGTGAATAATCAGGGAGTAGGTAGGGCTGACCAGGATTATCAATCTTGATCTGGTTAAGACTGATCTGGCCCATCTTCTCTAAGTTTTCATTTACAACAAGTTTCCTTTCCTTGGTGAAAATCGAAGCAAAAAAACTCATTTAGGGCATACCCTACCTGCTCATATTCCACGCATGAGAAAACAAGTCCACAGCAACCCTCCACAGAGCAATACACACAAAATCATTCCCCTACATTTACCCCTTCATCTAACACTATGGGCAATTTAGCATGGCCAATTCACCTAATCTACACATTTTTGGGTTATGGGAGGAAAACGGAGCACCCGGAGGGCACCCACGGGGCAAGTTTGTAGGAACTTATGCGTAGAGTCTGAGCAGATAGGGGAAGCCCTAAATGAGTTGTTTGCATCAATTTTCACCAAGGAAATGGAACTTGTTGTAAATGAAAACTTAGAGGAGCTGGGCCAGATCAATCTTGACCAGATCAAGATTGATGAAGTTGATGTGCTAGCAATTTTGGATAACATTAAGATGGACAATCCCCAGGGCCAGACAAGATTTATCCTAGACTGCTGCGGAAAGTGACAAAGGAGGTTGCTAAGCCGCTGGTCAGGATATTTGCCTCCTCACTCTTCACAGGAGTCATACCAGAGGATTGGAAGGAGGCAAATGTTGTTCCTTATTTCAAGAAGGGTAATAGGGAAATCCCTGGCAATTAGAGACCCGTCAGACTTACGAGTGTGGTCAGCAAAGTTTGGAAACAATGCTGAGGGATAGGATTTATGACTATTTGGCAAAGCATAGTGTGATTAAAGGCAATCAATATGGCTTTGTGAGGGGCAGGTCATGACTCACAAATCTTATTGATTTCTGTGAGGAGGTATCAAGACAGGTCGACAACGGTCGAGCAGTGGTTTTGGTGCATGTGGACTTCAGGATAGTGTTCCCCATGGAAGGCTCATTCATAAAGTCAGGAAGTATTGGATACAAAGAGATTTGGTTATCTGGCTTCAGAATTGGCTGGCTGGCAGAAGGCAGACAGTGGTTGTAGATGGAAAGTATTCTGCTTGGAGGACAGTGTTGAGAGGGATCCCACAGGGCTGTGTTCTTGGGCCTCTGCTCTTTGTACTTTTTATAAATGATTTGGATGAGGAGTTTATGGGGTGGGTTAGTAAATTTGTTGATGACACAAAGGTTGGAGGTGACGTCGATTGTATAGAGTCCTTTTTTAGGCTGCAGCGCGATACACACAGGATGCAGAGCTAGGCTGAGAAATGGCAGATGGAGTCTAACTGTTTCCATTCATAGGTTTGTCCTAATGAGTTTTATATGTTGTGGCTGCTCTTTTATCTCTCATTCTTCCTCTGACAGCTCATTCCATATATATACATCACCCTCTGTGTGAAAACATTGACTCTTCGTCCATTTCAAATTTCCCCTCTTTCACCTTAAACCTATGCCTTCCATGGTTGAACTACCCTCATCCCGTGGAAAAGACCTTGGCTGGTCACTCTATTCATACCTCTCATGATTTTATAAACTTCTACAATGTCATACCTCAACCTCCTACACGCTATCTTTCACTAACTTTACGAACAAGCACTTAAAGATAAGCACTGTAAATTTGAAACAGTATTCAAATGACAGGCAAATAACATTCAGCCCAAGCTTCATACTGTGATTTGTTTTTTCCTCCATGTTATAATACTAAGGCAGAATGAAACTCTTACGAGTAGCAATAAGAGGTCAAACACCTGAATTGCTTTGTCCAAGTGGGGTGAGAATCTCTACAGTGAAAGCGCATTTCTGGCCTGAAACATATAGGAATGGGAATTCTTGAACCACACGGTCAGTGTCTACCTTTAGCAGAGTGAGATGAAGGCTGTGTATAATTTTTGAAATTTGGATCAAAGTGTGAATTTAGTGCAAAGGGGGAGAAGTGATTTCAATAAGGTTTACGCCAAGAAGGAAACTTTCCGGAATGAGATGTGAGTGGGAGGTGTAAAACAGCATGAATGGAGAGGCCGAGCCACACTGAGACCAGAGCGTAGTGGCAGTACAAAACGCAGTTTGATTCTACAGCAGAGTAGGTAGACCTATTCAAAGAGTTTCAGGTGAAGTGGGTAGGGACCATTATGTGAGAGAATGTACTCTGTAATTTGAGAGGGAGAAACTGGAACCAGGAAGGGGAGACGAGAAGGGAAGAGATTGGAGCAGAAATGGCAGTGTTTTCTAGTTGGTAAATCAAGAAGCACAGCTGCAATTCATGCCTAACAGCGGCTTATGGTCCCTGAAATAAACATTATAAATCTGGCCCTCCACTAATGCTCATCAATAGCATCCTTGAGAGGTTTTGTCAACCATGGGTAGTTCACCTGCTTATCGAGTTCTTCTTTTGAACAGAAACAATAATTTTTGGGCGGTTTGGGATATCTGCTTGAATGTCTGCTCACGTATACTCACGTGTACTCTGGGTCTATTTTCACATTCTGCTTCAGACCAGATGTGATGCAGAAATCCTCAATGTAGATGCCTGGTTCTTTTCAATCATTCGGGGGAACTTCTGCATGTGGCTGAACACATGATCAGCGGAGGCTGAATACATTCTCCAAATTTCTCCATCTTTGTTATTTCTGTTTGATGATGCCACATTCCTGTGAGCTGTGTCTAAGGTGACCTCATTTTCCATCAAAATAGAAATCCCCTAACTCTGGTGGCCAGGGCCTTCAGCTGTCACTTCCCATCTCCTACGGTGTTGCCCTCAATCCATCCCCTTCATCGCAGAACAATGATAGATTCCTCCTTGTCCAAACTCCCTCCTGCACTAGAATACACATTCACATAATCATCTTATGCCATTTCCACCATCTCCAGCAGGACAGCACCATCAAACACATCATGCCCTCCCGCCCACAGTCAGTTTTTCGCAGGGTCCATTCCCTCTGTGACACCCTCCATCATCCCGAACACTTCCCCACTCCCCCATGGCACCTTCCCATGCAATTGCAGAAGCTACAAAACTTGCTCATTCACCTCTTCCCTCCTCACTGTCCAAGGCCCCAAACATACCTTTCAGGTGAAGCAGCATTTCACTTGTAAACTTTCAATCTGATCTCCTATCATTGCTGCTCACAATGCAGTCTCTCTATATTGGCGAGACCAAAAATGAGATTGTTTTGAGGAACACTCCCACTCTGTCTGTAGAAATAACCCTGAGCTTCTCATTGCTTCCCATTTCAATAACCTACCTTGCTCTTATGCTAACATTTCGGCCCTGGGCTGCTGCAACGTTCCAAGGAAGCACAACACAAGCTCCAGTGACAACTCACTTTACACTTTCGTACGTTACACCCTGTAGGAGATAATGTACAATTTCATAATTTCACAGACTGACCCCATTATAACTGTTCTCCAGTTTCCATACATTCTCCCTCCTGGCCTCCCTATGACCTTGTGTGGTTGTATCTTCTTTATCTTTAACTCAATAGAGAGAACCCCTTTTCCCCATTCACATCTTAATTTAAAGCTATTTCACATGATCTTCTCGTTGACCACTACTAAAAGCATGTTTATCTTTTGCCACACCCTCTGTTACGCGTCAATCCACCCCTCACATCTGTCAAGGGATTATAAAGCTCATTTTCCAATCCTTTTCATTTCTGAATAAGTGCCATACGGGATTTGAAACGTTAACTCTGTTTCTCTGTCTCTGCAGATGATGCCAGACCTGTTGAGTTTCTCTAGAAATGAATATGCTCAGAACAAATTTTCAATTAAACAAATAACTATGGATACTGGGAGTGAAAATGCAAAAATTGCTAGAGAAAGTGGGAGCTTTGTAGAAGGATCAATGGCCCCGAAAGATTAACTCTGCTTTCACTCCACGAAATGCTGCCAGACCTGCTGAGTTTCGTCAGCAATTTCTGTTTTTGAACAAGTTCCATAGACGTGTGTTAAAGCTGCTCAAACATCTTGCCTAACACGGAACACCGTGTACTGGGAATAGACCGATAATGCAAGGTATACAAATTCCTTGATCTGAAACTGCATAATGCTGGCATCACTGACACTGCAGAGCTCTTAATCATGCTCAGGGAGAGAAACAGAGGGGAACACATTCACATCAAACACAGAAGATATCATTGGGGGAATGGAAAAGATTCAGATGCATAGGTTAAAGGGTTTGAGTAAACTCATAAATTGAAAGTGCGACACCAGTGAGAGACCCTCAGCAGAATGAGAAGAGGAAAATGGAAGTGTTACCACATCAGAAACCAGGTTAAGACACTGAGTACAGGGCTGATGGGTGAATGGGTCTTGGTGTGAACTGGGGGATAGTCAGTAGAATTGAATTGAGCATATTGGAGTTCAAAGTGGGCATTCATGTGGTGCGGTAGAATCACAGCAGCAGCAGAATTGTATTCAACTACACTCTGTAACATTTTCCCCAGGATAATCCCTCAGCCTACCATTAACGTCAAGCTGATCTATGGTTCAGCGACGAGTGCGGGTGAATATGATAGGGTCGGAATCTTGTGTACCTAAACTTGATGACAATCCATTACAGCGATTGCACTTGACTTGTTATATTCGAAACAGCAGGACTAACATCTGATACAGAGGGCGAAATGATCCCAAGACTAACAGATCAGATCGAAGTTCTGCAGTGCTGCCACATCCAGACATAAATGTCGATGGACTATTAAACAACTCACTGGAGGAGAGGACTCCATAAGTATCGCCATCCTAAATCACGGGACATCCCTGTACATCAGTGTAAAAAACATGGTTGCATTATCTGCACCTTCCTCAACCAGAAGTGTTGAGTTGATGATCCACCTCACCCTCGGCATGCTGCCCGCAGAATCACAGATGCCAGTCTTTAATTGATCTGATTTGATGTATGTAACATGAAGAAACAGCTGAACACAGTAGATACGACAAAGGCAATGGGCCCTGACCCCATTCCTGCAATAGGACTGAAGACTTGTGCCGCACAACAAGCCGTATCCCTGGGGAAGCTGTTTCATTCCAGCTCCAACTCTGACATCTCCCTGGCAATGTAGAAATTTACTCAACTATGTCCAATCCGATAACAAGCGAATAACAACAGTCTGACCATTCACCACGCCCTGAGTCCCGTCGCGATAGTCACATTGGTGGGAGTTCTTTTTGACAGAGCTGTCAAGCAGCACAGAAATGACCAGCTCAGTGTGGTTTCAGATAGGTCCCCATGTGGAGACGATGCTCTTGTGGAAATGTCATTGGATTACTAATCCTGTCCAGGCTAATGCTCTGGCAGCTGGTGGACGTTATAATTAATAAGATATCGAGATGTAAAACCTGCAGTGAGTAACAGTGACCTTGAAGCCAATGTCGATTGCAAACACCAATTTCCTTCCTCAATGTATTTTCAGGAAGTGAATCTCCTGTGCTTCCCTGGTCTGGTCTAAGCATGACTCAAGACACACAGACATGTGATAAACTCTTCAATGGTCTCGGAAACAGCCAAGCAAAACACTCTATTGTATCAAACTGTTCCAGGGTCTTAAATGATAAAACTGCACAGATCACCCGACTCCACCCTCAGTATTGGAACGGGAAATACTACCTGTTACCCCTGCAGAGACCTCTTTCCGAACATCTGAGAGTTGGTGGCAGCATTTACAGAGCTTTCCCACAGACTGCACATAAACATCGGGAAAAGAGTAGGTCATTCAACACACTGAGCACCTTCCATTCTAGTTCATGGTGAAAATCTCTCCAATTCAATTTTCGCCACACAGTGTTCATATCCTTTAGTATGTTTAAACATCGCAACATATAAAATAGGAACTACTGTATTCCCTTTGGTCCATCAATTTAGATCCTCCATTCGATATACGGCATTTATCCAATAAAGGTGTGTTTATTAAACGCAATTTCGCTGCAACACAATTAGTGAATTGGGCCCCTTTCTTTATAAAGCGAGCTCCCGTTCACTGTTATGGGAGTCCGTCTCTGGCACCAGCTGAACAGCAAATCCCAGCCTCAGGATCCCTCTGTCTGCCAAATGCACCCTCAGTGTGTTCAGCTAAAGCAGGAATTCAAGCCGCTCTGCAAGCCTTGAAACTGAGTCAGAATATGGGATTTGTAGCCTACATTTAGAAGGAACTTAATTTCAAACCGGGAGGGGAATATCTTGGAGAGAACTGGAATTCCGCATCAGCATCACGTGGTCAGTCAGCTCGCGCGCTTTCTGGTGAAGATCTTGGTGAAAGGTGACTGCAGTGTTAAAGTGTGATATTTACTGTACCAATTCATTACAATATACGCTTTAATTATTTATGTAGCCTGTGCTATCGTTTGCAGCCACAGGGAGAATGTGCAAACTCCACACAAACAATGATCCGAGACTGAAATTGAACCCAGATCTCTGGTGCTGGGAGACAGCTGTGCTAACCACTGAGCTACCCACTGTGGGCAACGCAACTTCCTGCACAATTCAACACACGAAATGTAAGCAGCAGGGAGATTCCATAAATCCCGAAACTTATCATTGAGCAACAGGAGGAGGATATTGAGATCTTGAGCAGCTTGGTCAGGAACAGGCGCAGGACATGCAAGTCATCGAAACTATAGTGTAGGAACACCAGGAGGACAATCGTCCCATCGTGTGTGTAAAGCAGGAACAGAATGAGTCCATTCAGTCACCCGTGCCTCTTACACAGCAATTGGAACAGATCTTTTACAGCCTCGTGCCTATTTCACAGGAATTGAAACGGACTGTCAAGGTTATGGAAAGGGAAGAACTTAGAACAACCAACTTCACTCGGGAATGGAAAGGTACGAGCAAACGATTGGGACTGAAGACAAATTGTTCGAATCTGTTATTAAGGAATTAACAACAGGAGACTTTGAAAGTCAAACCACAATTCATCAAAGTCAACATGATTTTATTAAGGATAAATCATGTTTGAATGATTTTGCTGACTTTTTAAATTAGTAAGTGTGACAAACAAGTTGAATATCCGGGATCTGAAAGATGTATTATATCTGGACTTCAAGAAGGCAATGCATAACATGCTTGACAAAAGATCAATATGCAAGACAAGAGCACATGGGGTTGGGACAATTTATTTGCTTGGAGAGAAAATTGGCTAACCAATAAAAACCATGATGTGGAGTTGCTAGCTTTGGACTGGGTTGAGTAAGGTCAATAATCGCATGGCACCAGGTTATTTGACGGGTCTGACGGGTTTATTTGAAAATACAAGCTTTCATTGTCCTGCTCCTTCGTCAGGTGAAAGAGACAGAAAACCTTAGGCACAAAATTTATAATGAAAAGATGAAAGGGTTGTACAACACATGCACGTCAATTGAACACATCTAAGATGGCTGCAAAATCTTTAATCGGTTAGAATGGAGATGCAGGTTTTGATTGATGAATTTGCAAATCCCAGAGTTCCTTTCAAGCCTGGATATAACTTAAGGTATTATCGATTTAACGGAAGTGACCCCTCCAGTCAGACAACAAATTTTAGACATGCAGTCTTGTTTGGAGTCTGTATGTGTCTTCACCTGGAATCAGACTGGGTTTATTTCCAATGTAGGAGTTTCTAAAATATCGCATTGACTGACTGTCTACAAATTGTATATTTTTTTGAGAAAATATAATGCATCTGGAAATACAAACCGGCAAATGAAAATTCATCTTACAGATTAGATGTGTGTGTGTATGTATGTGTTTGCGCGTACATGCGTGTGTGTGTTTAAATACAAGGTGGAGTGTCTGTGGGAGGGAGAGAGAGAGTGTGTGTTTGTGAGAGAATGAGGGGGAATATGTGTGTCTTTGGGAGGGAGAGAGAGGGTGTCCGCGCGTGTGAGTGAGGGGAGAGTGTGGGTGTGCATGTTAGAGAGGAGGAGTGTGTTTGTGTGCGGGAAGCAGAGGGTGAATTTAAAGGGCAGAGGGAAAGGATGTGTGTCTCCTCATTAAAACACTGGCAGATTTGGCAGATCCCTTTCCCCACACACACTCTGTGGTTTCAGAGCTTCCCCTCTCTGTAGCCTCTGTTCTATTTGTTGTTCATGTTGCAGACCCAGATGCCATATCTACAGTCCCCATGCTCCATCCAGAGTTGGGTCACCAAATCCTCAGGTCTCCCTGCTTATCTGAGGCAGCTCACAGCACAACCTCCAGTAAACCATCCCCATCACCTCCACTAACCTGTCCATAACAGGAGTCAGTCAGAAGCCCCTGAGCTACAAGTTAGAGACATGTTCCTTGACAATAATACTCGAGGGGTTTCCTCATGTTATGGACCGCACAATCATCTGAGAGGGACAAGCACTCGCTTTCAGTGGTCAAGCACAGACCACGTTTCAAAGACGTGTCTCAAAGCTGCTGGAACCCCCTTTCCAAATTGGAGCAACAGCCCGCCACATACCATTTCATTGTTTCTGAGCTTCAAAATACCAGGACTCAATACACTCGGGAGACAAAAAAAAAACAACACCAGGGAAAGGTACAGAAAAACAAACAATTAATTATCTGATAACATGTTGTGAAAAAATGGATAAAGGAGACAGTGGAGTGGGAGTAACTGGAGAAGTGAGACAATGATGGGTCTAATCACAAGAATGAGAGCATTCAATCAAATTATTGCCAGATCAGTTGAAATGGTTAGTTACATCAAATTGTGAATCTGCATCACAGAACCATCCCAGAAACCATAAGCTGCGACAAGGGACCCCAAGTCAGAATGGAGAATTATGCACACCATGCTAATGGACTACTCTATAAACTGGACTACCTGCCCAGCATGGGGACCATTGCAAACCTTTGCCAGTATATTGCTACTATATTTGCACTACAGAAATATCTTGCACGGGAAGATTTGTAACCCATGCAGGGGGTGGCAGTAAATGGGCTCCCACATATATATGGCTCTGTATCTCCAATGCACCAGTATAAGGCAAGAGATTGTGTGTGTGTGTTTGTGTGTGCGTGTGTGTGTGTGTGTGTGTGTGTGTCTGTGTCTGTGTGTGTGTGTGTGTGTATGTGTGTGTGTGTGTCTGTGTGTGTGTTGGCGGCAGTAGATATGAAAATTATTATTTTAGAGAGAATAGACACAGACAAAATCAGCTTAAATGTGTACAACTGACTGGGCTTTGTGTCATTAACAGAGGGAGACTGAGGACCGTGTCATATGAAGAGGTGACGACGTGCTTGCGAATATTAAAGAAAAGGCATTGCCAGACCCAACAACAATGTAAATCAATCCGTACAGGAATGATGAGATTTTAGTTGCGTGGAATACCGACTCAGATTTGGTTAAGCAGCAGCAGATTATTGGCTTTATAAAGACTGTGTTTCACAGCTGAAGGTTCAAACAGCAGATGGGATGAACCAGTGAAGTATATTCTGCCGTTGTCAATAGTTAAAATTAAGAATGGTCAGGATATAGTGTCAGTAATCAGCTTGTGGCCAAAGGGATCAGCTTAGTTGTGACTCGTCTGTTTCAGCCTCAGTTATTGGCCAGGGATGAGATGGAGTCAGAGGAAGGAAATGGAGTTTGCATCCAGAACAGAAGACAGTGACCTCCAAGCTTTCAATATTTAAATAGCAAGGGCAGAGATGCAATGAATCCTGGTTCATACTGAAAGTGAGTATGTCAACCGACAAGGCCCAGTGCCAGAACTAAAGAAGGAGAGAAAGAATGAATAAGTTCACTGTTGTTTGTTGTGGATTGGAACGTGAATACTTATAGAGTAGAGTAAATGAAAAGAACAGTAATACAGTCGCACATGGTTAATGCAAATAATATATCGGCAGTGAAACTTACCTGGGACACCAACAATAGCCAGGATAGGTTAATAAAAACATTGAATAATGTAAAGTGCATATCTGATCCGCAATGATAACGGCCATCAATAATATGTAGAAAAAAATCCCAACATAATAGGATAACCTCCTGTCCATTGTTGGAACTTTCCAGTCTATTGTTTTCAGATTCTGATCCACTGTTGGAACTTTCCAGTCTAATGTTCTCAGTTTCTGATCTCTCCCTCCCTCTGGAGCAGCCGATCCCTGTTAGTGCTATCGGTGATTCTCCCGCCCATACTATGGGATAACATATTGAATGGAGCCCTTTTATCATTAAAAGATGGAAAACCGCCACTGGGATAATTAGAACTGATGGAGACTGACATTGGTCACAGTCAACAAACAGATTGAGTTAACCAGTTCCTTACATCATTTTATGTAACACAATAAAAGGGAACATTTACTCGGTTTGGATGGAATGGATGAGGGTTGCTGAGGGGTTGACCATGAATCGTTCAATCTTTTTAATCTGTCTTCCCTGTATGTGGGAGTATTGTCGGAACACTGCACTGTTGTATACGTTTCGTCCTGTTTATAAAAGGAGTTAGGAATAAAATAACAGACGAGCTGCATGTAATATTTGTTGGAGAAGTCTCCAGATACCTTTGTGTAATGCTACTCAAAGTTTGAAATTTCCTGTTATCAAGTCCTTTCTTAAGCTTGTGACATCATTCAGAGCATGGAAATTGCTGCTCAGGAACAGGGAGAAACAGGCGGTAGTCATTCAACTGCTCGAGACTGGGACACAGGGACAGGAGGCAGTCTTTCAACTGTTCAAGACTGGGACACAGGGACTGGAGGTAGTCGCTCAGCTGCTGGAGACTGGGATACAGGGAAATCTGGAGGCTAGTGAGGCCCCAGATTTCTGTTCCCAGGAACAGGAGGAGGTGACTCACGACCCACCAGTCTGGGACACTGGGAGAAAAGGGAAATTGGTTTGTTAGAAATATCTGAATAAGTTGCATGAGCGAGCAATTCAATCCAACATTCTTCAAAACCACGGCTGATCTGATTGTAAGTCCCTCATTAATTATTTAGAGATTCCCTTTCTCTGCGGCCTCTACTCCATTTGTTGGTCATCTTGCAGATCCAGATGCTGTAACTCCAGTCACCATGTTTCATGGAGCGTTGGGTCACCAAATCTCTGGTCTTCCAGAATTTCCACAGCAGCCTAAAACACAGCCTCCAGAAAACCATCCCCAGCATTTCCACGAACGTACAAAAACTAGAGATAAAAATGTCAGTGAAATGCAAGTGAGAAGCCTGGTCTAAATCACTAACATGTTACTGAGTACATGAGCAGCAGAGATTGATTAACACAAGCGTTCAATGGATAGGCACAGTGCAAGTTACAAAGATGTGTCTCAAAACTGCTAAAACCCCACTCTCCAACATTGACCACAGGGCAGAACACTGGGACACAGACAGAGACAACACATGCACACAGGACACATTAGCGTCCTAAAGATATAACTAGATAAGTTATACTTAATGATGGGATCAAAGCTTGTTGTGAGAAGGCAGGAGAATTGGCTTGAAAAACATGTTAGCCATGATCAATAGCTCAGTCGGCTGGATGGGCCAAATAGCCTTTTATTCCGCTGTAATGTTTTACGGTCTATGGTACATGCAGTTGTCTGTGTTTGTGCGTAGACTTGTACGTTCATGCGTCTGTGTGTGTGTCCGTGTTTTTGTGTCTGTGTTTTTGCGTGTTTGAGTGTGTTTGTGAGTACACATCTGTATGTGTGTTTGGGTGTGTCTGAGTGTGCTTGTCTGTGTATGTATCTGTATGTGTGTCTGTGTATGTTTGTGCTTCTCAGTATTTTAAGAAATTGAAATATCAATGTACATTTTTGTAATTTCTATTCTGTTTGACATTCACCTTTCCATCATAGTTTGAGGAACTTTACTTTCATCATGAATTTGTTATTATAACAAATGAAGGAAATCAATCTGACTCTTCCAATGATGATCCTGACCCAATGTGAGACCTATAGCATTGGTCATATCATCAACCTGGTTACACCGATAATTTGCTGTGACCAATGGAGGAATGGCACTAGAAAAGACAACATTTACCCAACAACCCCAGGAACTCTGAACCAGTGACCCAGACATCAGTGGTGGGTAAGTTGTTTGAGGGGATTCTGAGGGATAGCCAATTGCATGCATTTTCAAAGGAAAGGGTTGATTGGGGATAGTCACCATGGCTTTTTGCATGAGAAATCGTGTCACACTAATTTGACTGAGTTTGTTAAAGAGATGACCAAGCAAATTGATGAAGGCAGTGTTTTCGTGTTTTCCATTTAGACTGCAACAAGTTGTTTGACAAGATTTTGCGTATTAGGCAAGTTCGTAAGCTTAGGTCACATGGGAACGAGCGCACCCAAGACAATTGAACACAAAGTTAGATTGATGGGAGGAACAGAGGTTGGTTGAGGATTGCTTTTCAGACTGGAGGCCTGTTGTAAGGGATGATGGGAAAAATTTTAGAGACGTGTAGACGCAATGTTTTCAAACAGAGGGACGTGTCCATATGGAATTATCTCCCAGAGGAAGTGGTGGAGTCTGGCATCTTGATGGGTATCTGAATAAGGACGTTTAGAGGAATATAAGCCAAATGCTGTCAAATCAGGCTCAATGATAACGGGATGTCTGGTCAGCACTTACACAATTGCATGCTATATGACTCGAAAAGAGGGATGAGCAGAAATTCTAAACAGGCATTTCAAGTGGGAATTCTCTTCCCCACAAGTTTGAGATGTCTGTTTGTTTACATTTATTCAACGCTGTGTTAGTTTGGTATTGGAGAGAGAAGTGAATCTTGAATAATGGCACACAGACAGGAAAGTGGAGCTGAGACCACAGCGTGATCAGCCACACTCTTAGCCCCTGGTAGAGAAGGCTCAAAGTATCTAATGACCCACTCCTGCTCCTCAGTCCCATGTTTCTGTGTTACATTCAGTCGAACAAACCTGCTAGAATGAAGCAATTAGAGGCTACTTACTCGTTTCACAGAAACAGAGGAGACTATTCAGCCCCTCAAAACTGTCAAACTCAGTTTGGGCTGGTTTGGAAAGTGCAATTGGAAAACCCAGGCAGGGGTGTGAAGGAGGGTCTTCATCACTCCAAACTGAGCTTCCCCTTTCTGCAACTTGTGCTTCGTTTGTTTGTCAAGTTGTAGACCCAGTTTCACTGTGAATACAGCCCCCATTCCTCACCCAGCGATGGTCCAGACAATCTGGTAATATTCAATAACAGAGTTTCCAGGAAAATAACAGCCTCTACTTTCCAAAAATAGAATGTGAGAATGCCACAAACAGGGATATGTCATTTGTCCACATGCCACCCATCCCCTCCCCCCCCGCAAGCTGGTCTTCAATCACAATAAGATCATGAGGTCTAATATCCTCTTTCATGTCCAATTTTTCACAGTCCTCAACTCTGACTGGTCAAACAACACAACCTGCCCCCACACTGTGACCTATTGATATGAGCAAAAGACGTGAACACAAGGGGTGAGAGAACAGTGACCGGACATGACATCAAGGCATCATTTTACTAAGGACGATCTAAGGAGCCTGAGCAGGATTGCACTTAATGGAAATGAGTTGTAAACTTCCTTGGTTCGAGTGATTTAATGCATAAAACACAATTATTGTGGTTTGCGTGCAAAATGCATGTAGTCCTGGACATATCTGCAAAAGATCCTCAAAGTAGCTACCTCAGCACAAACATCTTCAGCTGCTTCACAAATGTCTTGCTCACACCGGAATATTGGAATTGGGGGTGTTCACTGAAGATCACACAATATTCAGGAAAAGTGTCACTCTTCAGCTCCTGAACTAGTCTGTGTCCATGTACAGCAAGACCTGGACAACATTCAGGCTTGTGCTTTGGAAGTATCGGTAACATTCATGTAACAGTGCTGCTGGACACTGCACATTTCCACAGTTAAAAGGAGGAGATTATTCAGCTCTTCATGCTAGTTTCACAGGAATATGAGGAAGTTATTCAGCTCTATGAAATAATTGGAGAATAGTAGAGATAGCCCATTTAGTGCCTCCAACCAATTACACAGGAAGGGAAGGAATCACATGTTTCGGACCACACCAGAGCCCCTCAAAAATATTTGAAGACGGTGGTCTAGACTCTAATGTTGTCTTATTTTAAAGGAAATGTAAAATGTCTGTTCCAGATGCAATGTGACTGGTCAAACTGCGGACGTTAAGAAAAACACAATTTATTCAAATACTACAGTTAAAATACAGGCAAACAAGCAGGAATTCAGAAAAAGAATAAGTCTTTTAGAAATCTTATCACAATGATAGATAGAACAACCATTATTAATTAAAAGTTCTGATACAGTAATATCCCACGAACACATACTTGGCAAAAGGGGAAGTTGAAACAAAGATTATCAGATGCAGTTTTCCAATCGAGGACAGAAAAAATCAAGTGAAAAATCAGAGAGCGTTGCAGCCAGGAGACCTCCACTGAAGCTTCCAACTCTGTTGAGACCCCAATAGCTTCTGGTATTACTGAGAAATCAAAACCCTTCCTGTAAACTGGCTCCCAGAACTGCACATAGTATTCTATCTATGTCCTAACCAATGGCATGTTTAGCTCATATTATTTCGCCTCGATGAAGAAACTCTGTGCCTACAGTCCCGCGTTCTTTCTTAACTAGCTATTGTACTGTCACATTCAGTGATGAGTGGAGAAACACCCTCTGACCTTCCTAGTATGCTGCCATTCATTGAGTACTGCCCTATGTGGTTCCTTCTTCCACACTGCATCACCTCATATTTATCAGGTTTGCATTCAATCTGCCTTTGATCTGCCCATCTGACTATTCTATTTGTATCCTCCTGTAAAAGAAAGCCTTCCTCCTCACTGCCAACCACCTGGCTAATCTTTGTATCAAACACTAAATTACTTATTACACTCGCCACCCCCACCCCCCACTCTCCCCTCCACATTCATATCTAAATCATTTATGAATACCACAAATAAGATACACTGCACTGCTTGCTGTGGTTCACCACCAGACACTGGTCTATCTCCACCACCTTTCCTGTAACTTGGGAACACATAGCTGTTCTCTAGTCTTCCGGCATCTCCTGTGTGGTCAGAAAAGACTTAAACATTTAGGTCAGATTATTTCCTCTCTTGTCTCCTAAAGCATCCTGAGATACAACTCATCTGGACTTTACATCATCCAAAACCATCAATCCCAACTTGCATCTTATATCAATCTGTTCGAGAGCTTCACAATGCATCTTCTTGAATTCTGTACCTGCCTCATGCTTCTTCCACGTAAAACAGATGTGAAGCTCTCGTGTTACAATCTAGCAATGTTCACCAGCTTCACACACAGATAGCCCCCTTGGTTTCGAAAGGGGTGATAATTTTTCCCTGGTTATTCTGTTCTGATTGATGTTTTTGTAGAATATCTTGGGATTCCCTCTAATCTTGCCTGCTGCAGTTCTCCATGCCGCTGTATTCGTCCGTCTGCTCAGCGTGAATCTTCTAAGATTTCCTAAGATCACCTCTCATTCTTTGAAACAGGACAGAACAAATTAATAATCTCATCCTGACTGCATGCAGCCTGTGCAGAACGCCTTTGCTTCGATATTCCAATTTCCGTTAAATGAAGGCCAACTTCACTTTTACCTTTCCATGTCCAAATGTCCCTCCTGAAATACGTTGGTTTAATTTTATTTACTATTCACGTTCTGAACTCTTAAACATCCAGCTGAATATCCAACTATATTACATCCAATGATTCTCCACTATCTCAATCTACAAGAAACATCTTCAAACCATTTCAAAAAAAAAATTTAACAGTGATTATTCGGGGGAGATCCATGATGGCAGCGATCCAGTAGGACTGCCCTGCTGAGTTCTGCATCAGAACCCAGACAAAGTGGTGCGTTCATCCTCTATTTCTTCCCTATTGTGGAAAACATTGGTCGCTTTTGATCCCCAGTATTGGTCTCTGCCATTTTAAGTGAGTAAGGAAAATTTCTAAGGGAAAATGACCACGAGGGTCACAGCCAGTAGGGCACTGCAGCAATGGATACGCCCACGGCCCTGATGTCGGCCTCCCCGCGCACCACAGGGATCTTATTTGTGGAGCAGATCCTGACTTCAGAGTGCAGGAGCCTGCGATAGAAGATTGATTCAGCAATGGAGGAGACCTGAACCATGCTGGAACTGGTCTCAGCCAAGCTGCAGAAGCATGACCAGGAGATCCAGCGTCTCGGGCCACACATCATGGAGGTGGAAAAGGGAATCGTGGCTTTGGAAACCATGGCAGAATCCTCAGTGGGTCGGGTCCAAGCCCTGGAATGTTAGGTAGAGCAGGTCGAGTACCTCGAAAATCGGAGCCATCAGAAGAACATCAGCCTGGTTGGGCTGCCGGAACGAGAACAAGAAAGCCAGCTTGTCAGATTCTTGGAAAAATGACTCGCACAATTTTTGAACCTCCATGTCATGGAAACTGGGTGCGGGTCGAGCAGGCCCACTGGGTCGCAGTGTGCAGGCCCGGATTGGACCAGCGCCCTGCCTGGTCCTTGTGCAACTCCAGCACGAAAGAGAAAAACAGGTTCTGGAAGTTTCTTGAGGTCTGCAGAAGGATATATAGGTTCTGATCTACAAAGGATCACGAATTATGTTTTTTACAAGACCTTTCTCCGGCTGTGATCCGCAAGAGGCAAGCCTTTGCAAAGGCAAAAGGGAGACTGAGGGACATGAATATTCTGTACTTGGTAAGATATCCAGCAATTACGTTTCAGTCATAGCGGGTCTGTGTTTAATTTTGCCTCACTAGAAAACGCAAAGGACTTCCTGTACACATTAAAATAGACTGGCTGGTTTAAGTAATATGGACCTATGTGTTCCCTTTGTTTTCTCTGGGGTTTGCCTGGTTTACCTCGTTTTGGGGTTTTTTTAGTATGTGAAGGTCACATTTTTCATTTTACTCTCTCCTCCTTTCTTCCTCCCCTCCTATTATCCTTTTTTTTTTCTGTCATTTGCTTTTAGTTTCTCTCTCTTAGTATGGAATGGGAAATGGGTTTGGGGGAGGTGGTTTCATCTGGACTGCCTCGAGTGAAAGAATGGATGGGACAGGGTTGAATGCCCACTTTTAATATTCATGTTGTAAGACCCGTGTAACATTTTTAAACTTTGTTTTGTCTTGGTTGGGAGCGGCTTCAGCTAGGAGGAGCCATGGGGGATTAGTGGGTAGTATGAGCCTCCCCTGTGGGCAAGGGGGAAAGTCCCTGCATACTTGTATTCTATGTTGGTTCATGGTAGAAGTAGTTGTTAGAAGTTTTGATTTGATTGTTTTTGTCGTTATATTTTCAAGTTTATCCGAACTGTTTACAGCTTGCACTCGGCGTGCTATAAATTGGGCTCTTCTCCCAGTGGGTCATTGGCTGCTTCGGATGGCTATGGCTAACCGCTCGTTTAAATGGTGCACATGGAATGTTAAAGGGAGCCATTCACTGATTAAGAGAAAAGATATAGAAAAAAAGGAAATGGTTGCTGTAGCCTTGCTGCAAGAAACACATCTAACTGATAAGGAGCATTTACACTTAGAGCAGGGAAGGTTCAGCCTGGTGTTTCCTCATCCTTTAGTTCAACAAGTTGAGGAGTAGCTATACTCATTAATAAGAACATTCCACATCAGTTGTTTAAACAAATTAAGAATGAATGTGAGTGGTCTCTGATCCTTAAATCTTTAATACATCGAGAGGAATACTGGACCTCAAATTTCAATTCTATGCGCTCACAAGGTCAATGATCCTTGGGGCACGTCATGCAATTAAGGGGAGACTTTAATTGACGTATGGACCCCGAGGTGGATAGGATGTCGAGGAGTTTCGCGGGTATTTCCCCGCCACCCAGGCAGCTGGTGGACCTGAACAGGTAGCTGGGTTGGTGGATGGGTAAGATGTCTTCACCCTGAAGATAGGGACTTCACCTTTTTTGCTAACCCACATAAATGCTATACGAGGATTGACATGTTGTTTGCCCCGTTGGTCTTTTTAAATTCGGTGCTGTCCTGTAGAATTGGGAACGTAGCCATTTCTGATCATGTGGCAGTGTACATGGAGGTCAAGGATGGTGGCGATGGGACAGGCTCACGGCACTGGGACGTGGATCCTTTCCTCCTGAAGGATAGCAAATTCATTGAGTATTTTTCGGGGGAATTTGAATATTTTTGTTACATGAAGTTGTGTACAGTCAGTAATCCGACGGTGCTGTGGGAGACTGCCAAAGCCTATACAAGGGATTTGATTATTTCTTACTCGACGACTCAGAAGCGGCAGAAGAGAGAGCAGCAGCGTATGCTTGAGGCTCGTTTGAAGAGAGCTGAGACACCATATTTTGTCAGACCGTCTGTAACTTAATTGCAGCAGATTACAGCCCTCTGGACTGCTCTGAATGCTGCACTCGCCCAGACAGCAAAGAGAAAGATTTCCTTTGTGAAATAGAAGTTATTCGAGCGTGGTGATAACCAAGTAGAAATTAGGCAATCTTGGCCAGAAAGACGATTGCTGTTATTATCAACCACGCTCCCAAAAAAAAATGCAGAGTTCAGGAAGTTTTACTCTGGGTTGTTCCAGTCAGCGGGCTGGGAGGACTGATTGGCGAGTCCTTTATTAAGACCTTGGACCTCCCAGCTGTAAGTTCAGAGCAGGCGTCTCATTCCATTTCCCCTCTGACAATCCGAGAGATGCAGGAGACAGTGAGGCAGTTCAAGAGTGGTAAAGCCTCTGGCCCAGATGGATTTCGGAGTGAGATTTAGACGGAGTTCATAGACATGCTGGCTGGGCCAATGTTGGTCGTGTACAATTATTTGTACAGTCAGGACTGCCTCTAATTCTCTCTGAGAGAAGGAAATATTTATCTTATTCTCAAGAGAGAGAATGTCCCAGAGGATTGCACATTGTATATGTCTATATCATTATTAAACGTGAACTTTAACATTTTGTCGAAAATGCTGGCTTTGAAGATCCATTGTGAAAGAGCTGAAAATGTGTTGCTGGAAAAATGCAGCAGGTCAGGCAGCATCCAAGGAGCAGGAGAAGGGCTCATGCCTGAAACGTCGATTCGTCTGCTCCTTGGATGCTGGCTGACCTGCTGCGCTTTTCCAGCAACACATTTTCAGCTCTGATCTTCAGCATCTGCAGTACTCACTTTCTCCATTGTGAAAGAAGACAACCCTTTAAGCAGATGGCGTTCCTCTCTTTCTAACTAACCCAATGATATCTGTGTCCTGTTTAATATGAATGATTAATTTACTTGGATCTTTCTCAGGGTATAAATCAATTTTATGAAATCGGAGGCCATCCCTGTGGGGGGTCTTATTAGAGTTCCCGACCTTGGGTGGAATCTGATTCCCTTCCAGATGGTCACAAGGAGGTTTAGGTATTTTTATCATCCAAGCCTTCGATCTATTACATAAAACTAACTTCGTGCAGTTGCTAGATAAGATTAGACAGAATCTTCCAAAATCCTGTTTGGGTTAGCTCTGGTTACAATGAATGTCCTTCCTTGTTTATGATACCCCATGCAAATGCTCCCTTTGACGCTGCCCAGACAGGTGCTATGGAGGGTTAACAGTTGGCTTTGATCTCTCATCTGGTGTCACAGATGGCCTCTTATTAAGCTGGACAAATTGCAGCTTCCACAGTGAATAGGGGCGTGTAGATTTTCCATCGTCTAAGAAATACCAACCAAGTTCCTTGCTTTCCTATGTGGCTGATTGGGCTTGCCAGGACCCATGGTCAATTTGGCTCGATATCCAAGCCTTCCAGGCAAAACGTCCCCTCATTAATCTGTTGTTCATGGACAAGATGAGAACTGTTATGGAGAATTGCAGAAACCGATTGTCCTTAACACAGTGAAAGCATAGAGAATGATGGGACAAGTTGAGAGCACTTTACAAAACAAAAACTTCGGCTTTCACTCCTATTGTAGGATTTGTAGGATTCCAGCCGGAAGAGATGGATTCGGGCTTTCGGCTCTGGGAGTCCAGATGATTTTCCTGTTTGGGATAATTTTTTGATGGGGAGGTCATGATGATTTTTTAGCAGCTGAGCCAGGAATATGAGGTATCTGGGAGGGACCTCTTTTGTTACTTTCAGCTTCAGGACTTTATACAGAAAACGTCCATATCAATGGTTCGTCTTTGTACGTCAGATATGGAGACGAGAGTGCTTCAGAGTACGGACACTGAGCGCCTTCTGTCATTTATTAGGAGGTAGTGTCTCGAAGGACTTGACACTGTTACACCAGAACAGGAAGAGGCTATTCAGCCTCTGGAGCCCGATATACTGTTATGGGAGGAGGCCAGTCAGCTCCTCGAATCGATAACACTGGGCCCAGAGTAGGCCATGCAGCACCAGTACCCTGTTATGTAGCAATACAATCAGTCTATTCAGCCTCCTCAAGTCTGTAACATTGGAACTGGAAGAGGTCACACGGGGACTGGAGACTGGTGCACTGGGATACCAGGAGGATATTCAGTCCCATCGAGCCTGTTGCACGGGAATTGGAGAAGCATGCAAACTATAAGATATCTTATGGGGAAGGAGGAAGAAGTTGACCTGACGTGTCTCGTGTATGGGAGCAAAAGAAGGCCAATCATTCCCTCAGTCCTATATCAGGGATGCAGGAGAGACCGTTCAGTATCTCCATCCTGTGGTGGAGGAATATGAGAAGGTTTTTTTCAGCCCCTCAAACTGTTACACAGCAACAGGAATATTGCATAAGCCCTCACGACTCTTACGCATAAATGAGTCCATTCAGCGACTCCGACCTCTTATCGAGCAATCAGAGCAGGTCATTTCACGCCATGTGCCAATTATACAGGATTGGAGCGAACAAAACCTCAGGTCTCCCTGAATGTCTGAGGCGGGTCACAGCACAACCTCTCGCAATACATCCACTAACCTTCACTGACTTTTCGATAACAGGAGTCAGTCAGAAGCCCCTCAGCTACAAGTTAGATGCCTGCTCTTTTACAATAATACTAGAGGGGTTTCCTCGTGTTACTGACTACACAATCAACTGAGAGGGATAAGCACAGGTGTTCAGTGGACCCGCACAGAGCAAGGTTCAAAGACATGTCTAAAGCTGCCAGAACCCCTGTCCAACATGGAGCACCACATGGGGCACATCGGGAAATGAACAATAGACCAGCACGCACACAACACCTGTCCAATGATCACCACATGGGGCATACCGGGAAGTGAACAGCAGCAAAACACATGACCCCCCTGCCCATGGACCAGTATATGGAACACACCAGGAAGTGAGCAACAGTGAAACACATAGACCCCTGTCCATGGAGTACTATATGGGGCACACCAGGAAGTGAACAACAGCCCAGCACACACCTCCCTGTCTATGGAGTACGACATGGGACCCAACGGGAAGTGAGCAACAGTGAAACACACACCCCTGTCCATGGAGTACCACATGAGACACACCAGGAAGTGAACAACAGCCCAGCACTCACCTCCCTGTCTATGGACTACCACATAGAACACACCCGGAAGTGAACAACAGCCCAGCACACACACCCCTGTCTATGGACTACCACATGGAACACACCCGGAAGTGAACAACAGCCCAGCACACACACCCCTGTCTATGGAGCACCACATGGAACACACCGGGAAGTGAACAGCAGTCTGACACATACCATTTCATTATTTCTGAGCTTCACAATGCCATCTCTCGATACACTAAGGATCCAAATGGGACCCACAGCCGGGACGTACAAGAGACCACGAGCCATACGTTTTGCACATTGTTTCTGAGCTTCACAATGATTTCCCCGGGATTCCAGGGATATGAGCACCAACGGCCAGGTTAAGGTACAGAAGCACGGATATTCATGTTATATTTGGATGTTTACTTGATCGACAAGTTCAGTAAACGTGGCTCTTCTCAGACAAATGGGATTAACTGGATGAGTAGTACTTTCGTAGGTCCAATAACAAAAATAAGAATATAAAGTAAGTGTGCTGACAAATCAGCTGAAATCCACGTCACAGAATCAGACACCATCATCCAGATGATATATCTGTGCAACATGTAGCAGTGTTCAGACCAGGCTAGTGTACTGCTCAATACAACCCAGCAATCTGTGCAGACCACACCAGTCCATGAACTGCCTTTCAAGCACGAGGAGTTATGCAGTGAACAGCAGTGAATTGTTATGTAAACCAGGAGAATTTAACCTCCCAGCATGTAGAGCAGTGTACGCCACCCCAGGGCATGGATCTGTAAACCAGGAGCAGTTACCCTACCAGCATGTAGGACTGTGTATCCCACCCCAGTGCATTGAACTGTAAACCAGGGGCAGTTACCCTCGCAGCATGTAGAGCTGTGTACACTGCCCCAGTGCACTGTTCAGTAACACCGTGTTGGGTTACTGTCCAGCGTGGGGAAACTTGTAGCCCATGCTGGACGTGACAGGATGTGCAGCTCCAATCCATTTGCAGCTCCATACCTCCATTGTATGAATGGATGTAGCATATCTCAAGAGGAAGGAGGAAAATGACTTAGGGCAAAGTAGGCAAGGATCAGACAAGGCTCTAGAGGGTTACAAGGTCGTCAGGAAGGAAGTGAAGAATAATCTCAGGAGAGCGAGATGCGGGCATGAAAAAGACTTGGTGAGTAGGGTAAGGTAAAACTTAGGATGTTCTATACTTTTGTGAGGAACAAGATGATGGCTTTAGTGAGGGTAGGGCTCATCAGGATAGTGGAGGGAACTTGCGCCAGGAGTCCGAGGAGGTAGAGGAACAGAGAACACTACAGCGCAGTACAGGCCCTTCGGCCCTCGATGTTGCGCCGTCGTGTCATACCAATCTGAAGCCGATCTAACCTACACTATTCCATGTACGTCCATATGCTTGTCCAATGACAACTTAAATGTACTTAAAGTTGGCGAATCTACTACTGTTGCAGTCAAAGCATTCCAAAGCTCTCTCTTTAGGTCTTTCCTGGCTACCTTGTAACCTTCAATTGCCCTAACTGAGCCTTGACAACCCATCCTCACATAAGTCGCCGTCTTCCTCCTGACCAGAGATTCCACTTCCTTCGTAAACCACGGCTCCCGCACTCTACATTTTCCTTCCTGCCTGACAAGTACATACATATCTAGGACACACAGTAGCTTTTCCTTTGAATAAGCTCCACATTTCTAATGTGCCCATGCCCTGCAGTTTCCTTCCCCATCATATGCTTCCTAAATCTTGCCTAATGGCATCGTAATTGCCTTTCCCCCAGCTGTAACTCTTGCCCAGTGATATACACCTATCCCTTTCTATCACTAAAGTAAACATAACAGAATTATGATTACTATCACCAAAGTGCTCACCTACCTCCAAGTCTAACACCTAACCAGGCTCATTACCCAGTATCAAAACTCATTTGGCTTCGCCCCTTGTTGGCCTATCTACATACTGTGTCATGAAGCCCTCCTGCACACACTGGACAAAATCTCACCCCTCTATAGCACTCGTACTATAGTGTTCCCGTCCAATATTTCTAAAGTTGAAGTTCCCCATCTCATCTACCCTATCTAAAGCACTCCGATCGAGAATCATCTTTGGTATCCTTTCCTCTACATCTCTGGAACTATTCGGAGGCCTATAGAAAACTCCCAACGGGGTGACCTCTCCTTTACTGTTTCTAATTTCAGCCCATACCACCTTATTTGATGAGTCCTCAAACATCCTTTCTGCAACTGCAATCCTGTCCTTGACCAACATTGTAACACCTCCCCCACTTTTACCTTCTTCTCTGTTCTTACTGAAACATCTAAATCCTGGAACCTGCAACAACTATTCTTGTCCCTGCTCTAACCATGTCTCCAAAATGGCCACAACATTGATGTCCCAGGTACCAACCCATGCTGCAAGTTCACCCACCTTATTCCAGGTGCTCCTGGCATTGAAGTAGACACTCTTGAAACCAACCTCTTTCTTGCCGGTGCCATCTTGCATCCCTGAAACTTGATTTTGTACCTCCCTACTCTCAACCCTTTCTACACTCTAACTACAATTTTGATTTCCATCCGCCTGCTGGATTAGTTTAAATCCATCTCAATAGCCTTAGCGAATTCGACACCCCCACCCACCCCCCACCCCCCCCGCCACCCCCCCCCCCCCGCCCCCCCCCGCTGCCAGGATATTGGTACCTCTCTGGTTCAGATGAAGCCCATCCTGCTTTAGAGGTCCCATCTACCCCAGAAAGAGCCCCAATTATCCAAGAATCCAAAACCCTCCCTCCTGCAACATCCCTGTAGCCACGTGTTCACCTTCTCTCTCTCCCTATTCCTTGCCTCACTAACATGTGGCACGGACAAGAAACCAGAGCCAACAACTCTGTTCGTCCTAGCTCCCTGAATTTCTGTATAAATCTCCATCTCTCTTCCTACCTATGTCGTTGGTGCCTACGTGGACCACGACTTGGGGCTGTTCCCTCTCCTCCTTAAGGATCCCAAAAACACAATCAGAAACATCACAAACTCTGGGACCTGGGAGGCACCACACCAACCGTGAGTCTCTCTCATCCCCACAGAACCTCCTATCTGTCCCCCTAACTATGGAGTCCCCAATGACTACTGCTCTGCTCCTCTTCCCCTTTCCCTTCTGAGCAGCAGGGACAGACGCTGTGCCAGAGCCCTCTCTCCCACTGCTTTCCCCTGGTTATCCCGCCCCCCCCCCCATAATATCCAAAATGGTATATTTATTGTTGAGGTGAATGGCCACAGGGGATCCCTGCACTGCCTGCCGGTCCCCTTTCCGTCCCCTGACTGCAACCCATTTGCCTTTTTCTTGTACCTGAGAAGTGACTACCTCCCTGTCTGTACCGATGCCTGTATATCTCATCTCAATAACTCTATCTGCCTCCCGAATGATCCGAAGTTCATCCAGCTCCAGCTCCAGTTCCCTAACGCATTTTTCAAGGAGCTGGAGTCAGGCGCACTTACAGCAGATGTAGTCAGCAGGGACACTGGTGGTGACCCTTACCTCCCACATTTTACAGGAGGAACATTCAACTGCCCTCACCTCCATTCCCCCTAGTCTAAATTCCCAAAGAGACTGTTGAAAAAAAAATAAGGAATAAAAAAACTCGTTAACTTTCCAAGCTGTGGCACAGGTACTTTGTTTTTGGTTAGAGGAGGAGGGTGGGTGCTTTAACAGATTATAAGGCAAGGTAAGCTTTTTTGGTTGTTTGGTTTAATTCATAAACGGGTTCATTGCTGTGTCATAACAGCACACTTGGAACACTGTGTTCAGTTCTGGTCACCTTGTTATAGGAAAGATGTAGAAGCTATAGTGAGTGTGCAGAGGGATCCCGAGGGATCAACAGAAATATTGGCACACACCACACGATCCAGTGAAATATTGAGGAAGTCACCACGCGAAAAATAAACACTCGCAGATTCTGCATGTCTGTATAAACGTCAGTGTGTCAGTGTTTGTGGTGTGTCTGTACTGATGCCTGTATATCTGTGTGTGCACATGCATCAGTGTATTGGCATTTCTCTCTGTGTACTTTAGTATCTGTGTGACTGCACCAGTGTCTAGGTGTGCCTGTGTATCTATATTCATATCTGTGTGTATCTGCGTGTCTCTGTGCGTATCCGTGTGCACAGCGGATCTGCCAGCCTCTGTGGTGTTTAAAGTGATGCAATATCCGCCTCTGCTGGCCTTCACACTCGACTGCATTGATGGCAGTGGAGGGAGAAAACCATAAGGGATTCAGTCTAGGAGGTGGGGACAGGGAGGTAGAACATAGCATCATCCAAACTGACAGCACCATCTGCACACACACACACACACACACACACAGTTGGGTATGGGGAGGATCATAATTGGACTGAGGACACTTAGAGTAGCGAATGCTCCTGAGTAATATATGTGCTCGCTCGGCAATGTGAAAGTGATTTGTCTTTAAAGATTATTCGTTACACAGAGTGTACACCTTAAAGAGTATTTCCACTGAAACTGCAGCCAAGCAATTCTGACCAAATCATCTGTAAGGTGATGTGATGAATTTATTACACGTTCGTTAAATTGAAATATTCTATAATTCACGCCTACAAGGTGTAAGTGAGAAAGGATTGAAAAGTCCTGAAACTGACCCAGCGGTGGTGGTAATATATCGAGGTATCAGACAAACTCTTCTATGCATCCAGAGATATTTGCAAAACCAAACAGCCGTGCAATGTGAGATATTCACAGTATTTGATGTCCTCTGATAGAAAAAAAGTGACACTTGTGCAGTGGCATGGGGAGACCAGCAGAGGATGGCATTGTATGACTATAACGTTAACAGGTACAGACGTAGAGGTAGAGGAGGGGAGTCAGGGTTTATCTCAATTTCAATGGATTTACCCCAAAATCACAGAGCCATCATTTCACAGAGATGCACACAAACATACATAGACACATTAAACACACAACATACATACATACAGATATGGACACTTACACACAAACACATGCACACGCCCGTGCACACAGTGGTTTCTTTAAGATAGAAATAAGTATGTCTTTCATGAATAAGGGAATCAATGGTCAGTTGGTGAGGGAAGGAGAATGTGGCTGAGAAACATTTTAGCTGTGACCAAACGGCACAGCAGATTCAAGGGGCGAAATGGCCTAATTCTGTTCCAATTTCCTATTTTGTGAAGGGATTCATTTTGGAAGTTGAATTTGAATGCAGATTACTGGGTCAAATGCAGGATTCATAGCAGTGTGGAGGAACAAACGAATCTTGGGGTCCATGTCTGCAGGTCTCTCATATCCCACCGAAGTTGAAATGGTTGTTAAGAAGTCGTATGGTGTGTTGTTTTTCATTAGCGGGGGACTGAGTTGAAGAGCCATAAGATTATGCTGCAGGTCTATAAAGCTCTGGTGAGACCATATTTGAAATGTTCTGGTCGCCTAATTATAGAAATGATATGGAAGCTTTAGAGCAGGTGCAGAGGGGATTTACCAGAATGCTGCCTGGACTAGAGGGCTTGTCTTATGAAGTAAGCTGGAGGGAGCTATGGCTTTTCTCATTGGAGTAAAAAAGGATGAGAGGTAACTTGATAGAGCTGAACAAGATGGTGAGAGTTACAGACAGAGTAAATAGCCAGAGACTTCTTCCCAAGGTGGAAATGGTTGTCACGAGGTGAGCATAATTTTAAAGTGTTTGGAGAAAGGTTTTGGAAGATGTCAAAGGCAGTGAGACACCAGCCCCACTCCGCCTCCCCCAAAACCAGGTCCCTGGTACGGTGAGACAGCCGTGCTAACCACTGAGACACCATGCCCCACCTCCTCATCCCCCCAAAACCAGGTCCCTGGTACGGTGAGACAGCCGTGCTAACCACTGGGACACCATGCCCCACCTCCCCATCCCCCCAAAACCTGGTCCCTGGTACTGTGAGACAGCCGTGCTAACCACTGAGACACCACGCACCCCCTTCCCCTCCCCCTCCCCCCCAAACCGGGTCCCTGGTACTGTGAGGAGAAAGTGAGGACTGCAGATGTTGGAGATCAGAGCTGAAAATGTGTTGCTGGAAAAGCGCAACAGGTCAGGCAGCATCCAAGGAGCAGGGAAATCAATGTTTCGGGCATAATCCCTTCTTCAGGATTCCTGAAGAAGGGCTTTTGCCCGAAACGTCGATTCCTGTTCCTTGGATGTTGCCTGACCTACTCTGCTTTTCCAGCAACACATTTTCAGCTCGGCCCTGGTACTGTGAGACAGCCGTGCTAACCACTGGGACATCATGCCCCTCTCCTACTCCCCCAAGACTAGATCTCTGGTACTGTGAGACAGCCGCGCTCACCACTGAAACACTATACCCCCCCTCCCCTCCCCCCAAACCGGGTCCCTGTTACTTTGAGGTGCTGTTTTAACCACTGAGATACCATGTCCCAATTGCCCACCCCATCCCTTCAACCGGGTCCCTGGTACTGTGAGACAGCCGTACTAAACACTGAGACACTATGCCCCCCTTCCCCTCTCCCCAAACCAGGTCCCTGGTACTGAAAGACAACCGTGCTAACTACTGAGGCACCATGCACTCTCCCCCTCCACCATCCCCCAATCCGTGTGCCTGGTACAGTGAAACAGCCATGCTAACCACTGAGACACCATTCCCCCATCCCCGCACCCTCCCCCGAAACGGATTCGCTATGCTCGGTAATACTGGGGAAAATGTGAATAAAAGTGATGAGCTTAGAGATATGATGTTGTGGCATAACAGAGACGTGGGTTTCCCAGGGGCAGGAATGGTTGCTGGATTTTCCAGTGTTTAGAACATTTAAAAAGAATAGGGAGGAGGCAAAAAGTGGAGGGGCCGTAGCACTGCTAATCAGAGAGGGGAGGGTATCACAGCTACAGAAGTTACCATTATCGAGGAAGGTCTGTCTACTGAGTCAGTATGGGTGGAGATTAGGAACGGTAAGGCAGCAATCACCTCATTAGGGGTTAAATACAGGCCCCACAATAGAAGCAGGGAGATTGAGGAAAGCATAGGTCAGCAAATTTTGGAAATGTGTGAATGGAATAGGGTAGTTGTAATGGGTGGCTAACTTTTCCAATATTGAATGGAACCTCCTTCCGGCAGATGGTTCGGAAGGAGCTGTTTTTGTAAGGTGTGCTCAGGAGTGATTCCTAACTCAGTACGTTGACAGGCCGACGAAGGGAAAGGCCATTGTGGATTTAGTGCTAGACAATGAGCCGGGGCAGGTGTCAGATCTTGCGGTGGGAGAGCATTTTGGTGACAGTAACCACAACTGCCTCATATTCTACAGAGCTATGGAGAAGCAGAGAAGCAGGCATAATGGGAGGCTATTTAGTTGGGGAAAAGGAAAGGGCACTATAGACATGTGGAGACTGTTTAAGGAAAGTTGTTGCGAGTGATGCATAAATGTGTTCCTCTTAGACAGGCAAGAAGGGGGTAAGATAAAGGAACCTTGGATGAAGAGAGCGGAGGAGCTTCTCGTCAAAAGAAAGAAGGCAGCTTACGTAAGGTGGAGGAAGCAAGGGTCTTGTTCAGCACGAGAAGTTACCAGGCAGGCGAGGAAGGAGTTCGAAAATGGTCTGAGGAGAGCCAGGAGGGGGCAGAAAAAAGGCTTGGCAGGAAGGATTAGGGAGAATCTAAAGGCATTTTGCACATATGTGACGAATAAGAGAATGATCAAAGAAAGAGTAGGACCGATCAAGTATAGCATAGGGAACTTTTGTATGGAGTCTAATGAGGTAGGGGAAGCCCTAAATGAGTTTTTTGCTTCTGTCTTTACGAAAGAAAAGGACCTTGTAGTGAATGAAACCATTGAAGAACAGGTAATCATGCTGCAACAGATCGATTGAGGAAGCTGATGTGTTGAAAATTTTGACAAACATTAATATTAACAAGTCGCCAGGGCCAGACCAGATTTGTCCTCGGCTGCTCTGGGGAGCGCGAAATGTGATTGCTTCGCCGCTTGCAAAGATCATTGCATCCTGGCTCTCCACCGGATTCATACCAGAGGACAGGAGGGAGACAAATGTAATTCCTCTCTTCAAGAAAGGAAATAGGGAAATCCCCGGAAATTACAGACAGTCAGTCTCACGTCTGTCACCTGCAAGGTGTCAGAAAAGATTCTGCGGGATAGGATTTATAAACATCTGGAAGAGCATGGCTTGATTAAATGCAGTCAGCACGGCGTTGTGAGGGGCAGGTCATGCCTCACAACTCTTTTTGAGTTCTTTGAGGATGTGACTAGAAACGTTGATGAGGGTCGAGCAGTGGATGTGGTGTATATGGACTTCACCAAGGCATTTGATAAGTTTCCCCATGGTAGGCTCGTTCAGAAGGTCAGGAGGAATGGGATACAGGGAAATTTAGCTGTCTCGGTACAGAATTGGCTGGTCGACAGAAAACAGCGACTGGTAGTGGAAGGAAAATATTCTGCCTGGAAGTCAGTGGTGAATGGTGTGCCACAGGGCTCTGTTCTTGGGCCTCTACACTTTGTAATTTTTATTAATGACTTGGATGAGGAGGTTGAAGGATGGGTTAGCAAGTTTGCAGAGGACGCAAAGGTTGGAGGCATCATTGAAAGTATATAGGACTGTTGTAGGCTGCAGCATGACATTGCCAGGATGCAGAGATGGGCTGAGAGGTGGTAGATGGAATTCAAACTGGATAAATGCGAGGTGATGCATTTTGGAAGATCGAACTTGAAAGTTGAGTACAGGATTCTTGGCAGGATTCTTGGCAGTGTGGAGGAACAGCGGGATCTTGGTGTGCAGATGCATAGATCCCTTAAAATTTCCAGCCAGGTGGACAGGGTTGTTTAGAAAGCATATAGTGTTTTGGCTTTCATTAACGGTGGATTGAGGTTATGAGCCGTAAGATCTTGTTGCAGCTCTATAAAAGTTTGGTTAGACCACACTTTGAATTCTGTGCCCAGTTCTGGTCGCCCTACTATAGGAAAGATGTGGATGCTTTGGAGAGGGTTCAGAGGAGGTTTACCAGGATGCTGCCTGGACTGGAGGGTTTATCTTACGAAGAGAGGTTGACTGAACTCGGACTTTTCTCGTTGGAAAAAAGAAGGAAGAGAGGAGACCTACTTGAAGTGTACAAGATAATGAGAGGAATAGATAGAGTTGATAGCCAGAAACCTTTATCCCCAGGGCAGCAATTGTTAACACGAGGAGTCATAGTTTTAAGCTGTTTGGCGGAAAGTATAGAGCAGATGTCAGAGATGGGTTCTTTACGCAGAGTTGCATGGAATGCGTTGCCAGAAGCAGTTATGGAAGCGAGGTCATTGGCGATATTTAAGAGACTGCTGGACATGCTTATGTTCACATAAATTTGAGAGTTCGTACATTAGGTCTACCTCACATGAGGATCAATGGTCGGCACAACATCGTGGGCTGAAGGGCCTGGTCTGTGCTGTATGTTCTATGTTCTATGTTCTAAACAGTAAACAGTGACAAAACACCACAGATGAGTCAGGATCTGGAGGTAGAAACAGAGGTAGCATATTGAGTCTGATATGATCCACTTCTGAAAAACTCACATTGGAATCAAAAGGTTAATTGCGTTTCTCTCTGCTCAGAACCTGCAAATGTTTTCCTGCACTTTCAACTTAGTTACTCTTCTGGACAGTGGATATTTGTCTGATCTGAAAGGGAACAGCGAAGCTGCCATTTCTGTTGACGCTCAAGAATTTGGTTATGGTTTTTGAATGAAAAATGAAAAACTATGTGCCTGACAGCTCCCCAAATACCGATAATTTATTGCCATTGTCATAATGTATTATGAAAATGTTGAACTTGGTGATCATGACATCACATGATCAATCCTCTGAAAGTAACAAATTGAAGTACTGATCCCAATTGTTACAAATGTCTTATCATGCTCCTGATGTCACTGGCATCGTATTCATCCAGCAAGATCTTACCTTTCCGAGAGTTTCCATATATCTAAGAAAACATAAGATATCTTTGTATTTTTTAACAAGACATTCATTCAGGGTTTTGGAAGGCACTAGCAAGAGCAGAATTTACTTGTCATCCTCAATGGCTCTGGAATAAGTGACACAGAGTTGCCCTGTTTTACCTTTTCAATCCAAAGTGATGCAGATCCAGACAGAGCTGTTTGTAGGGGCATTCCAAGATTTTTAACAAATACTTGTGAAGGATCAGCAAATTAGTCCCCAGTCAGGATGACATGCAACTTGGAAGATACCTTTCAGAGACGGATTTTTCTCTTGTTCCCATTCCCAGTGCAGAATGTTCTCTAATTCACATTAATCACAGTTTTGCTCAGGGTCCTTCATTCCACTCTCAGTCAAGTCCTGCTTCCATTGAAAGGGAAGTCACTCTGATCTCACCGCAAATTACACATGCAGATCAGTTGAAAGAATAAGGAGCAAAAGACAAGAACACTGTTTGCCTGAACAATGTCCTCATAATATTCAATAGAAAATTGATGCGTGGTCTTCCTTAATGCATTATGTCAACATGACATCACTTTCCAAACAATATTCTGAACGGTGGGTGTTTGTTCTTATAATTTGCTTCCAATTCAGTGTAGAAATGAGAACGTGAATTATCTTCTATAGTGTGTTTATAATCCAGAACTTAATTCAATCTTTATCATCATTTCTCTAGCTCTTTCAAACAAAATTAATGAATGAGCCTGTGTCCATCCTGCAGATGAAAAAGTTCTTTCAGCTCTGACTACTGCACCAAATGTTGTAAAGAATAAGCTGCAGGCCCAAGTAAAATGAAAATGCTGCAGGGCAAGGTGCCAAACGCTAGTCCAAGATTAATTATGTCCAAGCATTATGAATAATACATGCGGAGTAAAAAAGCAGGATTCAGCTCCATGTCCAAAATACTGTTTGTGGCTCCCTCACAAAAGACCACAACTGATTCACGGTGTAAATTCACCAAAATAGGAAAAACAAGAGGCTGGAATTTCAATTCTGCAACAACATCGGTCGAACAGGAAGAAAATCAAGGTTTGTTTCTGAAATTAATAAATTGTGATGATAACAATGTGGTATATGTGGGGGTGGGGGGGGGGAGATGTTAGAGGATGATAAACAATGTTGGACGATGATAAGCAATGTTGTAGATGACACAATGATTATCCAGGTGGTTAACAGTGAGCAGGAACGTGTTGGTTACAGGAGGTTACAAACAGATTTTCAGATGGCCAGATCAATGACTGATAAAAGGTAACACTGAAATATGAGAGATGCTGCATATTGGAAGATGTAACAAGACAAGGGAGAACACAAGCCATGAAGATAGGTTAGATTTGCTTTTGGAGCAGAGAAACGTGAGTGGTGAACCTGACAGAGGTGTATTATAGCATGAGAGGTATGGGACGAGTCAACAGACAACAACTATTCCCCTTAGTCAAAGGGTCAAAACCAATGGGAAATACGTTTGAAGTCAAAGAGAAGATACTAACAGACGATTTGAGAAATCTGTTTCGAACCCAGAGCATGATTTGTGTCAAAAATGCATTGCCTGGAAGGATGGTTCGGGAAGGTAACCTCACAAACATTATAAAGTACTTGTATCAGCACTGGGTGGTGCAGACTCGACGGGCCTTGTCTTTATTACATGATTCCATGTGGTGGCAGCCATTAAATATCTGATATATTCTGAAGCAGCAACTAATTGGACTTGGTTTGTTCCAACGAAATGTGCTCAGAAAGTGGTAAGATTTCAAACAAGCATCATCCCATGGAGTATCAGTACTAAATCAACCTAGGACAGTCCAGCCATCTCTGAAATCATCCAGGATAATTCACATGCTCAGTGTAAGAATCGTCCAACACAGCATCAACATTATTCCAGCTGTTTGACACCGTTATTTTAAGTTCACCAAGAAACAGACTTCGCTTCATTATTATATAGACATCTCGTGTAAGTTTGTTATTTCTCTGAAGACTAATAAATTCCTTCCCATATATTCGCATTGACAAACAGTCTGTTATCCTGCGAGATGCTCCTCACCAGTAATATTTACTCCCAGTTAAACCGGCACATGAGATGCACTGCTGGCACTCCCTCCCAACAGCCACTTGGATGGACCAACGTCAACTGGACTGGAACTTCTCAAGGGCAATTAGTGCTGGTCTAGCTTCATTAAAATCCCAAATGAACTAAAAAGACAATCCGATTTTATAATAATTATTAAACAACAAGCACATTTTGTTGATGTGAAGAGTTTGTCGCTGTCTTTAAAATTGTGAGAACTGTGTTATTTTATTTTCAGTATCAAAAGACAACAGAAATGTAAAACCTAGCATCAGGAGTAAGGAATCAAAACAACTCCATCATGTGATAAGGTCGTGGATGACCTGATTGTGACCTCAATCGCACATGCCCTTACAATGTTCATGCACCATTCTTCGTCAAAAAGAATCTGCCTGCCTCTGTCTTAGGAATATTCAATGCCTTATCCTCCATCGCTGTCTGGGAAGAGAATTGTACAAAGACACAACACTCTGAGAGGATGACACCAAATCACCATCTTCTTAACAGAGACATTTTTCTGTTTTACTCTCCATCCACTCATGGTAATCACTCACACAAGGCGAAATATTGTTTTAGAATTCAACTTGAAAGACTACTTGGTATATTTTGAGGTTAAGCAAGACCACATGTTGTTCGCCTAAACCCCAACAGATCCAGAGCCAGTCATTTCAAGATTTCCTCCTGAAATAAACGCTCCTCACAAGAGTCAGCTGAGTGAATCTTCTCTGGATTGCATTTCATATCATTGTGGCCAACGCTCTCTCGATGTAAATCTGTATAAAATCGTCCCAATTTTTAAATGTATTCTGTTTCAGAAAGTTTCAACATTTGTCTTACCTCCCTAAAAATTTGATGTTCACATAAAATTTTTATTTTGTAATCCAAGTGCCCGGTTCCTCTGTGCCTAAAGCCAATCTCTCCACTGAAATAATACACTCCGTTTCCATTCAACCCACCAATATCTATTAGCACAGACACATTTTTCCTACTATGTTCCATACACCAATATTTGCCTGTTCACTTGACCCACCTTAATCTCCTTATAGACTCATGTCCTCTTCATATCTTCCTTCTCGAAGTTTCAAGTTTTTTTTAGATTAGTTACAGTGTGAAGACAGGCCCTTCTGCCCAACAAGTCCACATCGACCCGCCGAAGCGCAACTCACCCAGACCCATTCTCCTACATTTACCCCTTCACCTAACACTACGGGCAATTTAGCTTGGCCAATTCATCTAAACTGCACATTTTTGGACTCTGGGAGGAAACCGGACCACCCGGAGGAAACCCACGCTGATGTTTGTATTCTTTCTTAATAAAGACAGAGTATTTGGCCAAAGAAATACACTGTGGCCACATTGCAAAGTAATTGACAATGAAATATCGTTAGTTCATTGAGACAATGAACTCAATTTATAAATTTGAGACAATACTAAAGTGTTTTGCAGTCGCATCACTCAGTTCCATTTCTTAAAATAGAGTCAGCTGGTGTGGAATGTGTGTGGGTAGAATTGAGGAACCGTAAATGTGAAAATCCGTAGTTGGAGTTATGCACAGGTCGACAAATCGTAGTCAGAAGCTGGGGCGCATGATAGACGAGGAGATAGAAACGATATGTAGGAAAGGCAAAGTTACAGTGACTGGGGGGATTTCAGTATGCAGGTGGACTGGGAAAATCAGTGGTAGTGGTTTCAAAGGAAAGGGATTTGCGGAATGTCAATAGGATGGCTTTTTGGAGCAGCTTATGGTGCAGGCAGCGAGGGAACGGGCAATACTGGATTTAGAGCTGTGCAGTGAGGCAGCCTTGATAAGGAAGCTTAAAGTGAAGGAACCTTTGGAGGCAGTGATCATACTATGATTGAACCTACTCTTCAATTTGAGAGGGAGAAAGTACAATCGGAGTTAATATTACAGCTAACTAAAGACACCTTCAAAGACACAAGAGAGGAGCTGGATAGAATTGACTGGGAGAGGAGCCGAGCAGGAAAGACAGTGGAATAATAATGGCGGCAGTTTCTCGGAGCAATTTAGGAGTCACAGCAGAGATTTATCCCGAGGTAAAAGATGCATTGTACAGCGAGGATGAGGCAACCATGGATGACTGGGATAGTCATGGCTAGTGTAAAAGAAGAATAGAAAGCAGATAACGTAGCAAATAGCAGTGCGTAACCAGAAGATTTGGCAGCTTCAAAGATGTACAGATGGCAACAAAATAAGAAATAAGGACGGAGATGATTAAATATAAAGTTAAGCTATCCAGTGATATAAAAGACAACTGTAAGAGTTTCTTTAGACATATTAAGGGCAAAAGAGAAGCAGAAGTGGATATTGGGGCACTGGAAAATGACGCTGGAGATATAGTCGTGTGGAACAAATAATAGATGAGAATCTGAATAACTATTAAGAGAGTGGGCAAAGAAGTGGCAGATGGAGTACAACTTGGGAAAGTGCGAGGTGATGCACATTCGTAGGAAGAATACAGGCATAGACTACTTTGTAAGTGGAGAGAAAAATCAGAAATCTGAAGTGCAAAGAGAGTTGCGAGTTCCAGTTAAGGATTGTCTTCAGATAAACTTGTAGGTTGAGTCAGCAATTAGGAAGGTGTTGTTTCTGCTGCACAGAGTGATTGAAATCTTATATTCAGGAAAGAACCAAGTTAACTCTTACAAACAATATTTGTTTTTTGAACACAATTAATATTAGAACAATAAAACGTATTATTACGCAATGATAAACGCTACACATCATCTTATGCTTTAACATAACTTTGGATGATCAAAAACCACCCCACTAGAAGTTGACCGGGCTCGACTTGGTGATGTCTTCTTGTTCCTCTGATGGTGTTGGAGGTGTCTTCTCTTTCCCTGGTTATTCTCCAGTTACTGCACTGTGTGGGTTTTTGTGGGGATTCTTATCCTTCCAAGTCTTCACGCCCTTTTGCGAAGGTAAGGAGGATCTGTCAGTGGAATGATCAGGTTCATTTACCCGGATCAATCAGACTCAATCATGGGTTGGCTCAAGGGAAACTTTCCATTGTCGCATTCATGGCCAACTTCAGGTGAGTATTACAGAATCCATAGTTTCAGGTTTGTTTGCAAACCATCTGTGGGTATCTGCAGCCTGTCTGGATTCTGCAGCATGTGGTTTAGCACAGAGCCTTTAGTCAAAACTGGGGTCCATTTCACAGCATGCTTTAATAATTGTTCATTTTTGAAACTCCATGGTAAATTTATTATTTCCTATCCTAAGATTATTCTTTCAGGTGGTCCATCCGGTCAGAAAGGCCTTCAGCCTGAGAGTGGTGAATCTATGGTAAGGATGGCAGTTTCCTTACCTAAACGACATTAGTGAACCAGGTGGGATTTTCTTGGCAATCAATTCAAAACAACTATCAGTCTCTTAATTCCAGATTTGAATTCAAGCACCCCTACTTGCTGTAGCAGGATTTGGACCCAGGTCACCAGAATATTATCTGGGCTTATCACACAAGAATTCAATTCTAACACCACGAGGCCACTGACTTGCCCAATCCTCCATAGTGTGACTAACATGTGCAGTATGATATGCACTAGGATTTGCCTTCATGTTATCCTTGACTTCCTTATCAAGATATTGATGTTTTTTTTCGTTATGCAACTTCTGTTCAGTCTTCAGTATCTCCCTAATTGTTTGCCAAATTTCTTCATCTGCCTGCCTTTGACTATTCTTTTCTCCCACCCTACCCACCCCACAGTCCACCCAGGCCAAATCCTACCTTAGGCCAGTATAATTACCATTGCCTAACTCTCATGTATGACTCAGTCTTCACTCTTTCAATATGAATGTGAAATTCCAGCATGTTGTGTTTACTCCTTCCAAGATAAAGCTCATCCACCAAGCCTCCATTGGTACATAATATCAAATCTAAATTAGCCCATTATCTGGTTGGTTCCATGCCATCCTGCTCAGAAATTATCTCTCATACACTCCATGAATTTTTATTCGAGGATATCACTGTCAAGTTGATTAATTGAGTCAATTTGCATGTTCAAATCACCCCTAGTTAAAATTGTGCCCCTGTTACAAGCCCTCACTATATTCTACCTCTGAAGTACTTTGGGGGGACAGTGGCTGAAAATTTCTCTTCCCAAGAGGTTTCTTCTCTTGCTTTTTATTTGCACGGAGACAGATTTCAAACATGTTTTGACACAAAACACTTTGAAAAGGTCTGAGTTCCCACTCGCAAGAACAAATGTTTATTTTCTTTTCACGGACCACATTTCACAGTAAATATTGAAGAGTTAAGAGGGTTAAAAGTGGTCATGAGATATCTTTAGCAAACAGGATTGAGGTAAATCCCAAAGACTACATTTCATGTATAAGCAACAAGAGGGTAACTCGAGAACTGTTTGACCCACGCAGGACAAAGGAAGAAAGTTATGCATGGAGTCAGAGAAAATGGGTGAGATTCTTAGCGAGTACTTTGCATCTGTATTCACCAAGGAGAGGGACATGATGGATGTTGAGGTTAGGGATAGATCTTTGCGTACTCTGGGTCAAGTCGACATAAAGAGGGAGGAAGTTTTGTATATTCTAAAAGGTAGAAATGTAGGCAAGCTCCCAGGTCTGGATGAGATCTACCACAGGTTACTGAGGGATGTGAGTGAGGAAATAACTGGGGCTTTAACAAATATCTTTGCAGGACCCTTGTACATGGGTGAGGTCCCAGAGGACTGGAGAATTGCTAATGCTGTCTCCTTGTTTAAGGAGGATAGCGGGAATTACCCAGGTATTTATAGACGGGCGAGCCTCAGATCAGTGTTAGGGAAACTTCTGGAGAAGATACTGAGGGACTTGAGCAAGGTGTTTTATTTTGTTCTCCAGGGTAGGCTGATGGAGAGGTGATGCCGCATGGGGTCCAGGATGTGTTATCTAGATGGATAGAGAACTGGCTGGCCAACAGGAGACAGAGAGTAGTAATGGAAGGGGATTTCTAAAAATGGAGACCTGTGACCAGTGGTATCCAACAGCGATCTGTGCTGGGACCACTGTTGTTTGTGATATATGTCAATGATTTGGAGGAAGGTATCGGTTGCCTGATTAGCAAGTTTGCAGATGACACCAAGATTGGTGAAGTAGCAGATAGTGAAGGGGAATGTCAGAGAATGCAGCAGAATATAGATAGATTAGAGAGATGGGCACAGAAATGGCAGATGGAGTTCAGGCTGTGCAAATGCGAGGCGATGCATTTTGGAAGATCCAGTTCAAGAGCAACAATACAGTAAACGGAAAAGTCTTGAGGAAAATTGACATAGAGTGAGAACTGGGTCCATTGTTTCCTGAAGGTGGCAACGCAGGTCAGTAAACTGGTCAAGGCAGCATAAGGCATGTTTTCCTTCATTGGATCAGCTGTTGAGTCTAAACGTTGGAAGGTCATGTTACAGTTGCAAAAGACTTTGGTTTCACCGCATTTGAAATACTGCATATATTTCTGGTCACCTCATTACCAAAAGGATGTGGATGCTTTGAATAGAGTGCAGAGTAGGTTCACCAGGATGTTGCCTGGTATGGAGGGTGCTGGTTATGAAGAAGGATTGAGCAGATTAGGATTATTTTAATTATAAAGACAAAGGTTGAGGGGGACCTGATTGAGGTCTACAAAATGAAGAGAGATATAGACAGGGTGGATAGCAAGAAGCTTTTTCGCCAGATTTTGGAACTCAATTACTAGGCGTCATGAGTTCAAAGTGAGAGGGGAAGGGTTTAGGGTAGATATATGTGGGAAGTTCCTTACAGATATGGTGGTGGCAGCCTGGAACGTGTTACCAGCAGAGGAGATCGGGGCAGGTACAATAGGGTTATCTATGATGTATCTGACACATACATGAATGGGCAGGCAGCAGAGGGATACATTCTCTTAGAAAATAGGTGGCACGTTTAGAAAATAGGAGGATCTGGATCAGCACAGGCTCGGAGGGCCAAAGGGTCTGTTCCTGTGCTGGAATGTTCTTAGTTCTTTACCATTCATTCTAAAAAAGCAAGGTTTCAACTATGGTATGCTATAATTTAATGATATAAACCATTTATTTGACAGTACATATCAAATTAGTGTCCTGTCTAAATTACATTCACAGAGTCAAAGAGATGTACAGCATGGAAACAGTTCCTTCGGTCCAACCCGTCCATGCCGACCAGATAACACAAACCAATCTAGCCCCACCAACCAGCACTCATGCCATATCCCACGAAATCCTTTCTATTCATATACCTATCTAGACACCATTTAAATGTTGCAATTGTACTAATTTCCATCACTTCCTCTGGCAGCACATTCCATACACAACCACCCTCTGTGTGAAAAGGTTGCACCTTGCATCTCTTTTATATTTTTCCTTCTCAACCTAAAACTATGCCCTCTAGTTCTGGACTCTCCCACACCAGGGAAAAGACCTTGTCTATCTCCCCAATCATGGCCCTCATGATCTTATAAACCTCTTTATGGTCACCCCTCAATCTCCAACGTTCCACGGAAAATAGCCATAGCCCATTCAAACACCAGGTATAGCTCAAACCCTCCAATCTTGGCAACATCCTTGTAAATCTTCTTAGAACACTTTCAAGATTCACAACAAACTTACCAATATGAAGGGGAACAGAATTGCACGCAATATTCCAAAAGTCGCCTAACCAATGTCCTGTACAGCTGCAACATGACCTCGCAACTCCTAAACTCAATGCTCTGACCAATTAAGGAAAGCATATCAAATGCCTTCTTCACTAAACTACCTACCTGTTCCTCTATTTTCAAGGAACAATGAACCTGCACTCCAAGGGCTCTTTGTTCAGCAATGCTCCATTGGACCTCACCATTAAGAGTATTAGTTCTGCTCAGATTTGCTTTCCCAAAATGCAGCATCTCACATTTATCTAAATTAAACTCCATCTGCCACTCCTCAGCCCATTGACCCATATGATCAAGATCCCCTTGTAATCTGACGTAATCTTCTTCGCTGTCCAGTACACCTCCAATTTTGGTGTCATCAGCAAATTTACTAACTAAACCTCGTACACGCACATGCAAATCATTTATATAAATGACAAAAAGTAGTTGGCCCAGCACTGATCCTTGTGACACTCCACTGGTCATATGCCTCCAATCTGAAAAACAACACTCCACCACCAGCCTCTGTCATCTACCTTTAGCTAGTTCTGTATCCAACTGGCTAGTTCTCCCTGTACTCCAATGAAATCTAACGTTGCTAAACAGTCTCCCATGGGGAATCTTATCGAATGCCTTACTGAAGTCCATATAGATCACGTCCACCGCTCTTCTCTCATCAATCCTCTTTGTTACTTCTGCAAAAAATTCAATCAAGTTAGTGAGACATAATTTTCCACACACAAAGCCATGTGGACTATCCCTAATCAGTCTTTGCCTTTCCAAATACATGTTCATCCTATCCCTCAGTATTCCCTGCAACAACATGCCCTCCACTGACGTCAGTCTCACTGGTCTATAGTTCCCTGTCTTGTCCTTAACACTTTTCTTAAACAGTGGCACCACATTCGCCAACCTCCAGTCTTCTGGCACCTCACTGTGGCTATCAATGGTACAAGTATCGCAGCAAGAGGCCCAGCAATCAGTTCTCTAGCTTCCCACAGAGTTCTAGGCTACATATGATTGATCGGGCCCTGGGGATTTATTCACTTTTATGCATTTCAAGACATCAGCACTTGCTCCTCTATAATATGAACATTTTTTAAGATGTCACCATCTATTTCTCTGTATATCTACATCGCCCATGTCCTTCTCCTGAGTAAACACTGATACAAAATACTCACTTAGTATCACCCCTAATCCCTGCAGCTCCACACAAAGGCTGTCTAGCTGAACTTTGAGAGCTCTATTCTCTCCCTCTTTACCCTTTTGTCCTCAATGTATTTGTAACGTCCTTTTGGAATCTCCCTAAATCTATTTGACAAAACTATCTCATGTCCCCTTTTTGATTTCCTGACTTCCCTCTGTAGTATACTCCTCCTGCCTTTATACTCTTCTAAGCATTCACTCGAACTATTCGGCCTGTACCTGTCATATGCTTCCCCTTTTTTTCTTTACCAGACCCTCAATTTCATTAGTCATTCAGCATTCTCTATACCTACCAGCCTTTCCTTTCATCCTAACAGGAATATATTATCTCTGGACTCTCGTTATCTCATATCTGAAGGCTTTCCATTTTCCAGCCATCACTTTCCCTGCGAAAATCTGCTGCCATCAGCTTTTGAAAGTTATTGTCTAATACCATCAAAATTGGTATTTCTCCAATTTAGAACATTAACATTTACATCTAGTCTATCCTGTTCCATCATTATTTTAAAACTAATAGAATTGTTGGCAATAGGTGATGCTCACATATTTCAGGTGAGAAATTAAATCGATTGATTATATTTAAATGTGTAAGAGTTGTAAGTCTATTTGAGTTTTCAATCATTTGTTCAATCTGAATATGTAATCAGTTAGAGATCAGCCATTTTGTAAATGGTAGAGCGACAATGTATGTATTTGAATCCTGTGATTCAATGTGTAATTGTGATCACCAAAATAGCCAGACATGTTCGTTTTCGATATAAAACAAAATGTGATGCCTTACTTTAATATAATAAAAGGTTTTTCGTGTTTATATTTTAATTCCATCAATATATATCAACTTGATTGTTTTTAGTTATTGTTCAGTTGAATAATTGTAGCTCATATCTTATTATTCCCCAATTCACAAACATGGCAAACTCCTTATCATTGTTCAGATCAGTAAACCCATGCCTTGGCATCATGACCGACATTAAAAGTGGATTCCAAAAGGCCTGAATTCGGGTACTGTGCTACTGGACCTCACACGTGGCTGTGGCACTGAGTTGGACACTGGTCTGCCTTCTGAATCTGTCCAGACTGTTTCCAACCTGGGTCAGGGCAGCCATTCAAATATTCTCTGACAGAGATTCATTTGGGATCTGCCTTCAGCAGGAGGAAACGAGCCAACAGGCTATCACTGCTCTCAGTGTCGGTAAAAATGCTGTCTCAATTAGATACCAATGACTGACCAGGAACCATGCCTTATGAATTTATCATCAGTCAGAGCCTTGCCCATGGAGCAGATGTATGGACATGGAGAGTCATAATCACATCGCACACGTTACTTATGGTGATGACATCTGGCATGACCTCCAGGTTCTGGCCCCTGGACCAGACACTGGGTGAAAACGTTCACAATTGACATTCTCTTGTAGCATCTTCTTTTTCACAGTGAACCTTCTGAAACTACATCCACTAAAGGTACCTTAACATTATCCAGGATCAAAATAAATTTGTACATGCCTATGGATGCTCAGATACTAATTATAGGTCATCCAACAGAATATATCTGAAGAAACCAGGAGTAAATGGCAAGCCAAGAATCGTTTTAATAAATGAACTTCGTGGATTTTATCTGGTCTTGGAAACCTCACATATTGTGCTGACATTCAGGTGAATATAACAAAGCACATCAAAACTGGAAGTCTTGGTCTAACGCCCCACCCCAGATTCCTGACCTCACACAACTCACTCCCTCACCTACCTCACTCCCTCACCCGTCTCACTTACTCCCTCATACACCAACCGACGAGAATCCACAAACTGAGTGAAACTTGGAATAAAGAACAGTACAGCAGAGTGCAGGCGCTTCAGCTCTCAATGTTTTGGCAGCCTTTTATTCTACTCTAAGATCAGACTAACCTGCATAACCTTCAATGTACTAACTTCCGTGTGCCTATTCACGAGTCTTCTTAAATATCTCTAATGTATCTGACTCTACTACCACCACTGGTGGTGCATTCCGTCCCCACCACTTTCTGTGTTCAGAACCTATCTCTGACAGTTCCCAAAAACTTTCTCCAATCACCTTAAAATTACGGCACTTGTTGATAGCCACTTCTGCCATCGGAAAAGACTTTGGCCATCCAATCTATTTATGTCTCTCAACATCTTGTACACCTCTATCAAGTCACCTCTCATCCTTCTTCTCTCCAGGGAGAAAAGCCCCAGCTCCCTCAAACTTTCTCCCTAAGACGTGTCCTCTAGTCCTGGCAGCATCCTGGCAAATCTCCTCTACACACTGTCTGAGGCGTCCACATGTTTCCCATACGGAGGCAACCAGAACTGAACACAATATTCCTAGTGTGGTTGAACCTCAGCTTTAGTGACCTAAGAATTAACCCTGCCGCTCTTAAACACAAACCCCCATAATGAAGGTCAACGCACCATACAACTCCTTAACAACCTTATCAACGTCGGTGGCAACACTGAGGAAACTATGGACATGGACACCAAGATCCCTCTGTTGCACCACACTGCCAATAATTATGCCTTTAACCCTGTATCATGTATGCAAATGCAACCTTTCCAAATTAAATCAATTCACACTTTTAACGGTTAAACTCTATCTGCCATTTATCAGCCACTACAACAACCCACCACAATCCAAAACGCCATCAACCTTCATGTCATCGGCAAACCTTCTAACCAACCATTCCACTTCTTCATCAAAGTCATTTATAAAAATCACAAAGAGCACAGGCCCAGAACTGATCTCTGTGGAACGCCACTGCTCACTGAGCTGCAGGCTGAATGTTTTCCATCTGCTACCACCCTATGTCTTCTATGGGCCTGCCATGCCCGTATCCAGAGAGCCAAATTTCCCTGCGTCCCAAGCCCCCTTACCTTCCGAATGAGCCCACAACGGGGAACCTTATCAAACACCTTCTAAAATTCGTGTTCACCACATCTACTGGTCTATCTTCATCAACATGTTTTTTTTTCACATCTTCAAAGAATTCAGTAAGGTTTGTGAGGCATGACTGCTCTTCAAAAAGCCATGCTGACTACCCCTGATCATACTTTTTTTTAAAGTAATTGTAAATCCTGTCTCTCAGAATCGTCTCCAATACTTTGCCCTCCACTGGTGTAAGACTGTCTGTTCTATCATTCCCAGGGTTATCCCTATTCCCTTCCCTGAACAAGGAAATAACATTTGCCACCCCCCAAACATCTGGCACTACTTCAGTGAACAGTGAAGACGCATATATTATTACCAAAGTCACACCAATCTCTTCCATCACCTCCTGGAGAAACCTTGTGTATACCCCATCTTGCCCAGGGGATTTATCCATCCTTATGTTTGTACTTCAATCAGTCTGTATTTCCCCTCAACCTGTCTACACCCTGTCCAACCAATTGATTGACTGCTTTCGTTTTCAGTACTATATGCAGTGCTGCCTTGCTGAGCAAATACGGTTCCCAACGTCCTGCGAATCATGGAATCAAAGAACAAGGAATGTACCAATGCCTTCCTGATAAAGAGCTCATGCCCATACTATCGACTCTCCTGCCCCTCAGATGCTGCCTGACATGCTGTGCTTTTCCAATACCACACTTTTCGACTCTGATCTCCATCAACTGCAGTCCTCACTTTCTCCATTACTGAGGGCTGTCCCCTTTGCACACTGAGGTGGGGGGGGGCGGGGAATTAACCATCAGAAACTCATTGTATGTGGAGCTGACTGCTCAGTTCTGGAAAGTTGCACTTGCTGAATACATTTTTTTAAAAAAAGAAATTACAATTCAACAAATATTCATTCAGTCCCAGAGTTACAATTTTGGTTCATGGTTTGGGCAGCCTGATAACAAATAGGGAATGATTGAGGAACTGCGATACACAGAGTATTCCAGGTGTTATATTCCAGATTGCATTAATGCTGGGAGTATTATCAGACAAACTGTTGTGACAATGGCATGAGTCGACACGTGGAGGTGGAATATTTTTGCCATCACAGAGACGTGTTTGAGGGAGGTCACGGCTAACAACTCAGTATTGTGTTGTATTGGAACTATAGGCAGGACAGGAGATGGTATTAAAGAGGAGGTGGTGTTGCATTATTAATTCTAGAACAGTTACTGCAGTAAGGAGGGAATATATCTTGGATGTGTCTTCAAATGAGGCATTATGGGTCGAAGTGATGTTCCAAACGATGATAGGCACACTGCTGGGGATATTTTATAGAGCCCCAGAAAGATGGAAATGCAGGAGAAAATATATAACCAATTCACTGAGGTGTGAAGGAAACCAGGCTGGAGATGTTACAGAGATAGGAAAGCAAATCTGGAGATGTTACAGGGAGACAGGAAAGCAATGTTTGAGATGTTACAGGGAGAGAGGAAAGTAAGGCTGGAGATATTACAGACAGATAGGAAAGCAAGGCTGGCGACGTTACAGAGAGAGGAAAGCAAGGCTGGAGATGTGACAGAGAGAGGAAAGCAAGGCTGGAGATGTTACAGAGTGAGAGGAAAGCAAGTTTGGAGATGTTACAGAGAGAGGATAGCAAGGTAGGAGATGTTACAGAGAGAGGAAAGCAAGGTTGGAGATGTTACAGAGATACGAAAGCAAGCCTGGAGATGTTACAGAGAGAGGAAAGCAAGGCTGGAGATGTTACAGAGATACGAAAGCAAGCCTGGAGATGTTACAGAGAGAGGAAAGCAAGGCTGGAGATGTTACAGAGATACGAAAGCAAGCCTGGAGATGTTACAGAGAGAGGAAAGCAAGGCTGGAGATGTTACAGAGGTGCAAAAGCAAGGCTGGAGGTGGTCGAGAGATAGCGTGGCCTATGCATGCTGGAACATGTTTTTGAGATATTTTATAATTCATTCACAGGGTATGGGGAGAGGTTTAGCAGCTGGATATTCGAGAGATAGGGAAGGGTGCAGGGCCTGGCAGAATTTACAGTGAGAGGTGAGGCTGGAGTATGAGATAAAGATTGTGGAGATACGGAGGGTTACTGAGATACAAATTGATGTCGCGGTTGGAGGAGATGACAGGGAAAGATACAGAGATACACGTAGATCATTTAAAAAACGGAATTATGCAATGTCTTAATAGAGAAAATATTGTAGAAATCTGTGGAATAGACAAGGCACTTGGAGGAACTGAAGGAGTGAGACCTGGACTGTCCAATCACAAGAGTCATAGAGTGAGTGTCATACAGTACAGAAGAGGCCATTCGATTGATAGTGACAAAAGTTAAAAGCACTGCAGACACTGGAAATCCCTCCTTCCTAATGTCTGGGGACTATGGCGAGATGTGGGAGAGGCATTCAACAGACTCCTCAAGCAACAATGTGACATAACGAAACCTCATGGTATCAGATCAAACACTGAAACGGAAACCTCCTGATGACTCCACTGCCTGAGCTGGTGGATCAGTGTCCCTCTACATTGAACAACACTTGGAGGACGCACTGACAGAGTGAATGAGCTGGGGAATGTATACTGGGTGGGCCATTTCAAACCCAACCACCAAGAGCGGCTCAGCAGCAGCATTGCTGATCGAGATAGTCGGGTCCAACAGGACATAGCTGCTGGACTGGGGCTGCACCGAATCGGGAGGGAACGACTAACAGGCAGAAACATACTTGACCTCATCCTCACCAAACTACCGGCTGCAGACACATTCATCGACACAAATTGGGAATGGTGACAGAACATACATTATTCTACAGAGAAAGTCCCACTTTACATTGTCAATAGTGTCCGTGCGTGTGTGTGTACACACATGCATGAGCGCATCTGTGAGAAATACTATCACCATGCTAAATGGTAAAGATTTCAAAGAGATCTAGAACACAGCACTGGCCTGTCTGAGGTGATTCTGGTCATTACCAACAGCAGCAGAATTGTACTTTAGCACAATTTTCACTGTCACTGCCTGGCAAATGCTCCACTTTACTCTGACCATCAGGCCAGGGGTTATACCCTTGTTCTATGAGGAACACAGGAGGACCGGTCAAGAGCAGCACCAGGTATATCTCACAATGTAGTGACGTTACCAAACAGGTTCACTTACTTACCAAATAGCGTAAATAGCCAGTAACAGACAGATCTAACCAACAAATCAGACCTAATTTCTGTCATCCTGTCGCATGCAATCAGCGTGAATTGTGTGGTCAATCAAACAACTCACTGGAAGAGTAGGATCCACAAATATCACCGCCCTCAACGACTAAAGGGTCCAGTACAACAATAGAAAAGCTCAGGCTGAAATATTCACAACAATGTTCAGACCAAAGTGTGGATGGGCTGAACTATGTTAGTCTTCTCCAGATAGCAGTCATCAGCTAAGTCTATTCACTGTGTGTGGTAACTCCAAACGGCTGAAGGCATGGGGAATGCAAAGGCTGTGGGCCCTGAGAACACTTCATTCAAGCTGTTCCTGCTGGAATACAGCACTCACACCTACCTGACAATGTGGGAAACTATCAGGGTGTGTCCTGTACACACACAGACAAAACATCAGACAATCAATGACTGCTCCATTGCTCTAATTCCCAACATTAATACATTGATGGAAGATGTCATCTACAGTGGGATCAAGCAGCACTGCGTCAACACCAACCAGCTCTCTGAAGCTCAGTTTGGGGTCTTATCCCTTGGGCACATTGAAGCCTTTGTTTAACGATGTACAACAAGAGAACACACAGCTGAATTTTCGAGTTGAGGTGACAGTGACTGCACTTAACATCATCATAACTGCATTTGACCAAGTGTCATATCCAGGATTAACAGCAAAATTGGAGCAAATAGGAATCGTCTGCACTGGCTGAAGTTATACCTGGTACAAAGGAAGGTGGCTGGGGTTGGTGGGGAGCAGCCATCTCAGCCCCGCCGCAGGTCCCCAGGGGAGGGGTTTCTGAGTAAACCTGTAGACCAGAAATGGAAAGGCAGGGCACCGTACACCAACAGGGTTGTTCTCTTGTTAGATAGATGCGACTCGCGGCAGTTTAACTGAACAGGCATCATGCCTCAAGCAAGGGAGAGGTTGAGTAAGACAGCCCTTTTCAGGCACCTCATTCAGTGCTGGAACTGAACCCACACTGTTGGCATAAATGTGCATTACAAACTAGCTGTCCAACTGATTGAGCTAACCAAGTCCTCGCTCAGCTCCTTGGGGAAGATAGTACAACGTTATTCTGTTCAGATATGTTGTTAGACGCCTTTGGAGCAGGTGGAACTAGAAGCAGGTTTCCTCGCTCAGAAAGAGGGACAGCATCAGTGAGCTGTAAGAGTTCTCTCTGCCCTGGGCCCAATAATTTTCAGCTGCTTCATAAATGACCACCCCTACTCAAGTATAGTCAGAACTGGAGATGTTTTCCAATGATTGGACAATGTTCAACACCATTCTTGATTTACTCAGATACTGGAGCATTCCTTGTCCAAATGCAACAGGTCCTGGAACTATGCAGGTGTGTGCTTAACAGTGACAAGTACCATTTCCATTACAGACATGCCAGACAACGATTACTTCTGACAATAGAAAAGTGTACCATATCATTTAATGTTCAATGCCACCACCATCACTGAACACCCACCTAACAATATCCCGGGAATTACGTTAACCAGAACTGGACAGACCGTATAATTTCATTACCCAGTCCTGAGAAGGGCTTATGCTAAAACGTCAACTCTCCTGTACCTCAGGTGCTGACTGACCTGTTGTGCTTTTCCAGTGCCAAACTTTGGCACATATTAATTCATTGGCTACAAGAATATGTCAGGTGCAAGAAATCGTCCAAGAATGACTCACCTCAAAATTTCGGAAAGCCTGTCTCCCATCAAAAAGACTTATGTTGAATGTGTGTGTGATTAAATACCTCCATTTGTATGTGTGAGTGCAGCTTCACCCCTCATCCACTGACACTCCGAAGCAGCAATGTCTGCCATCTACACGGTGCTCTGCAGAAATTTGCCAAGGCTCCTTACAACGTACCTCTGAACCCCCGACCATGAAGGAGGACAAGGGAAGAAGATACATGGGACCATCATGTTCGCGTTGCAATCCAAGCCATTTACTGAGCTGATTGGGTTGCATATTGCCGTTCTTTCAGTGTCAACGTTTCAACTTCCTCTCCAATGGTATTTTAAGTCTACCTACAGCACATGGGCTGCAGCGGGTCAATGTGACAGCTCACGCCAACCTGCTCAAGGGCAACAAGTGACAGGCAATAAATACTGGTCTAATCATATTACATGAATAAATTAACATGAAAAATATTATCCAGTCCTGCCCATTTCTGGATACTGTACTTTGGGTTTTGTGAGCTCTGGCTGGTTGGGTCCAGACAGTAACCTATTTGTTGTAAACAGCAGAAGGAATATGCTGTTTGAAACAATCGGACAGTCTCTCAGAGGCATGGCCTACATACCGAGCATCACACAGACACTGACAGTCACATCACACATTACTGAGCTCTGAGACAGACAGAGGCAATTGAAAATATACTCATTACTGACTAACATGTTTAATCACACAGTGATATTGTTGCCACGAAAATGATTATGAGTGAATATTAGCAGGGGAAAGTGAGGACTGCGGATGCTGGAGATCAGAGTCAAAAAGTGTGGTTCTGAAAAAAGCAGAGCCGTTCAGGCAACATCTGGGGAGCAAGAGAATCGACTATTAGTTCAAAATATTAATACAAGAGAAAAGAATTGTATATTTTCAAAGTCATTGTACTTAATAATAATTTGGTCTTGGGTTTGTGAATGAGATTTATCATTTCAATGCTCCTTACTGTGAGTTGTGCACTGTTTTCATCATAATGTTATTATAAAAGTGAAAGGAATAAATGGGTGGATTTTAGATTAGATTACATTACAGTGTAGAAACGTAATCTAATCTAAAATACACCCAGTTATTCCATTCACTTTTATAACAACATTATGATGAAAACAGTGCACAACTCACAGTATGGAGCATTGAAATGATAAATCTCATTCCCACACCCAAGTCCAAATTATTATTAAGTACAAGGAATTTTGTGCTTATTGGACAATCTGAAAGTTGTTATTATGAAAGGCTATCGAAACTTCAGTAAAGTCACTTTGCTGTTAACGATTAGAACAACGCTGCAAACATTACCACAGAGATTTCCAGCTCAAGTCACACATAAGATCATTGGTCTGGGATGATGCCGGCCATCAATAGAGCTGCACAATTCTCTTTGGATACTGACATTGTTGGGGCTAACATACACTAGATATGGTTGATGAGGGATTCAATGTAAGATGCCATGTGCTGCAGGAGCCCATCACCTTTATAACACCTTCATTCAGGATCAGGTGCAAGGTGCAGAATTACAGAGTTTAGGTTCCATACCAGAAGAGATATACTTGCAGGACATGGCTGTTTACAGGTCATTGTTACAATTGTTGAACGGCGTCTGGATCAGCACCATGTGCTCGTCCATTGACCAGTTTTCCCCACTCACATCTCTCCATTGTTCAGGTATGTCTCTAACTAGTCTATTGTGAGGGATTATGTCAGTAACTGCCCAGCTCCAGTTTGGAACCTCACTGGACAGATTCTGGAGATGGCCAGTGTTTTGGAGGTCATGGTGAGGGCCAGTAACACTGTGTCTGAATTCAGGCTTTTCCTCAAAATCATTTTCAACAGCTATGCTGCCTGCAAGATGGTGTGTTCATTGATCTGGACATCAATCAGCTGTTTACAAAAGTAACTGAATTGTGTAATAGTTAGCTGTGTGCTCTGGTAATTCAATTATTGTTCACTTCAATGGTTGTCAACTTAAAAAAAAGATGTTTGGTTTATTTTAAAAGATGTAGGAAACAAAGTGATATCAACTCTTCGTTATACAAAATGTAAAAGTGACCTGTTGTATTTATCCCACAGACTAATCAAGCAACAGTCAGATATTATCTGTAAAGCACGATTCTGTGAACAGGACTAATACCAGGCAACATCACCACCATCTCTGTTATGGTATGTCACACTGACAGGACAAGCCAGGCAGAGGGGGACAGCTCCGTGGTATATAGTCAGTATCGTGCTCAGCATTGATGCTGTATCCTGTGGCTGCAGGACTGCTCTGTGGAAGGTTATGGGGGAATGAATAAAAGGGAAACATATAATTGACCACATCATCACCGATCTGCCTGCTGCAGATACACCTCTCCATTTCATATATTCGGTAAGAATGCTCACTGCACAGTCCTTATGGGAACAGGGGCTACCTTCACATTTTACAGACTCCCCTCACCATGATATGTAGCCCCATGGGCTTTAAACAGATTGAGAAACTAATAATGATGCATTCATGAGGTGCAGTGGGCCACAGTCAGGAGCAGAATCATACTCTGTACAACTCATACAGTCTGCAACCTCACAGCCCAACATAACCCCCACTGTACAGTAACCACCACGTCCCAACATAACCCCCACTGCACAGTAACCATCATGGCGAGACATAACTCCCACTGTACAGAAACCATCACGGCCCGACATACCTCCCACTGTACAGTAACCATCACGGCCCGACATACCTCCCAATTTCGAGTAACCGTCACGGTCCAACATACCTCCCACTGTACAGTAACCATCACGGCCCGACATACCTCCCAATTTCGAGTAACCATCACGGCCAGACATACCTCCTACTGTACAGTAACGATCACGGCCCAACCATCAGGGGACTGGAGAGTGGCAAATGTTGTGCCCCTATTCAAAAAAGGGAATAGGGACAACCCCGGGAATTACAGGCCAGTTAGTCTTACTTCGGTGGTAGGCAAAGTAATGGAAAGGGTAATGAGGGATAGGATTTATGAGTATCTGGAAAGACACTGCTTGATTAGGGACAGCCAGCACGGATTTGTGAGGGGGAGGTCTTGCCTTACAAATCTTATTGAATTCATTGAGGAGGTGACCAAGCATGTGGATGAGGGTAGAGCAGTGAATGTAGTGTACATGGATTTTGGTAAGGCATTTGATAAGGTTCCCCATGGTAGGCTTAGGCGGAAAGACAGGAGGCACGGGATAGAGGGAAATTTGGCCAGTTGGATAGAAAACTGGCTAACCAGTCGAAGTCAGAGAATATTCAGCCTGGAGCCCAGTGACAAGTAGAGTTCCGCAGAGATCAGTTCTGGGTCCTCTGCTGTTTGTAATTTTTATTAATGATTTAGGAGAGGGAGTCGAAGGGTGGGTCAGTAAATTTGCAGACGATACGAAGATTGGTGGAGTCGTGGATAGTGAGGAGGGCTGTTGTCGGTTGCAAAAAGACTTAGATACGATGCAGAGCTGGGCTCAGGAGTGGCAGATGGAGTTCAACCCTGTCAAGTGTGAGGTTGTCCACTTTGGAAGGAATAATAAGAATGTGGAATACAGGGTTAACGGTAGGGTTCTTAGTGAGGTGGAGGAGCAGAGAGATCTTGGGGTCTATGTGCATAGATCTTTGAAAGTTGCCACTCAGGTGGTTGGAGATTGTCAGAAGGCCTATGGTGTATTAGCGTTCATTAGCAGAGGGATTGAATTCAAGAGTCGTGAACTGATGTTGCAGCTGTACAGGACCTTGGTTAGGCCATTTTTGGAGTACTGTGTGCAGTTCTGGTCGCCTCACTTTAGGAAAGATATGGAAGCTTTGGAAAGGGTGCAAAGATTTACCAGGACGTGGCCTGGAATGGAGAATAGGTCGTACGAGGATAGGTTGAGAGGTCTAGGCCTTTTCTCATTGGAACAGCGAAGGATGAGGGGTGACTTGATAGAGGTTTATAAGATGATCAGAGGAATGGATAGAGTAGACAGTCAGAAACTTTATCCCCGGATACAACAGAGTGTTACAAGGGGATATAAATTTAAGGTGAAGTGTGGAAGGTATGGGGGGGGGGATGTCAGGGGTGGGTTCTGTACCCAGAGAGTGGTGGGGGCATGGAATGAGCTGCCTGTGGGAGTGGCAGAGTCAGAATCATTGGTGACCTTTAAGTGGCAATTGGATAGGTACATGGATGAGTGCTTAAGCTAGGACAAATGTTCAGCACAACATCGTGGACCGAAGGGCCTGTTCTGTGCTGTATTGTTCTATGTTCTATGTTCTATGTCTTATAACCATCACGGCCCGACATACATCCCACTGTACAGTAACCATCACAGCCCGACATACCTCCCACTGTCCAGTAACCATCACGGCCCAACATACCTCCCACTTTACAGTAACTGTCAACAGCGGCACTGTGGCTCAGTGGTTAGCACTGCTCTGCTGCCTCACAGCGCCGGCCTCATGTGACAGTCTGTGTGGAGTTTGCACAATCCCCCCCCCACCCCCCGCCCTGTCTGTGTGTGTTTCCTCCGGGTGCTCCGATTTCCTCCCACAGTCCAACAGTGGATTGGCCATACTAAATTGCCCATAGTGTTAGGTGCTTGAGTCAGAGGAAAATGGGTCTAGGTAGGTTCCTCTTCGGAGGATTGGTGTGGACTGGTTGGGCCAAACGCCATGTTTCCATACTGTAGGGAATCTAATCTAACCTCCAAGGTTCAAGTCATAGTTATGATGGAATAATCACTTGTCTGAATGAGTGCAACTCCAACAGTATTCTAGTATGGACTTACGAGCGAGAGGCAACACAGTTGTGTGGGGAAGATGATGTTCACAAACTTGATTGATTATTTTGAGTGACAAAATTGATTGATGAGGGAATGGGGCTGGATTCTGGCCGTCTGGACCTTAGCAAGGCCGTTGATATGGTTCCTTGTGGCAGGCTCATAAAGAAGGTGAAGAGAAATGGGATCCGCCGCCAGTAAGGATAGAGAACTACTTGGTCATAGAAGACAGAGTAGTGGTGGAACAGTGTTTTTGTGACTGGAGATCTGTAAATAGATTGGTGGACATGCAGATTGTGAGGATGATTGCCAGAAAATACAGCTGGACAGAGAAAACATAGATGTAACTTTATCGGGACAATTGTGACGTGATGCATTTTAGAAGGTCCAATGCAGGAGAGAAGTATACAGTAGATGGAAAAAAACTATTGATTGCATCAACATCCAAAGGAATCTAGGTGTACAGCTCCACAGTTCCCGGAAAGTGACAACACGGGTGGATAGAATGATCAAGAAGACTGATGAAAAACTTGCAGACAGGCATCGGAGCATGCAGGATGAAAATTAGCAGGTCATATTGCAGCTGTAGAGAAACTTAGTTTGGGCACATTTAGAATATCGTGTACAGTACTGATTGCCACACGATGTGGAAGTGTTGGAGAGGATATGGAAAAGGTTTACCAGCATGTTGTCTGGTTTGGAGGGTATTAGCCAGAACGAGAAATTGAACAAACATTGTTTGTTTGCACCTGGGCATCATTGACTATAGGGCTACCTGATAGATATTTACAAAACTGTCAGAGGCATAGATAGAAGGACGTTAGAGGCTTTTTCCCAGAGTAGAAATATCAATTACTAGGGACCATAGGTTTTAGGTAAAAGGGAGAAAGTATGATAGTTTTCTTTTGCATTTCCGGGCAGAATGTGAAAGTGCCTGGAGTACACTGATAGAGGGGAAAAGCTAATATAGCAAGGTTTAAGAGGGATCTTGGCACAGAGACGAGACAGCAGCGAACAGAATGACATATAATGTGTAGAAGGATAAACTTTCGTTTTAACTTTCAAAAGGCATCATGTGTCAATGCGGACTTGCTGGGCTCAAGGGCCCGTTCCTGTACCGGACTGTTCTTTAAGACAGGATTTGAGCGCAGCAGTGGCGAGATGCTGAATGAATGATTCCTGATGATCAACAACCGCATTCATGGAGGTCGTTCCTCATCAATTTTCAGCTTCATACCCTCCCTCCCACAGTAGGGAAACTCAATATAGAGAATTTGACATGAAAGTCAGAGCTGGTAAACTGGTGACTCCATCTCGCCCCTCGATTCTGCGGCCTTCTATCTTGGACAGCAACGTCTTGGGGAACACTGCACTGACAAAAACTGCATGTACTCCACACCCACCAATGCTGGCATCTGTCACATGCCAGCCTCAACATGTCATCCCATCACATCTGCAACCCACTACAGTACACTTCTGTATTCAGTGCTGCAGCTCAGGGTGCACTGACAACTCTCGTTGCAATGCTGCTGCAAGGACACTGTGCTCATAGACACTCACTCAACTCATTGCCTGTCCCTCTGCGCTGCTCACTCCGTGTTTGTACATCTTTACTTTGATATGCCTTGAGTGTTCGCAGAATTATTGCTAAACCTTACCCTGCCCTCAGCAGTGTTTATCCTCAGCCAGAGCTAGCAGTCTCAGCCGCCTGCTACATTGTCTTGGTGTTTAGCACAGACACAAACCCAGGAAGCTGAATATCATTGTCCACACTCAGTCATGGTGCCCAGTAGTGAAACAAGGGGACTCTCAGATCCCAGTCTGGGAGCTTGGACACGGTCAGGAAGTCTCTTGTGGTTGTTAGGGTTAGGATCCTTCTCCTGTGAGGAGGTGAGGAGCTGAACGTTGGGGAAATTCACGCCTCTCTTGGAACTTTCTCTCATATTGTGGGATTGGTCCTTATGGGGTGTGAAAAATACCAAGAGGTATTAAGGGAGATGGAAACGTTTGGTGCAGCTGCTGGAGCTGGCAAATCTGGGGGTAAGGTGGCAATGTTTCCCGAGTGAGTGAGTGGGCAGCACAGACAACAGGCAGAGTCAGGTAGAGGGGCAGTGATGAGGTTGGAGAGACTGAGAGAAGGTGTTGGATTCAGTGAGGGTGGGTAAGTTCACATGCAGTTACGGAGTGAGGGCAAGGGTCAGAGAACATGAGTCTTGGTGGGAGGTGGTTGCAGAAACAGAGAGAGTGAGAGTGAGGTCACAAAGTTCAGATGGTGGCACTTAACCTGGTGGATTGGCGAAGGTCACTGCTGGGCATTCACCCAGAAGGCTGGCACCTCACTGACCCAGGGGTCACCCTCGGACCAAACTGGCAGTATCTGGTTTCATGGCCTCCCCTGCCAGTCCTGGAAGAAGATAATGTCCCTCTCGTGCCCCATGCCATCCATCAGAACCTCAGGGACTTGATCTCAATGTGAAGCCCCAGATTTAGCCCCTCTGCCAAGTCCAGGATGTTTCAGAGTGACAATCCTAGAGTGTAATGACTTTTTAAAGATGGCCCCTGTAACAGGGAGGCTGGTGCCTTCTGTGATATCCAGGCAGTGGACAGTTGTGATGACGAAGGGGAAAATCCTCGCGTTAGTGTCAGATGAGAGAAAGTCCACATGGGCAGGGAGGGTAGTTAATGAAGCAGATTCGGGATGGTGTCATGAGAAAAAACACTTAACCTTGTGGAGAGAAACTCTCCATGAAACGCGTCTAAAATGAGACTTGACCCAATCAAAAGATGGTTGAGGCCTCTGTCTGAATCAAAATGGAAATGCAGTGTGAAATATTGGGAGCAACAAACTTGGAGCAGAGAATTATACAGGAGATTCAAATCCTTAAAAAGGGGTAATACAATGCCTCAAACTGTTAAAAGGAGCTGGGGAAAATCCCCGGCTTTATAGTAACCTACATTATCCAATCGTCACTGCATGCAGGGATGGTGCCGGAGGCCTGGAAAACGGCTGACACGGCAGCTTTGTTTGATGTGGAGAAAGGGACTGACTGAATAGGTCGCTGCTGGAACTCTGAGACAGCGAATAAACGGTCACTGAGGAAGTCACAGGGACTCCAGTACAGTCAGTCTGGATTTGTTCAAGGAAGATCGTGTGTAATTAATCCGACTGTTTCGGTGTGAGGCAGTAACTTGTAACTGCATGTGACTTAATTGGATTTAACGAGAGATCCCACGACAGACTGTTTAAAAACAGAATCTGTGGGGTCCAGGAGAATGGAGCAAACAACCCAGAGAAGTGTAAGGCAAGACATTTGGGGACATCAGCAATTGTGGCGAATGGACAATAAATGAGAGTATAGTCAGTGTGGGCAGATAAATGAAGGTAGCTGGAAACATCAAGAACCTCGTTAATGCAGCAAATGGAATCATTTCCTTTATCAGCCAAAGTGCAGAATTTAGAGCAGGAAGTTTATGCTGGAACTGTATACATAATGAGCGCAGTCGCAGCTTGGGGAATGTGTACAGTTCTGGTCACCCCAAGACATGGGAGGATGGAATTGGACTGGAGAGTGTATAGAGGAGATTCGTTACCCTGTGACAGCGGAAGTGCAGTTATGAGAAAAGGCTGGAACGGAGGATGCTGAGAGGAGATTTGATCAGACTGTAAATATTGTCAGGGACCTAAGTATAGAGGGAGTTTGGTAAGAAGTGAAAAGGCAGGACCTCAAGTGCAGTGATCTCCAGATTATTCCCAGTGCCACGTGCCAGTGAGGATAGAAATAGAAAGAGAGACCAGATGGATGTGTGGCTGAGGAAGGGTAGTTTCCTCCACTATTCTGTTTGGTTACCATAGCCCTGCCAAATCAGTTTAAATCCCTCCCAACAGCATTAGCCAAACACTGCATAAGGAAATCAGTCCCAGCTCTGTCACATGTTACCCAATCCAGTTGTACAGTTGCTGCCTTCCCCAGAACCAGTTCCAATGTACTAGGAATCTGAAGCGCTTCCTGCTACAATATCGTTCCAGTCACACTCTCACCTACTTAATATTCCTAGTGCTGCACTGCCTTGCACACGGCACTGCGAGTATTCCAGGGATTGATACATTTGAGGCCCTGTTTGCTAACCTTCCATCTACCTCGCTCAATTCAGATTCCCAGACCACGTCACATTTCACACCCAAGTCACTGCGACCAACACAGACCATGACCTCTGGCTCCTAACCATCTCCCAGACCAATATTCTGCAGACACAGTGACATTCTCGAGCCCACAATCCTGGAATTACATTGACAGTCAAAGAAATGCTAGTGATTTCCTCAATTTCCTGACTCCCCTATGATTATTGCTCCTCCTTCCTTCTCCCTCCCCTCCTGTACAGTCAGGCTACTTATGGAGCCACAGACATGGCTCTGACTGGCCTCCCCTGAGCAGCCAATACCTTCATCAGCTCCAAACTGGGAAACCGAATTGAGAGGGAGACATCAGGCTATTCCTGGATTCACTGGCTGTGTATCTTCGACTGTGCAGCACCCCATTCCCTTCATTCTTCCAGGCTGTCATGTCTGCAGGGTGATCGGCTGTGTGTGTGTGCCGTCCCCCAACTCTCAGCATCACAGATGTCTCATGGAATCTCTAGTCACTGTCTTAGCTCCACGACCAGTGTTCATCTTGGACACGAGCAGGGGGCTATGGCTTCTCAATGTAACAGAACACATTTTTCATCTGACAAACATGTCTTAAAATGCAACATGTCTGGAGTAACTTAATTAATTACCTCGAATGAAGTTAACATCAGGGAACTAACAAATTCCCTTATTCAACTGTGGTTTAGTGAGGATAATTTTTTATAGTGGCTCAGAATTTTACTTCTCCCTATTATTTCTCAGTTCAACCCTTATTTCAGAAGTTGAAAAACTAAATTTGCAAACTAATAGCAATTTAGAGACAGTCGCTAAAAACGGTGTATTTATTACCCAACAAACCTACAGCCTTTTATGTGATGGCTCTTGCACTTCTTTCAAACTCGGTGCAGACAGGTCCCAGCAGCAGAAAGTTATCTCTGTGACTCCCAGGTACGTGTAATCCACCAGCTCCCACTCCACTCTGCTCCCTCACAGGGTCACCGTCTCTGTGGCTCCCAGGTCCGTGTAATCCTCCAACTCCCACTCCACTCTGCTCCCTCACAGGGTCACCGTCTCTATGACTCCCAAGGATGTGTAATCCTCCAACTCCCACTCCACTTTGCTCCCTCACAGGGTCACCGTCTCTGTGACTCCCAGGTACATGTAATCCTCCAGCTCCCACTCCACTCTGCTCCCTCACAGGGTCACCATCTCTGTGACTCCCAGGGATGTGTAATCTTCTAACTCCCACTCCACTTTGCTCCCTCACAGGGTCACCGTCTCTGTGACTACCAGGTACGTGTAATCCTCCAGCTCCCACTCCACTCTGCTCCCTCACAGGGTCATCGTCTCTGTGAATCCCAGGTATGTCCAGGCCTCGACCCTCAGTGCGGATTTATATCCTCCCACTTTGGTGCTTCTTTAACCTCATGTTCCTGCTTCAAGTTGCTCCATCATATGGTCACTCCCTCTGTGACTCAGTGCTGATTCAGAGCCTCCTGCTCTGCTGTTTCTCCAACGCAAGTCCTGCTAGGCCTTGATCCTCGCTGCTGATTTATATTCTCCCGCTTTGTGCTGCTCACTGTCAGGTTCTCTCCCTTTGTGACTCCCAGGTAATAGTAGGCCTCAAGCCTTAGCTGAGATGTGTAACATCCCATTCCACACTGCTCCCTCATAGGATCGCCGCTCTGTGTGGAAGACAGTGGAAAAGAGGAGGATGAGAGTGTGCAGAGGGTGATACAGTGATTGAGAGATCTGCTTTGGATGGAACAGGATATCTGCGGAGGTAGGCAGAACTGAAGTGTCTAAAGCAGGTTATTGGAAGATACAGGGAGAGTTGCAGGCACTGTGGGTGGCAAAGAAAATAGATACATTGTGGCTTGTTGGCGACAGAGCCTTGTAAACTCTAAAGGGCTTTTTGTGAGCTGCTTCCTGAGATGTTAAGACTTCAACAAATGGAAATTGACAGCCAGTAAGTGTTGTAAGGTACTGGAGACTGTTGGATGTTACAGTGTTAGAAGACTCGCAGTAACTGGGGGGTTACAGAAGTTTGAAGCACTCGCGGTGTTCAATGACCCTTTGGGCATAAGGAGGTGCAAAGAATGGGAGCCTTGCAATTAATGGGATTGCAGGGGCTGGAAGATCTAAGATGGACAAGGAGGATGAAAAGTGCCAATGCAGCACAACCAGCCGCTGTAATTCACAGATATTTAAGGACGGCGACCTGTGCTGTCATTGAATACAGTTATATGGCGAGTTACAGAAGAGGTTATAGGTGATCAGAAGTATAAACAAGAATAAAGAAATTTGAGAGATCACTAGCACAAATGGGAATTGAGATGGTGAGACATTCTGATGAACAATAAGTGTTGTTGGCAGAGAAGGATGCCACATATACAGCATTGTCTCTATGCATTTACAGACATGAGTGTTGTAGCGCCTGCTGGAGGGAACACAGATAACAACAGTTCCAACAGCTGGTGCAGTGGTTCAGGAAGGCAGCTCACCATCACCTTCTCAGGGACAACTCCAAATCAAAAATACATCCAGCAATGCTCATGACCACGAGTGAATAAATAAATAAAGCTTCTACAAGCAGCAATGACATTACTCAGGAAGGCCCTTTCAGCACCACTTCACAAACCCGGAGCAACTATAGCCAGGAAGGACAGGAATTCCAGCTGCACAGGAACACCAGCATTTCCAAGGTGTCCTCAAATCCACGCTCCATCCTGCCAGCACTGTGTCTGTCCCGACACGCAAAGGACCGCAATGGGTGAGGGAGGCAGCTCATCACCAGCTTCTCCAGGTAATTACAGATGGGAAGGTAATGATGGCCAAGCAAATGATGGACACCTCCCATCAATGTATTTGTACAAGGGAATCTCATGGACTGTTCATGACTCATTTGCTTCCTCCACACAACCCACATTCCCATCTCGTTCTGTGTCAGCAACAAACATGGAAGCAGTAGATTTTGTCCATCCATCAAATGTATCAAATCCCTTTGTGAATAGTTAGGGGTCAAGCACTAATCCATTTATTCCCACTTAGTTTTCGGTTAAAGAATTCCCAATCCATGCCAGTACATTCCCTCTAATCCCACATTTACCAATATTGCTTATGCACCTCTTCAGTGGGACCTGGATAGCAAGATTTCTGAAAATCCCGACATACCATTCCTCCCTTTTATCTACTCTACTTGTTCACAGCCAGACAGGAATTAGACAGTCAAAGAAATGCCAATGGTTTCCTCAATTTCATGCGATCCAGGACTCCAGTCTGACAAGTATCCTTCCACTATTACCCTTTGCTTCCTACCATCAAGCCAATTTTGTACCTAATTTGGCAGGTCCTCCTCAATTTCATGTGATCTAACCTTCCACAGCAGCGTACCATGTGAAACCTTATTGAAGGCCTTACTGGAATCCATATAGACTATGTACACCACCCTGCCCTCCTCAACGTTGCTGGTAACTTCATGAAATAATTCGAACAAATTTGTGAGCTATGGTCTCCGATGCACGAAGCCGTGCTGACTTTGATAATGGGCTTTTGCCCAAAATGTTGATTTTTCAGTTCCTCGGCTGCTGCTTGACCTGATGTGCTTTTCTAACACCACTCTAATCTTGTTCCTAATCATACACTGTCTTTCCAAATACATGTATATCTTATCTCTCAGTACCTTTTCAAGTAAGTTACCTAATGCAGATTATAGGATTAGTGGTTTATAATTCACAGGCTTTTCTTTGTAGCCCTTCTTGAGGAAGGGCACAACATTCGCCACCTTCCAGGCCTCTGGGACCTCACCCGATGGCCAGCAATGATGCAAAAAATATTAGCCAGGGCTCCCCCAATTCCTTCTCTGTCCTTCTGTAGTGTTCCTGATTATATCTGGTCACGACCAGGAGATTTATAGAAATACTGCAAAGTCTGAAAAATGTGTCTGTTTATTTCAGGTAGAAACACTAAAGAAAGGAAAAGTGACACAATGATGTTTAACATAACAAATTAGAAAATGTATTAATCATAGGAAGTGGCTTCAGATGAATTTCAGTCATTGTGGAAACCTGAGAATTCTCAGAAATTCATGACCCAGAAACAAGGGCCATGAAACTGATAAGGAAATCAAAAGCAGAACATGAATGCTAACAAACTGGAACAAAAATCTGCATTAATCAACAATCTGTATTTCAAAGGAAACAAAATAAAAGCAAGGTCAAATATGGAAATTTGTAATCGGGAGAGGAGAGTTCATTGTGAAGAACAGGGAAATGGCCAAGAAAATAAGCAGTTACTTTGCATCATGGAGGAAGATCCACAAAATCACCCAGTAATACCCAGTGATCATGTAGGGCTTTTGCAACTAAACATATAAAGTCAATTTATATCAGTAACAAGGTAGTATTTGAGAATGTAACTGGATTGAGCATTGCTAAGTCTGACAAACCTAATGTACTTCATATTAAAATGTCAGACATAAATCGGCAATACAAATATTAATTGCACAGTCGATGATTGTGTTTTATTTTCCTGTGCATTCTGCAGAGGCTGGAAGCCATTGTGGATAAATGGAAGTTAGCAAACGTGGTCCAAGCACTATAGATTAATGGAATCCAAGCATCTATAAAGGGAAGAAGACATAGTTTGGAGAACTGCCCACCAATTAACTTGACATCTGCAGGGAAACTATCGGAATCTATTATACAGCATGTGATGTTGGACATTCAGGAATAAACAACAACAATGGAGAAAATCCGTATGTATTTCTGACAGACGTCTAACTCGATGTGCTATTAGTTTTTAGACCCCATCAACCACCCTCTGAGAAAAGGAACAGGAAGTGACTTCACCACAGGAAATAGCATCACCACAGGAAGCGACATCACCAACCCAAACAATCCCAAACATATAAATAGAAAGCAGGAATTTTCAGCATTGTTTCGCCTGAGGTCCACTGAAGATGTTACCTAGTAAGATAACGAAACGTCTGGAAATTAACCATTCAGCGTAATGAGCAAACCTACATCTATTGTGTAAAGTGCTGGTGACCCTATCTGAGAAAGAATATATTGACCACAAAAAAGTGCAATGGACATTGTCCAGATTAATCCCTCAGATGGCGAGATTGCCTGATGAGAGAACTCGGCCTGTGTTCTCTAGAGTTTGAAAGAATGAGAGGAGGGTCACAATGATATATGGAAAATTCACAAAACATATGCCAAGTTGGAAATAAACAGGACGTTCCCCTAGCTGTCTAACCCACATTCAAGGCAAATAATTGCAGTTTAAGGGACAGATCATTCAAGGCCGCAATAATGAGGAAATTCTTCACTCGTTGAGAACTACCTAAAACAGGGGCATAGAAACCTGCTGGTAGGGCAAGATTAGGGAGAATCCCTATTCTGCAAGTTTGTCTAGCAGAAAAAAAAGCAAGGGAACAGGTAGGAAGCATTCGTGACTTGCCAAGTTGCATCCAAATCAACTCGCTGTTAGGAGACAGAGGATAGTGTATGAAGGCTGTTAGTGTGACTGAGATCGGTGTCCAATGGTGTATCACAGCGATCCTTATTTTTTGTGATACTGAGGTGTTGGTGTTGGACTGAGGTGCACAAACCTAAAAATCACTTAACAACAGGTTATAGTCCAGCAGGTATATTCAGATGCACGAGCTTTCAAAGCGCACAACCATATGATGAAGAAGCAGCGCTTTGAAGCTAGTGCCTCCGAATAAACCTGTTGGATTGTAACTTGGTGTTGTGTCATCTTTATTATTTGAGGTATTCATAAGTGATGCAGCTGTGAATATAGACGGGGCTGCCGGTCGTGTGACAATTAAGTTTGTGTTTGACACAGAGATTGGCCGGGTGGTTGGCAAAGAGGAGGAAGACCATATGTTACAGGAAGATACAGATGGAATGGTCAGATGGACAGATCAATAGCAGATGGAATGTAACCCTGATAAATATTAAATGCTGCACTTTGGAAGAAGGAACTGGACAGGGGAGTACTCAATGAATGGCAGCACACGAGGAAGCTCAGAGGGTGCTTCTCCACAAATCCCAGAATGTTAATAAACTGGTTAATACACAATTTGAGAAAGCTTAGGGGACCGTAGACATACCTTTATTAATCGAGACATAGATTATAAGAGCTATGCGGAAGTTTGGTTTTGCCAAGATGGAATACTGATTGTAGTTCTGGGAGCCACATTACAGGAAGGGTGTGATTGTAGAGGAGGGGGCTCAGAGGAGATTCACAGGGATGTTCGCTGGGATGGAGCATATCAGATACGGAGACAGGCTGGATAAGCTCAGGTTGTTTAGTGTGGAGGAGAGAAGGATGAGTGGGCCGAGATTCAGAAGGATAGGATTAAGGGGGACATGGACAGGGTGGATAGATAGTAGCTGTTCCTTTTAGTCAAAGGGCCAAGAACAATGGAGCACATTTTAAAGTGAAGGGTTTGAGATTTGTAGAGGAATTGAGAATTGTTTTTCACCCAGAGGGTGCTGGGGTCAGGAATGCACTTCCTGAGAGAAGAATTGTCATGGTAACTTCACAACCATTAGAATATACATGACTGTGCAATTGAACTGCCATACGATTCATGGCTATGGTCTTGTATCAGAAAGGGGGTTAATGTAGACCGTGCTGTATTGTTGATGGTACAAAGTATGTGCTTCTGTGTTTGTATGGCTGTGGAAGGTCAATCATTGAGTAGTTTAAGATAGGAATTGATGGGTTCCTGAAGAATATATTAACAAGTGTTTTAAGATTAAACTTCTAATTTCTTCTGAAAATATGTCAATGGTAAAATTAAGGGAATAAAAAGGTCCAGCTTTCTTACAGTCTGATATCAGAGAATTGAGGACAGGGAAAAGGCAGAACTGTGGTCCAAATACTTCAGTTATGTCTTCACATAAGAAAACGAAACAAAAAAGAAAACTTCCCAACAATACTAGCGAACATTAGCCTGTTGAGAAAAAGGGAATAGAATGAAATTAGAAACTGAACAGTTTTAGAGCAAGTATTGGAACTGAAAGTAATGAGCACAAAGTCAACAGAGATTTATCAAATGGGAATCATATTTGAGAAAGTACTTTTAGCATAATTATGGAGAAGCAATCAATGAAATATGATTGCATTTTCAGAAAGATTTTTGATAAAATCCCAAGCCTATTATGGAAATTCAAATCCTATGGGACTGGGACGAATGTGGTTTTAGAATGGGAGAGCTGGAAAGAAGCAGTGAGTAGGAATAAAACAGTGTGCTTTTTTGAATGGAAGGCTTGGAGGATATAGCAAGGATCCGTGTTTGGGTCCCAGCTATTCCCAGTACACATCATATATTTGATTGAGTGGATCAAATATAATATTTCCAAGTTTGTGATGGCACTAAACAATATCGGATTGTGAGTGGGTGAGCAGGATGTTAAAATGCTCCAAGGTGATTGAGACAAATGGAGTGTTTGGGCAAATACGTGGCAGATGGAGAGCAATGGGGGAGAGGATATGGTCTATGGGGGATATGTCTGACCTTTGATGTGAAAAACTGAACGGGAGCCTATCATTTGAAAAGAGATTGGTTGGAAAATGTTGATCTATGCAGGAACTTAAGCTGCATTTTTGTTTCCTTCTGTGCAACCCTCGGAGTTCAGTGCAGGGCAGTGAGATCTGAATCCAGAAGTCAATACTGGGAATGGCATTGGGACGCTGACCAGTGTACACAGACCCAACAAGTGGGGACCTGTAACATTGAAATGGATCTGGATCTCCCTGTACACCAGTCACTGAAAGCAATGTTGCAGGAGCAGAAAGCATATAGGCAGATAAATCGTGTATTCACCTTCATTTCAGGGGGATTTGAATACAGGAGTAAGGGTGTTTTACTGTAGCTGTACAGGGCGTTGGTGAGACGTCATCTTAAACACTGTGCAGTATTTTGTGCAGTTTTGGTCTCCTTACCTAATAGAGGACGAACCTGGCATTGAGGGAGAGCAGCGAAGATGACCAGACTGATCGCTGGGATGATAGGCTTGTTGTGGGAGCAGAATCTGGGGCGGGTGGGCCTGTGTTCCATGGGCTTTAGGGAAATGAGTGGAGATATCAGTGAAATATATAAAACTCTGTCAGGACCAGACAGATTCGAAGCAGAGGTGACAATTCCCCTGGCTAGGACATCAAAACAAGGGGCCACAGTATTAGGTACAGACAGGCCAGTCTGCATTGAGATGAGAATAAATGTCTGCACTCAGAGACTGGTGAACATGGGGAATTATCTCCCAGATCAGGCTGTGGAAACCATGGCACTGAATATAAATATGGATTCATGGAAACTAAAGGGATAGGGAGAGAGCAGGGTATGGTATGAAGATAGAGGATCAGATATCATTACAGGTTGTTCTCCAATAACGTGGTAGCTGTGTTCCTGTGCATCACTGTGTTGCAGAAAATCATGCAATATGAATGATGTGATCTATGGGGAAAAGAGAACAATGAGTGAACTGCAAAATATCAGTAAAAAACAAAAAATAAAGTAAGTCTCACACACACTAGCACAGACTAATTAAACCTTTAAATCATATAATGTAATGAAATAGTGCTGTAAATGCAACACTTTCACAATACAGTCACTGGCTACATCCCTGTACCTTTCACCAAACTCTTCACCAGAAAGTGCGCAGGGCTGACTGACCACGTGATGCCAACACGGAATGTCATTTCTCCTCAAGATTCTCCACACGGTTTGAAATAAAGCTCCTTCTATTTAGAGGGAACAATTCCCCGTTTCAAGCTCAGGTTCAAGGCTTGCAGAGCGGATTGCATTTCTGTTTTAGCTGAACACTCAGAGGGTGCATTTTGCAGACAGATGATCCTGAAGCTGGGTTTTGTTGTTCAGCTGGTGCCTGGCAAGGAGTAGCGCCACAGTGAGCGGGAGTTCACTTTATAGAAAAAAGGTGCGCAATTCACGAATCGCATTGCAGTCAAATCACGCTTAATAAACACGTGTTATCAGAGAACTTACTGTATATTGAATCGAGGAGCAAGATTGATGGACTGAAGGGACTACAACAGTTCTTATTTTATATTTCACAATGTTTAAACATATTAATGGATATGAACACTGTGTCGGGGAAACTGCATTGAGGAGATTTTCTCCATGAACTAGAATAGGGGAGACTCAATGTGTTGAATGGCCTACCCTTTTCCCGATGTTTCTGTGTTGTCTGTGGGAAAGCTCTGTAAATGTTGTCACAAGCTCTCAGATGTTAGGAAGGTGGTCTCTGCAGGTCAACAGGACTGTGATTCCCGTTTCCTTTTCTGATATCGAGGCCGGGGCCGGGTATTCTGTCTGGTTTTATCCTTTAAGACCTTGGAGCAGTGTGATACAATTGAGTGTCTTACTTGGCTGTTTCAGGGACCACTGAAGAGTTCATTACATGGCTCTGTGTCTGGAGTTATTTTTAGGCCAGACCAGGAAAGCACGGGAGATTCACTTCCTGAAAGTACATTGGGGAAGGAGATCGATGTTTACAATCAACATTGGATGCAAGGTCACTGTTACCATCACCAGATTCTAGATTTTGATATTTTATTAATTTTAATTAACTTCCACCAGCTGCCAGAGCATTGGATTAGTAATCCAGTGACATTTCCACAACAGCACCATGCCCACTTAGGAACCTATCGGAAACCACACTGAGCGGGTTATTTCTGTACTGCTTCACAACTCTGTCAAAATGAACTCCCACCAATTTGATTATCGTGAAGGGACTGAGGGGGTGTTAAATGGTCAGAATACAATTATTCACCTATTAGTGGACTGGATATAGTTGAGTAATTTTCCACATTGCCAGAGAGATGTCAGAGTTGGAGTTGGAATGAAACAGCTTCCCCAGGGACACGACTTGTTGTGCAGCACAAGTCTTCAGTCCAAGTACAGGAATGGTGTCAGGGCCCATTGCCTTTGTCGTATCTACTGTGTTCAGCTGTTTCCTCGTGTCACGTGCAGTGGATCGAATTGGTTGAACACTGTCATCTGTGATTCTGTGGACATCATTGTGAGGGTGAGGTGGATCATCCATTCAACACCTCTGGCTGAGGATGGTGCTGATACTACATCCTTGTCTTTTTCACTGATGTGCACGGCTGTTCCATTATTTAGGATGGGGATATTTCTGGTGTCCTCTCCTCCCATAAGTTGTTCAATTGTACAACGACATTTATGTCTGGATGTCGCAGGACTGCAGAGCTTAGATCTGATCTTTTGGTCTTGGGATCATTTCGTCCTCTCCATCAGATGTTAATTCTGCTGTTTGGAATGAAACCACTCAAGCGCCATAGCTGTAATGGTTTGTCATCAGCTTTAGGTACACATGGTTCTGACCTTGGCATGTTCACCCACACTCGTCACTGAACCATCACTCGATTTGATGGTAATTGTAGACCGATGGAATATCCTGGGGATAATGTTGCAGATTATGTTTGAATACAATCCTGCTTCTATTGCTGCTGTTGTCTACAGAATCACATGAAAGCCCAGTTTGAGCTGCAATATCTGCAATTCAATTCTACTGACTCTCCCCCAGTTAACATCGAGACCCATTCACCCATCAGTTAACATCGAGACCCATTCACCCATCAGCCATGTGCTCAGTGCCATCACCTGGTTTCTGATGCGGTGATACTTCAATTTTCATATTCTCATTCTGCTGAGCGTCCTCCTTGGTGTCATGCTTCCAACTTGTTACATTACTCAAACCCTTCAACATATTCATCTGAATCTTTTCCTTTGTCGTCGTGCCATCTTCTGCGTTTGAATTAAATGTGCTTCCCTCTGGTTTTCTCCCTGACGATGATTAAGAGCTCTGTGGTGTGAGTGATGCCAACCTTATACAGTTTCTGAGCGAAAGAATGTGTGCACTTCAGTTCCCAGGGTATGGCTCTCCGTGTTGGGCAGGGCATTTGAGCAGCTTTCACACACGTCATTGGAACTTGTTCAAAAACAGAAGTTGCTGAAGAAATAAAGCAGCTCTGCTGGCACATTCTGTAGTGAATGTCGAGTTAATCTCTCGGGTCCAGTGACCCTCTACAAAGCTCGCAGTTTCTTCAGCAATTTTTGTATTTATTTCCAGTATCCATAATTATTTTTTAGTTGAAAATATTTGCTGTGCCTCTTCGTTTCTGGAGAAACTCAGCAGGTCTGGCAGAATCTGCAGAGACAGAGAAACAGAGTTGGCGTTACAAGCCCAGTGTGAATTGTTCAGAACTGAAAAGGTTTGGAAACTGGGCTTTTTAATCCCTTGCCGGAGATGGGGGAAGGGCGACTTGGTAAAGAGGGCATGGCAAAACATAAACGGGCTATTAGCAGTGGTGAACGAGAAGATGTGAATGAGGGAAATGGGGTTCTCTCTAATTTAGTGTAAGATAAAGAAGACACAACCACACAAGGACATAGGGAGAACAGGAGGGAGAATGTTGACCATGTGGCATTAAATAGATCGAGATCTATGCGTTTTTACAGTATACATCATCAGTGCCTTCACACTATGGAATTCAGGTGCTTGACCTCTTACTAACACGAGTAAGAGTTTCATGCTGCCTTAGTTTTGTAACATAGAGCAAAACTAACAGTATGAAGTTTGGGTTGCTTTCTTTACCTGTCATATTTAATATTCTTTCAAATTTGCAGTGTTTATCGTTAAACGTTTGATCTTGAAGTTAGTATCAGTTGGGGTGTACGAGTTTGAGGGGTGGCATTTTAAAACTTTATAATATCATGGGAGGCATGGATAGAGTGACTAGCCAAGGTCTTTTCTGCAGGATCGGGGAGTTCAAACACAAATGCATAGCTTTAAGGTGGAACGAGGAAACTTGAAAGGGACAAAGTGACAACATTTTTTACACAGAGGGTGATGTATGTATGGACTGAGCTGCCAGAGGAACAGTGGTAGATGCAAGTACAGCAACAATATTTCAAAGACATTTGGACCAACATATGAATGGGAAACGTTTAAAGGCATATGGGCCAAGTGCAAGCAGATGGGATTAGTTTAGTTAAGAAAACCTAGTCAGCATGGACAAGTTGCACCAAATAGTCTGTTTGTGCACGATATGACTGTATGAATCTAGAAAGTGAGGAAAATGTACGAAAAGAGATGACGTAATAAATCGGCAAGAAATATAAAAACAAGCATCATGAGCTTTTCCGTCTACATAAAAAAAGCTTGAAGATGTGTGTGTGAGCTGAGGTGGAAGTGAAGTGAGGAAAGTACATTGAGGCCATTAGGAGGGTGTGACTGGAGAACTGTCCACAGGGAACAGGCAGATAATTTACACTAGTATTTTAAATCACTCCTCATGGAGAAAGTACTGTAAATGGTAGAAAAGAAATGGTAATAGGAGGGAAGTTCTCGAACTGTCTTAAACAAAAGGAAAAAAGTATTTATCTAACAGATAAGAATAATGGTAGGCAGGTCAGCAGTAATTCATATTTAATTTTAAAAGACATTGTCCCGGAGTGATGAGCAGCACTGTGTGAAATATTCCACAGCTCTCTGGATTACAGGAGTGTTCCCGTGAAACTGGAGAACCTCCAGTGTGGCGCCTGTCTTCAAGAAATGAATGAGACAGAAGGCAAGCACAATTTAGCCTAACCATTATTACTGGGAATCTGCTAGAGCCTGTTATTAAGGAGGGAATTGCAAGTCACTGGGAAAAGCTTAATGCAGAGTTGGAATGGTTTTGTGAAGGGGAAACTATTTTTGTTCTCTAAAATCATACAAATTCTTTTTTGGAGATCCCTGAGAGTGTCAAGTTTCGAGTCATGCTGGAAAAGCACAGCATGTCAGTCAGCATCCAAGGAGCAGCAAAATCAATGTTTTGGGCAGGAGCACTTCATCAGGAGAAAGTAACAGGCAGATTTGATAAAGGGAACTGGTCAACATGAGGCTTCCAGAGATTTTTCGCAAGGTATCACAAAATAAACGTTCTGACACAAGACAGAGGCTTTTGGTATGATGGCTAATATATTAGCATGGGATGATGGTTAGTGAACACATAGAAATTGGAGAGTCAGGATTAATGGATCTTTATGATAAAGATGTATCTACTGGATTACCACAAATATCAGGCCGATGGCATCAGTTATGTACAATCTATACTGATAGCCTGACGGCAGGAGCTGAGTGCAATATACATCCGAGTTTGTGGATGACTTTGAGAACCAAAATGCAGGCTGCTATTTAATGAAGAGGACTCCCAAAAAAGGAGCAGTACAAAGGAATTGGAGTGTTCCTGAGTATGAAAGGTAACGTCAGCATGCTGATCCATCAAGTAACTAGGTTGATTCATGAGGCGGCTTCCTGAGATGGAAGGGTTGAATTATTGAATACATTTAAAATGGTGAGGAGATTGTTCATTGTGGTTGAAATGAATGAGGGTGATATTACTGAAATGTGTAAGATACAGAGGGGGCTTGACAAGGTAGATGCTGAGAAGGTGTTTCCCCTGAGTCTCGAACTCGAGGCAGTAGATACCGAATAAGGAACAGCAATTTCAATCTGAGGTGAAAATTCAATGTATTCTCTCAGAAGGTCGTGAATGTCTGGAATTCCCTAACCCAGAGAGTTGTGGAGGGATTCAAGAATTGGGTAGGAATGTGGCGTTGAGCCCGGAAGTAGATCAGCCATGTTCTTATCGAATGAGAGTTCAATCTTGAGGGGCCGAATAACCGATTCATGTTCCTACATCTTAGTTTTTTTTTAATGTTATGCTTTTGGAAAGTAATTGGTTATTTTCCTAGGAATTGTGTTGTACAATGTTGCATTCGGGAGAGGAGAAAATCTGTCTGAGTTAACCCTGGATGTGATATGGGAGCTGCATTCAGAGCAATTCCAGAGCAGAAGTTACAGAGTGGGGAAGATTGGAAAAAAGGATTGCGGCTGGGATCACTTTCCTGACCAAGCCTGGAATTTCCAAGTGCATTTCTGAAGCTACACCTAACCATCGGCGTGGCTTCGATCTGCCTGTGTGTAGCAGGTCCGAAGGGCTGAATTGAACATCAGAACATAGGGCTGAGGGACACGAGTAGGCTAAACGGCCCTTTGATACTACTCCACCAGTAAGTAAGGCTATGGCTCATCTCATTGTGGTCCCAGCTGCACTTTTCTCTCCATGCACCATTATCCCTGATTCACCTGTCTGTGGAAAATCAGACAAAGCCAGCCTCGATATAATATAAAGATTCAGCCATCCCAAACATCTGAGAAAGGGAATTCCCACTTGAATTAAATCCCACTTTGTGAATTTTTCCTCGCTCCGGTTCTGACTGAGGTTGGAGGCTGTCACTGTTTTCTTTTCTAGTCCCACTCCTCCACTGCTCACAACAAATTTAAATGTAACTGGGTTGATAATATGACCGATGATAAAGGTCTCAGACGGGATCAGGTTTAGTGATAGGAACAAGTCAGGCATACTTCTTGCAACAGCAGCAGGTAACTAATAGGGCTAATGGAGCAGCATGTTGGATTTGTGGTTAGTACTGCTGCCTCATATAAGCAAGGAGCTGAGCTCAATTCCAACCTGGTCTGACCTCTGTGTGGAGTTTGAACATTCTTCCCGTGTCTGTGTGGGTTTCTTCCCAATTCTGCAGTTTCCTCCCAGTTAAACAGGGTGACCAGGAATGTGTAGGTTAATTGGGCTAGTCATGGGAAATTCGGGGTTACGTGGATAGGGTAGGGGAACATGACTGGGTGGGATACTGTTCGGTGGTTTGTGTGGACTTGCTGTGTCGAATGTCCTGCTTCCAGACTGTAGGGGTTCAATGACAAAGGTATCAAGTTTGGGCTATACAAACTCCCAGTCAGTATATACCTGATCCACTCGCCTCAATGCTTTGCATCTTTCAATAAGATCAGCTCTCATTCCAAGGGTAACCTGTGAAAGTTCCCATAATATCAGCCCTTCATACATGGAATAAATTAAGTGAAGCACTTCTGAACTGCTTCCAGTGCTACTATATCCTTTCTAAGATAAGAATGCAAACATAAAACTAATCTCACCACCGATGAGTCGGTTTATGTTTGTTTTCTCAGGTTGTAGTGAGTCTTTGGAACACTGTTCCCTGCAGACCATTCGAGGCTGAGATATTGAATATTTTTGAAGCAAGGTTCACGAATCACAAAGGAGTCAAGGTTATCGAGGATTGGGCAGCAATGTGCCGTGTTGGGGAAAATGTAGACAGTGGTACTGAATGACAGGGCTCCAGAATAGCCAGGAATTAAACGAAATGATAACATGGATGAAGTTTAAGGGGGAACCAAGGTGGCAGCGATCTGAAAGGTCTGCTTTGATAATCTCTGCATCACAATAATGATCTACCCCACCCCACCACAGTCATTTACTTGCAATTCAACACTCAAAGAGCTATAGAATCCTTACTAATCACATTTTGTCAAGTAGAAATGACAAAACATGGAAGAGGATCGAGTAGCTCTCAACACACAAGGCACCCGTCAGAAGTTTTCAGCATGTCTGTGACCTCACCTGCAACCTCCTCTGCTCATTCCATGGACCCAGTTACTCACCAGGCCTTGGTCACCGAGTTCACAAAGTTACGTGAAATGATTGAAGGCATGATTGAAGAAAAGTTCAGCAGGAGGCTTTAACCACTCTCAGCCGTGCTCCAAAAACATGGCGAGCAACTTGAAAGCCTTGGAAACAGAACGGGTAAGGTCGATCGCCAAACTGCAGGGGCAGAGACTGTGATCGATTCCTATAAGCAGCGGATCCTTGCCCTTGAAAAACAGATCCGTACCTTAACTGAACAAGGTGATGACCTCGAGAACAGGGGCAGAATGAAGAATGTTGATATCATCGGTCTGCTTGAGACATATGGTGTTCATCCAGTGAGTTTTTTGTGAGAAATGGCTGCCGCGATTCCTTCACTTCGAAGTGGAAGAGGGACGGGTGAAGAGTGAGACACCTCATGGGGTTACAGTGCAGAGGACAGGCTCAGACGAACACGGTCGCCCTGCCCTTGTGCGATTACATAGTTGCAGGGAAAAACAAATACTTATGGAAGCTTCCAGAATACAGGGAAAAGATCCAACGAGGGATCCAGTATTATGTTCTTCCAGATCTTTTCAGTGGCAGTGATTCATAAGAAAAAATATGTTGATGATATCAAGAGAAGACTAAGGGAACTTGAGATTCAATATTCTTTAATGAACTCAGCAGTGCTTCGTATGTTTTCAATAGATTGAAGCACTCGTGGATCTTTCAGTAGATCCATTGACTCTCCAGAGGAAGCGAAAACTTTGTGGACACTTTAAAGTAGATTGGATGCTTTATATATCAATAATCATGTTTCTCTTTCTTCTAAGAAAGTTTGTTGAATGTTTTTGGCATTAAGCAGTGTTGCATTATAATCGGGGATTGGTAGAGTGCACACTTTTAACTTCTTCATTAATATTACTATTCGTTTTTCTCTTGCTTAGTTTGTGTGTTGGGTTTGGCTCAAGCTGGAAGGAGTTAGGAAGGTGATCGTGAAGACTGAATGCCTACCAAAGGGCAGTTTGACTTTTTGTTTTTGTATATATTTAGTTTTCGAACGTTTTCAGGGCTTGTTAGTTTTAGTAGCTTGAGATTATATGTTTTCTTAGGCTCTAAGAGTCTTTTTTCATTGATGCTCAACGCTTTATAATTCGAGTTCTTCCTCTCTGGAGCTCAAATATTGTTTCAGTGTGTTATGGCTAATGTCATGCTTAAATGGTGTATCTGGAAGATTAAGGGGAGTCATTTGTCAGTTAGGAGGAAAAAGGTACTTTCTAGTCATAAAAAGGAGAGGGTGGATGTTGTCCCATTTCAGGATTTGCACCTTGATGACAAGGAACATTTGACATTACAGCAGGGCGGGCTTGATCTGGTTTATTTCTCGTCTTTTAATATTAGGAGCAGGGGAGACGCCGTACTGGTGAGTAAAAGGTTTCCATTTAAATTACTAAATTCATTACACACCCACAGGAGGATCATAATCCTCAAAAATATATGGGGAAGCAAACGATATTTTGAATGTTTATTGCCCCCGAGTGTACAGCCTTAAATTCTTTATAGATGCATTTTCCAAATTAAGTAATCTTTCTTCGTAGCACATTATCGTAGGGGGAGATTTCAAATATCTTTTGCACCCACGGTGGACAGAATGCCCGAAGGCACCAAGTACCATCTTTACAATCTAAGCAATTAGTGGATTTTTGTTTGGAACTGGGGCTGGTGTATGTATGGAGGCAGATCCACCTCATAGATAGGAATTTTCCTTTCTTCCTTAACCCGCAGAAATGCCACACTAGTGTTGATCCCTTCCTCACCTTGCAGCAATGTTCGATTCAGTGGTGTCCTGTACAATTGGGAATATTACCATTTCTGACCATGCAGCAGTATACTTATTGGTTAAGATTAAGGGCAATATAGCAGGTTCAAGACACTGGCGAATGGATCCCTTTATTCTTAAAGACAGTAAGTTCATTGAGTATTTCTACAATGAATTCAGATATTTCTTAGCCATTAATTCAGATTCAACCAGTAACCCATCCATTCTATGGGAAATTGCTAAGGCTTATGCCAAAGGAATAATTATTCCTTAGGATGTGGCAGAAGCTAGAGCAGGAACGCTTGCTCCAGACACGGTTGTAGGCAGCCGAGAGGGCATATTGTGATAGACCCTCGGTGGCTAGGCTGCAGAGGATCACAACGCTTCGGTCTACAATGAATTCTATGCTCATACAGACAGCCAAGAAGGAACTTATTTCCAAAGGCTGTTTGAGCATGGTGATAAGCCTGGCACGCATTTAGCCTATCTTGCGAGGAAAAAGAGCGTGAACAAGTCATTACCTAAATTAGGAAAGGTACTGGGACTCCTACCTGCGTTCTAATAAAGATTAAAGCCGCATTTCGGAAATGTTACTCCGAATTATATCAGACTGAGCATTATGAGGATAGGTAGGTTAAGATGGCGTATTTCTTCAAGAACTTGGATCTTCCAGAGGTAACCCCCAAAAAAGCGTCTTGCCTTAATGCGCCATTGACAGTGCTGGAGGGTATAAAGCATCTTCAGAGCGGAAAGGCGCCCAATCCTGACGAATTTCCAAGAGAAAGTTATAAACCTATCGTCAACGCCGATGCTTACCATGTTAGTCACTCATGACTGCCTCCCAACATCCTTAAGAGAGGGTCATGTCTCTCTTATCCCTAAGAAAGTGTGCTTCTTAGAGGCCCACCTCACTTCTAAATGTTGATTTCAAAATCCTGTCTGAGACCCTTACATTACGGCTGGAAACTGTGTATCCTTTCATTGTCAAACTGGACCACAGCAGCTTATAATGGGCTACAGATATTCCAGCAATATTACGAGATTGCTCAATATGATCCAAGCGTGTCAACAACAAGTTATACAGGTATTAGCCATCCATTAAGATGCAGAGAAGGCATTTGACTGGGTTGAGGGGCTGTATCTCTTCTATACGTTAGAATGGTTTGGTCGAGGCAAAGTTTTTATCAAGTGGGTTAGGGTCCTTGAAAGCAATCCTCTTGCCACGTTTCTCACCAATGGTGTGCGACCCTATAACATTAATATTCCTAGAGGCAGTCAACAAAGAAAGCATTCACACGGGGTATAGCAAGCAAGGGATGGAATTCATTTTAATAAGAGCTATCCGACCTAGCCAGGATATTGGAAGTGCCTTCCATCTTCAAATGTCTTATCTAATTTTGTCGTACAAATGGACAAATTCCATGTTTAATATAAGTTCAAAGATAGGATTAATGATTATACCTAAATAGGGAATATCCCCATAAACCCCGGGACCATTGAAAAGGAAACCAGGAATCTCTCTCGGCATCAGGTATTTCCCTAAGGTCACCCATAGGCATAGCCATCGGTTTTGTGAAATCAATGGTATAGCCGGAAAAGGCAGCATTCGAACTGTTGCATTGCATGAGTTGAGGTACCAAAACTGTGGGATATAACAAAAATATAAGACCATCACCTGCAGAAAATGTAATTTTACGTGACTTCTATTCCACTTCTGGGGCAGATATGCTGTGGTCCCTGCAGATGGCCTTCTCCAGTGGCTCAATCACCAACTTAAACAACACGAGCGAAAGGGGTCTACTTACCTTTGAACTTATATTGTTGTGTTTGGTGCCTGAAAACCTGCTGGGTCTATTGTGTTTTCGCAAGCTCGTCATGGAGCATAGCCCTTTGGACTTTTTCAAAGGTATGGTGCAACAGAAAACAGGATTCTTATAAAACATGGCAGCCCTTTTTGAATTACCAAGATACAGGCAGATATGCCACTCTAATAACGACTTTTATACAGCTATGACGAACTTGACTAATGATTCTAATGTCCAGGCAGAAAGAATTACGGGCAAATGAACGTGTATTAGTTAATGCTTGTGTAGGTTGAGAGCCAAAGTGTTGTGACACTGAGTTGTATTAATCATTTGTTTTTATTTTGATTTTTCTTCTGCCCATTTATTTACCTTTTTGTTTTGTATGTACATGTACAATGGTGCAATTTTGTTCAATTTGTATTGTTTTTTGAGATGGGTACTTACTGGTTCATTGTAGCATGAAGAAGATTTTCTCTCAATAACAATATTTTTTTTTAAATTACCATGTTATCCTGGATAGAATAGAGTCCCAAAGGACCACTTTTCTCATTCGTGAGACCACAGATTGTGGTTTATCCTCAGGGTCATTACATCTCGGGTAACAGGGTAAGTTTGGGAGGACGTCCCCTTCATGGTAACCTCTGTCAGTTTGGGGAATTGAACCTGCGCTGTTCGCCTTCCTCTGCATCACAAGCCAGCCAGCCAGCCAACAGAGTGGGAGATTGTGTAACTGCTATGGACAGAAATAGCCAGACTCAAAGTAAAGTATAAACTTTGATAAGAAGGGAAAAGGTACAATTCAGATGACGGTCAAGATAATGGCTGAGGGGAAAAAAGCCGCTGGAAATTGTATTTTAAAACGAGACAGGTGATTAGATGCTTTCTTTGGTAAAATATAATAAGGTGACACAAGCACAATAACCAGAATTATTCATTGTGATTAGATATCGATAACCGTAAACTAAGAGTATATTTTTGATTGGTCTGTGTGAAGCATGCTAAGCATCGCATGAAAGTAAAAAGCTGATGGACCATATTTTTTGGAGGCTCCATCCCCATGGGAAATGCCTCCCGAACACATGCTTGAAGAAACTCGTGGTAAAAAGTGGCTGAGTGTCGTTTGGTCAGTGACAGGAAACCAGGGGGCTGAATGATTGAAAGTTCCTGCAACGTGAAGCTCAGGAGACAGTCAGATCGTCCCCGATCTTATTAAATGGTACAGCACATTTGAAGGGCTGAATGGCCTTATTATGGCTTTGAATTTCAAGTGATTAACAAAAAAACACTCTGTTCCTTCCCCTAATGTTTTACACAAAGAGGCACTGCCATTTTCCTGAAACTGGGAATTATTTGGTATATTATCTGGAACATACCATAATCAGCATTCTCCAGACCATTCTACAATCTGTGGGGGTATTACAAAGGTCAGCAACAGAGGGGGAAGGGGGTGGGGTAGGTGCTGCATGCAGGAGTCAGAGTGATGGAGCATGAGCCTTGTTTGGGGTCGGTGCTATAACAGATATACAGTGAGTGTTAGGGAGCACGGAAAATACAGTGACTCTAATGCTGACGAAGTGGGGAAGGTTATTGATGCTTGTCGTGTGTTACTGAACGTTCTTCAGACCGCAGATACTGCACTGAGCTCGGCGGTGAGTACAGACCATGCTTGGTGGGTCTGGTGGTGTGGCCCACTCTGGGAAGTGACATACTAACTCATCCACCAGGACATCCTTGACCCTGTTGACAACCCGTGGTGTAATTGGCCTTAATCTGCCATGCTCTTGGTAAATTGTACAGGGCAGCTCCAAACTGAAGAACACCCAATCGTGTGCCCATTGTCATTTTAAAGATGGCACCAGTGTCAGGGTTCATGGAATATCCAGGGGCATACGGGCGATGGTGGGTACCTCCAGCCAAGACGGGTGGGAGAATCGGGCTGGCATTGAATGAGAGGGATACCAGGGGGTAGGGTGGGTAGTTAATGAGGTGAGTTCGATAAGATAGCACCAGGGAACTGGCTCGGCTTCGTGCAGACAATCCCTCTGTCACACTCAATGAAAATCACACAAAGATGAATTATTTTTGGATTCAGCCCAATGAGTTGAAGACTCTGCTGACACCATTCCCAGATACAAAGCTGCAGAACAAATCCTCATCCAAAACTCTCCATCATCTGAACTCACACCTATATCCTGTTCACCATCATTCCTGCTATTACTGGCATATCTTGCCGGATGGTATTGAAATGTCTATATTTCAGCATTCTGAAACCTGTGATCACATCCTTCCATGACATTGTTTCTCAATCTCACTTTCTCTGTCTAAATCCAAAACCACTTTCCTTTGCAGTCATGCACAGAGACTGGCTATTCAGCCAAAACTGGTCCTTACTAACCAAAATGTCCGTCCACATTCACCCCATTTCCCTACAGTTGGCCCGTATCCTTCTCTGCCTTTCCAATTCATGTATTGTTCAAACAAAGTCCAGCGAGGTTTTGTGACATCAAGAAAGGTCTCAGGAAAGATCTCGCTGAGTCTACCATTCATGTCACCCTTGCAATCAGATTACATAGGAACAATTTGACTGGACCTTTTTAAGCAAGAAGTAGAAGCAAATGCTAGTGTGAGATGTGTAAGGAAGTAAACACTGCAGGGGAAAAATTGTGTATGTTATAAAAAGGAAATTAGATACACAAGCGTTTGCAGGCAAAACTCAACGGGTCTGGTACTATTTGAAGGATGAAAGTCGAAAGTTTGGCCCTCGAATAGCACAGCAGGTCAGGGCGCATCCAAGGAGCAGGAAAGTCGATGATTCAGTCATAAGCCATTCATCAGGAATTCATTTCAGAATTCACTTTTTCCTAATCCTCTGTAGGAAGAGAGTGAGTCAACATTTTTAATTTGGGGATTCTTCGTCAGAACAGCTTTTGTTTTCGATCTCCAGTATATGCAGCTCTTTGTTTTATTTTAGATCAGCAATTATCTTGCATGCTGCAGTATTAATGGACAACTTGATCTGGGAAGAAGGGGAAGGGGTGAGGGCAGAAGAGCAGGCAATGAGTCCGTCATAGCTTAAGGCCCTGTCATTCAGAATGTAAAACCTGGGGTGGAGGAAAAGGAAGGCTTGTCGGAATCACCGTACTGGAATTAGACATAATTTGAACAGATGTGACGGATCCAGAGAATGTGGGAGGATGCAGACTCGCTCGCAGCTGGTCATTGAGTGACACAGTGGCTAGCAATACTGTCTTACAGCACCAATAATCTGGGTTCGATTCCACCCTTCGGTGATTCTCTGTGTGGTGTTTGTACCTTCTCTGTGTGTGTGTGAGCTTTCTCTGGGTGTTTGGTTTTTCTCTCAGTCCAAAAATGCCCAGGTTAGGTTCAGTGACCTCACTAAATTGATCTGCAGTATCCAACGATGTGCAGTTTCGGCGGATTGTCTATGGGAAATGTAGGGTTAGCGGGGTAACGTTTGGGTTTGTTGATCTGGATGATATCTGGAGGGTCAGTGTGGACTCGGTCGGCCAAATGGTCTGGTTCCACACTGCAGGACTTCTATAATTTCTATGTAGCTGTCTGTGTTTGAAAACACTTCCCAGGATCCTACCTATTAGTGCTAATACAATGTGCCTCAACAAAATGTTACACTTTCCATTTGTCTAACATGAACTCCATCAGCCACCCCTCGGCCATTCACCCTATCTGATCAGCATCCCATATTACTCTGAGTTAACCATCTTCAGTGTCCACTACCTCACCATAGAACATAGAACATAGAAAAATACAGCGCAGTACAGGCCTTTCGGCCCTCGATGTCGCGCCGACCGAAGCCTACCTAACCTACACTAGCCCAATAACCTCCATATGCTTGTCCAATGCCCGCTTAAATGACCATAAAGAGGGAGAGTCCATCACTGCTACTGGCAGGGCATTCCATGAACTCACAATCCGCTGAGTAAAAAATCTACCCCGAACATCTGTCCTATACCTACCACCAGTTAATTTAAAGCTGTGTCCCCTAGTAACAGCGGACTTCATTAGCGGAAAAAGGTTCTCACTGTCAACCCTATCTAAACCCCGAATCATCTTGTACACCTCTATGAAATCTCCCCTAAACCTTCTTTTCTCCAATGAGAAAAGCCCCAAGTGCCTCAGGCTTTCCTCATACGATCTTCCTACCATACCAGGCAACATCTTGGTAAACCTCCTCTGCACTTGTTCCAATGCCTCCACATCCTTCCTATAGTATGGCGACCAAAACTGTACACAATACTCCAGATGAGGCCGCACCAGAGTCTTATACAACTGCAACATGACCTCAGGACTCCAGAACTCATTTCCTCTACCAATAAAGCCCAGTAAACCATATGCCTTCTTCACAGCACTATTTACCTGGATGACAACTTTCAAAGATCTGTGTGCATGGACACCAAGATCCCTCTGCTCATCCACATTACCAAGTAGTCTACCATTAGCCCAGTAATCCATCTTCTTGTTACGCCTACCAAAGTGAATGATTTCACACTTAACTACATTGAATCCCATTTGCCACCTTACTGCCCAGCTCTGCAACTTATCTATATCCCCCCGTAACCTGCCACATCCTTCTTCGCTGTCCACAACTCCACCGACTTTCGTGTCGTCCGCAAACTTGCTCATTCAGCCTTCAAGCCCCTCCTCCAGGTCATTTATAAAAATGACAAACAGCAATGGTCCCAAAACAGAGCCTTGTGGAACACCGCTAGTAACTGCGCTCCGAGATGAACCTATACCATCAACTACTACCCTCTGTCTCCTTCCAGCCAGCCAATTCCTAATCCAAACCTCCAATGCACCCTCAATGCCATACCTCCGTAGTTTTTGCATTAGCCTGCCATGGGGTACCTTATCGAACGCCTTGCTATAATCCATATACACCACATCTACTGCTTTACCCTCGTCCACTTCCTTGGTCACCTTCTCAAAGAATTCAATAAGGTTTGTGAGGCACGACCTGCCCTTCACAAAACCATGCTGACTATCCTTGATCACATTATTCCTATCCAGATGTTCATAAATCCTATCCCTTACAATTCTCTCTAAGACTTTTCCCACAACAGAAGTGAGACTCACTGGCCTATAGTTACTCGGGCTATCCCTGCTCCCCTTCCGGAACAAGGGGACCACATTCGCTATCCTCTAGTCTTCTGGCACTATTCCCGTAAACAACGACGACATAAAAATCGAGGCCAATGGCTCCGCTATCTCCTCCCTAGCTTCCCAGAGGATCCCAGGATAAATGCCATCAGGCCCAGGGGACTTATCTATCTTTATCCTTTCCAGAGTTTCCAACACCTCTTCCCTACATACCTCAAAGCCGTCCATTCTAATTAATTGTGACTCAGTATTCACATCGGCAACAATGTCCTGTTCCTGAGTGAATACTGACGAAAAGTATTGATTTAGTTTCTCACCAATCTCCTCCGCCTCCACACACAACTTCCCACTACTAACCTTGACTGGACCGATACCTACCCTAGACACATTTTATTCCTGACATACCTATAGAAAGCCTTTGGGTTTTCCCTAATCCTACCAACTAAGGACTTTTCATGTCCCCTTCTCGCTGCTCTTAGCTCTCTCTTTAGATCCTTCCTGGCTACCTTATAACTCTCAATCGCCCCAACTGAATCTTCACGCCTCATCTTTACATAGGCCGCCCTCTTCCCTTTCACAAGGGATTCCAATTCCTTGTTAAACCATGGCTCCCTCACAAAACCCTTTACTCCCTGCCTGACTGGTACATACTTATCAAGGACACCCATTAGCTTTTCCTTGAACAATCTCCACATATCATTTGTGTTCTTCCCTTGAAGCCTATTTTTCCAATCCACGCATCCTAAGTCATGCCTCACCGCATCATAATTTCCCTGCCCACAGCTATAACTGTTGCCCTGCAGACCACACTTATCCCTCTCCATCACTAGAGTAAAAGTCACCGAGTTATGGTCACTGCTCCCGAAGTGCTCACCTACCTCCAAGTCTAACACCTGGCCTGGTTCATTACCTAGAACCAAATCCAGTATAGCCTCACCTCTTGTTGGCCTGTCTACATATTGTGTCAGGAAACCCTCCTACACACATTGGACAAACACCGACCCATCTAACGAACTCGAGCTATAGCTTTCCCAGTCAATACCTGGGAAGTTAAAGTCCCCCATAACAACCACTCTGCTAATTTCACTTTTCTCCTGAATCATCCTCGCAATACTTTCCTCTACTTCACTCGGACTATTAGGAGGCCTGTAGAAAACTCCTAACAGGGTGACGTCACCTTTCCTATTTCTAACCTCAGCCCAAACTACCTCAGAAGGGAAGTCTTCCTCCATCTTCCTTTCCACTGCTGTTATACTATCCTTGACAAGCAATGCCACACCTCCCCCTCTTTTACCCCCATCTCTGACCCTACTAAAACATTTATACCCTGGAACCTGCAACAGCCATTCCTGTCCCTGTTCTACCCAAATCTCTATAATGGCCACAACATCGAAGTCCCAGGTACCAACCTATGCTGTAAGCTCACCTACCATATTTCTTATACTTCTGACATCGAAGTATCCTTCGATATCGATGCCATGTTCCTAACCTCCCTTCACTCAAGGTCCTGTACTCTAAAGCTACACTCCAGGTTCCCTAACCCCTGCAGAGTTAGTTTAATCTCTCCCAAAGAGCACGAGCAAACCTCCCCCCAAGGGTACTGGTGCCCCTCAGGTTCGGGTGTAGACCATCCTGTTTATAGAGTTCCCACCTTCCCCAGAACGAACCCCAGTTATCCAAATACCGGAATCCCTCCCTCCTGCACCATCTCTGTAGCCACGCATTTAACTCTTCTCTATCCCTATTCCTCGAATCTCTATCACGTGGCACGGGTAACAAACCAGAGACAACAACTCTGTTCGTTCTAGGTCTGAGCTTCCAACCTGGCTCCCTGAAAGCCTGTCTAACATCCTCACCACTCTTCCTACCTATGTCGTTGGTGCCAACGTGGACCACGATCTGGGGCTGCTCCCCCTCCCCCTTAAGGACCCGGAAAACACGATCAGAGACATCACGTACCCTTGCACCTGGGAGGCAACATACCAATCGTGAGTCTCTGTCGCCCCCGCAAAACCGTCTATCTTTGCCCCTCACTATTGAGTCCCCAATAACTATCGCTCTACCTTTCACCACCCTTCCCTTCTGAGCAACGGGGACAGGCTCCCTGCCAGAGGCCTGAACCTCGTTGCTTACCCCTGGTAAGTCATCCCCCCCACAAGTATCCAAAATGGTATACTCGTACTTGAGGGGAATGACCGCAGGGGGTCCCTGCACTGGCTGCTTCCTCCCACTCCCCCTCACTGTCACCCATCTCTCTATAACTTTCGGAGTAACTACTTCCCTAAAGCTCTGATCTATGACTACCTCTGCCTCCCGAATGATCCGCAGTTCATCCAACTCCAGCTCCAGTTCCCTAACACGGTCTTGGAGGAGCTGGAGATGGGTGCACTTCCTGCAAGTGTAATCAGGAGGGACGCTAATGGCTTGTCTCACCTCATACACGTTGCACTGCCTTCGCTGTCATTCCTCTAAAAGGTAAACTTTAAAAACTAGATCTAAAGAAACAAACAAGCAAAATGCAGCACTTACCTGCTTATCCCAACGGGTCGTATTATTAGGTTAGAGGAGGGCGGGTGGGAGGCTCTACCCCTGTAGTGCCTCGAGTTCCTCGCCTGCGTGCTTTTATAAGAAACAAAACCTTCCCAGGTAAGCTCGCGCAACACCAGCTTCCGGGTCCGCTAGGCGCTTAAAAAAACTTTAAATTTTAGCTGTTAAAAAAACAATAACTGGACTATACCGTGACTTTAAAAAAATACCACCAGACAGCCGTTACCTGCTCCGCCGAGAAAGTGAGGCCGAAGGCTTGGAGCTGCGTGCTTTTATAAGAAAAAAACCTTCCCAGGTAACTTAGCACGACACCAGCTTCCGGGTCCAATTTTGGTGTTATCTGCAAACTCACGAACCATTTCTATTGTATTCTCATCCAAATCATTTCTTTAAAATGACAAAATCCATTAGATACTTGTGGTACACTGCGGGTCACAGGCCTCCAGTCCAAAAAAATATACAAGTTCATAAACATTTCCTTCATCTATTACCTTCGAGCCAATTACCTCCAACTCTCCCTGTATTCCATGTGATCTCACCATGCTAACCAGCTTACCATGCGGAACCTTTTTGAATGCCTAATTAAAGTCTATATTCTATTCCACAGTTATATTTCTGTGTCTTCATCAATCTTTTTCGTCACTTCTTCAAAACGCTAAATCAAATTAGTAGGACACGATTTCCCACACACAAAGTCATGTTGACTATCGCTAATCGGAATTTACATTTCCAAACACAAGTAAATCCTGTCCCTTTGAATCCCCTCCAACAACTTACCCATCAATGATGTCAGTCCCACTTGTCTACAGTTTCCTGGCTTTTCTTTACCAACTACTCTTAAACAATGGCACAACCTTACCTGTGACTGTCCATGATACAAATATCTCAGCCAGAGACTGAACAATTACTTCCCTAGCTTCCCAACAGATCTGGGGTACATCTGATTAGTTTATGGATCATAGAACAGTGCAGCACAGTACAGGCCCTTAACCAGTTGATGTTGTGCCACCAGTTTATCCTACTCTAAGGTCAGGCTAAACTTCATTGTACTAAAATCCATGTGCCTAGCCAAGAGTCACGTAAAACGTCAGAGGGGGTTATCCACCTTTATGCATTTTAAAATATCCAGCTCCCCATCTTCTGTAATATGGACAATTTTCAAGATATCACGATTCATTTCCCCAAGTTATCTACCGTCCATATCCTACTCCACAGTAAATGCTGATGCAAAATATTTATTTAGTATCTCACCGATCTCCTGTAGTTCCACACACAGGTCACTTTGCTAATCTTAAAGGGGTCCTGTTCTCTCCCTAGTTCCTCTTTTGACCTTAATGTATTTGTACAATCACTTTGGAATGTCCCTTACCCTACATTCGAAAGATATATCATGCCCCCATTTTGCCCTCCTGATGTCCCTCTTGGGTATTAGCCTACATCCCTGGGACTCCACGATGGATTCACTCGATCCCCACTGTCTGTACCTATCATTCTGCTCGCCATTCAGCATTCCCTCCACTTACCAGCCGCACCCTGCTCATAGACAGGAACATGTTTTCGCTAGACTCATCCCCGGCCAATATCTGAAACTGAAATAGCTGAAGGCCTCCCACTTTCCCTCCAATAGCTTCTCCAAAGCAGCTTTTCAAAGTGCCAACATAAAACATTCAAAGTTCGCCTGACTCAACTTCAATCTTTAAAATTTATATTAGAAGTATTCTTCTCCATAAGTATTTTACAACTAATAGTTCCTGCACAACAGGCTCAAGAAGCAGAATGGCCTCCTCCTGTCCCTCTGTAACTGACTTTAGAGAGTCAATGACCTCTGTCCCTTGGTAACAGGGGCGTGTGGACAGAATTACTTCCTCCTGTTCCTGCGCAGCAGTCTCGATGCTTTGAATGATGTCCCAAGGTTATGGAAGAATTTGACAACAGTGCACATAAAACCAGGGGCAACATTACACAACGTAAATGGAAAATAAATACATGCACTGGTTTATTGGCTCTGGAAATTACCCCACCAGTCACCTTATGCAGCGGATCTGTTACTTTTTCACTGTCGCTGTTTATAAACAGTATGTAATATACACAATCCTGCGGTGTTTTGGTCCTACTCCCACATACATGGAAGAAACAATAAGAAGATTGAAAGATTTATGGTCCATCCCGAAGCAACGCCCGTCCATTCCACCCACATCGAGTAAATGTTCCCTTTTATTGGGATATGAAAAGTGATGTCAGGAAGGGATTAACTGGATCTGTTCAGTGACTGTGATTAATATTAGTCTCCATGGGTTGCAATTACCCCAGTGGACGGTTTCTATCTTTTAATGATAAATGGGCTCCGTTCAATGTGTTATCCCACGTTATAGTGGGAGCATTGCTGACAGTGTTAACAGGAATCAGCAGCTCCAGAGAGACGGGGGGGGGGGGGGAGAGATTAGAGTCTGAGAACAAGAGTCTGGAATGTTTCAACAATGAATCAGAATCTGAGAACATTAGACTGGAATGCTACTGCAATGGATCACAATCTGCAAACATTAGACGGGAATGTCACAAGAATGGACAGGAGTTTATATTGGGATGTTTGGTTTCTTTCTCCATATTATGATCGAAGGTCATTATCGTGGCGGATCAAATATGCACTTTACATTATACTATATTTTTATTATCCAATTCTGGCTTTTGTTAGCGTACCTGGTAAGTCTTACTGTTCAGTCATTAATTCTATAAATCATGTTTGACAGTAATGCTGTTCTTTCATTCACTCTACCCTCCTTGCCACTGTTATTGTTCCTGCTAAGACTCTGAATCCTGATATTCACTTGACAAATCACTACCACATTGTTAATTCACTCTCTCCCTCCTTGCTTCTGACAGTGTTACTCATGGGTTGCTATGTTGACTTGCTCAGTTTCACCGAAGAACCATGATTCGTTGTATGACTGAACTTGCTAATAAATATTGAAAGCATTGAAGTCACTATCTTCTGTTCTGGTTACAAACTGCATTTCTTTCCTCTGACTCCATCTCGTCCCCGGCCAATATCTGAGGCTGAAATATACAAATGACAACAATTCCCAGTAATTGCAAAACATAGGGGTAGTCTGCTCAGCTCCCCATGCTGGGCAGATAGTCCAGTTTGCTGAGCAATACACTGGCATAGTCTGCCTAGTTCTCCATGCTGGCCAGATGGTCCAGCGAACTGAGCAAAACACTGGGATAGTCTGCACAGCTCTCCATGCTGGGTAGATAGTCCTATTCACTGAGCAATATACTAGCATAAGCTGCGCTGCTCTCCATGCTGGACTGTCTATTTGACCCAGTGTATAGTTTCTGCGTTTGTTCTGTGAGGCAAATTCAGAATTTCGTGGAACAAATCTTTTCAGCTGATCTGGCAATGCCATTATTCAATGTTCTCATTCTTGTGACTTGAACCACGAAGGTCTCACTGCTCCAGATAGACCCACTCCCTTGTTTTTTTTCTCATATTTCAACAAAATGCTCTGTTTCTGTATAAATTGTCCATTTCTAACTTTGATGTGAATATCTCTGTCCATTTCTATCTATCTCTGGCCTTGCGTTTTGGTTGTGAATCGAATACTGGAATTATGAAGTTCAGAAATAATGTGATGGTATGTGTCAGGCTATTGTTCACTTCCCGCTGTGTCCCATGTGTTACTCCATGGACAGGGGAGTGTGTGATGGGCTGTTGTTCACTTCCGGGTGTGTCCCTTGACGTGCTTCATTAAGAGGTATGAGTGTGTGCAGGGCAGTTGGTCACTTCCCGGTGCGTTCCACGTCATGCTCATGTTGGACAGCGGTGTGTGTTTTGGACTGTTGCTGGTGTATCCCATGTGGTGTTCCATGGACAGGGGGTTGTGTTTCCGGTTGTCGTTCACCTCCCGCTGTGTCCCAAGTGGTGTTCCATGTTGGACAGGGAGTTTCAGCAGCTTTGACTCATGTCTTTAAAACGTGGTCTGTGCTTGTCCAATGAACGCCTGTGTTTGTCCCTGACAGTTGATCGCGTGGTTGGAAACACGAGGAAGACCCTGAAGTATAATTATAAAGGAGTAGATATCTTACTTTTTGTGGAGGGAAGCCTGATTGTCTCCTGTTATTGAAAATTTAGTGGAATGGAGGGGCTGGAGCTGGTTTTCTAGAGATTGTGCTGTGAGCAAACTCAGACATTCATGGAGCCCAGAGCATTTGGTGACCCAACTCTGGATGGAGCATGGGGACTGTAGTCACAGCATCAGGGTCTGTGACATGAACAACAAATGGAGAAGAGGCTGCAAAGCATGGAAGCTCTGAATTCATGGACTGGGTCTGTGTGGGGGAAGGGATCTGCCAAATCTGTCTGTGTCTTAATGTGAGCACAGGCTCTCGCTCTCATCCTTAAATACACACACACACACACACACACACACTCCGCATCTCTCGCACAGACACACCTATAAATCTGGGGGTCTAATTTGCGTTTGCAAATTTCTATGTGTGGATAGAGAGTATTTTGTTCAAAACAACATTCAATTTGTACGCAGCCAATCATTGTGGCATTTTATGGTGTCCCTTGAGGTGCTTCATGGACAGGTGTGTGTGTGTGTGTGTGTGTGTGTGTGTGTGTGTGTGTGTGTGTGTGTCTGTGTGTGTGTGTGTGTGTGTGTGTGTGTGTTGTGTGTGTGTGTGTAGGGCAGTTGTTCACTTCCCGGTGTGTTCCAAGTCGTGCTCCATGTTGGACAGTGGTGTGTGTTTTGGACTGTTCTGGTGTATCCCATGTGGTGCTCCATTCACAGGGGGCTGTGTTTCGGGTTGTTGTTCACTTCCCGGTGTGTCCCAAGTGGTGCTTCATGTTGCACAGGGAGTTTCATCATCTTTGACTCATGCCTTTAAAACTTGGTCTGTTCCTTTCCACTAAACGACTGTGTTTGTCCCTCACAGCTGATCGCGTGGTCAGAAACACGAGAAGGACCCTGAAGTATAATTTCTTGCTTTGGAAATAAAACCAGTATGACTCAGGGTAAAACACGTCGGACTCCACACAAGACCGTCCATGATTTGTGCAGGGAAGGTCACATCTTAGCAAAAATAACAAAATTCTTTGAGGAATGACAAAGTTGAGAGTGGAGAAAGGGCTATAGATGTCATGTACATGGACTTCAGTAAGTCGTTTAATGAGATAGACTGATGGATAAAGTGAAGTCGCAGGGGTCCATGGTGGACGAACTAGGTGGATTAGAGAACTGGCTGGGCAACAGGAGACAGAGAGTAGTAATAGAAGGGAGTTTCTCAAAATGGACAACTGTTCTGTGTGGTGTTCGACAGGGATCCGTGCTGGTACCACTGTTTGTTGTTATACTTACATGATCTGAAGGAAGGTATAGGTGGTCTGATTAGCAAGTTTGCAGATGACACTGAGATTGGTAGAGTAGCAGAAAGTTGAGGGGACTGTCAGAGAACACAGCTGCATGTAGATAGATTGAAGAGTTGGGTGGATAAAGGGCAGATATGAGGTGATGGAGTTTGGAAGATCCAATTCGAGAGGTAATTATACAGTAACTGGAAAAAGCCCTCGGGAAAATTGATATCCAGAGAGATCTGGGTGTTCAGTTCCACTGTTCCCTGAAAGTGACATGTCGATAGAATGATCAAGAAGGCATACAGCATACTTTCCTTCCTGCATTCCAACAATTTAAGAAGTGGAGAACCAGAGACCAGTTAACTCGTCACCCACAGGACGGAATCTGTTGGAATCTATTGTGTACAAGAGTAGGCAGGCCATATTACAGTTGTACAGGACTTTGGGTCGGCCACATTCAGAATACTGTGGACATTTCTGGTTGCCATATTCCTGAAAGGATCTGAATGCTTTGGAAATAGGGTAGAGGATTTTCACCAGAATGTTACCGAGGATGGAGACAACGATCTATAAAGAGAGGTTTGAAAGATTAGGATTATTAGGATAGATTAGGACAAAGGTCCCATGGCGACTTGGTATTTCTGGGAGATTTTCTGGATCTTCCTCTTTGAAGACAGACGCAATGTCACTGTTTTGTCTCCTTGTCATTTTTCTGTTCTCTACAATAAATTCTCATATCCACACATTCTCTGTGCCACATTTGATCTTGGTTTCATTTTCCATTCAAAGATCAACAAACACTGTTCGCGAGTATTTACAAAGGGAGGTTGAGCGAGGACTTGATTGAGGTTTACAAAATCATGAGTAGTGTAAACAGGGTGGATAGCAAGAAGCTTATTCCCAGAGTGGGGCACTCAGTTACTAGAGGTCAAGAATTCAGGATGAAAAGGGAACAGTTTATTAGGGATATGCTCGAAAAGTTCTTTGCACAGAGGGTTATTGGTGCTGGGATGCGTTGCCAGTGGAGGTGGCAGAGGCGGGGACGAAAGCGTCATTTACTACATATCCAGACAAATACGTGAATGGGCAGGGAGCAGAGAGATACCGAACCTTAGAAAATAGGCGACAGGTAAAGATAAAGGCTCTAGATTGACACAGGCTTAGAGGTCAGACGGGTCCGTTCCTGTGCTGTGACTTTCTATGTAATTTGTAAATACTAGATAACAGCGTTTGTTGATCCTTGAAAGGAAAATGAAACCAAGATCAAATGTGGCACAGAGAATGTGTGGATATGAGAATTTATTGTAGAGAACAGAAAAATGACAAGGAGACAAAACAGTGACATTGCGTTTGTCTTCAAAGAGGAAGATCCAGAAAATCTCCCAGAAATACCAAGTCGCCATGGGACCTTTGTAACTAAAGAGTAAAATTATCATATACAGTTATGAGGTAGCATTTGGAAACAGAACTGGGATGAGGATTGATCAGTCTGACAGACCGGATATAATTCAAACTGAAATTTCAGAGAAAACAGCAATACACATGTTGATTACAAAAGGGGCCACTGTATTTCTCTGTATTCACTTCGGAAAGTTATAAATGCATTCTAATGATTTACGAACGGAAGACGTGGGAGAGTGGAGGAATACAGGCCAGTTAGTTGTCATGCACAGTAGGGAATCTGTTGCAACCTATTGTAAGGAATATCTTATTGGACACTTACTGGACAAGTAATAGCAAATTACAAGAGAGTTGTTCTGCAAGGGAAGTCATAATTTGCAATTTTTCTCTAGAAGATATCTCGTGTAGATGTAAATAATAGTGAATCAGTGAAAGTGGTACAGTCAGATATTCAGGAGGAGGTTTAATCATCACACACAGTAAGTTATTAGAAAACATATGCAAACAGGGGAAGGTAAGCATTAGAGAAACTATTGGAGAACATAGGTGGCTGTAGAAAGTTATTTGTGTGACTGCAGACCGGTGTACGCTGGTGTGCCACAGGTGTCAGTGCTGTGCCCCTTTAAACGCCTTCCTTTAAAGGGAATCCGAATACATACGTTACAGAATCAGCTAGACTCAAAGTGTTAGCTTGCTCTCTCTTTACGGATGCTGTCTGATTAACTGTGATCTCTAGCATGTGTTTGTTTCAGTATGGATTCTGCTTCTGAAGTGATTTGCTCCGACTAGAAGTAAAGACATTCTGCACTAGTAACACAGACAGTTGGGGAGACTGTACCTGGACTGTACCTGTAAATTTTTGATGTCTTGATCTAGGTAAAATACACTGATCACAAATACTGTATAGGCATTCTCCAGATTAATCTCTCAGATGGTACAATGGTCTGCTGAGGAGACTTGGTCTGAGATCATTTCGGGAATCTGTTTGAAACTGGAGAACTCTGATTGATTGTTATATGAGAACTTCACATCTATTTACTTTGGAAAGGAAGGAGGTAGGGACAAGAATTCAAGAAGATGGACTGTGAAGCTCTTGATCAGATTGATGTAAGATGTGAGCAGCGATTGATGGTCTGGGCTGGTATAAAACTGGACCAATCTCCAGGTCTAGATCAGTTACATCACCGGCTGCAGCAGGAGGCAAGGAATGAAAGGCGCTGATGCAATTGTTTAAATAGAATCTGGTCACAGGTGAGGTGTCCGAAGACTGGAGAACACCCTTTATAGGAAGGGTGGTAGATATAGAGCAGGGAACTATAGACCAGGGTGATTCAGATCAGTGTTAGAGAAAATTTTGCAAAACATAGGTGGTGGTAGAAGGCTGTTTGTGTGACTGGAGAACGGTGTCACCTGATTAAATTACTTACAGTGTGGAAACAGGCCCTTCGGCTCAACAAGTCCACACCGCCCCGCCGAAGCGCAACCCACCCATATCCCTACATTTACCCCTTACCTAACACTACGGGCAATTTAGCATGGTCAATTCACCTGACCTGCACATCTTTGGATTGTGGGAGGAAACCGGAGTACCCGGAGGAAACCCACGCAGACATGGGGAGGACGTGCAAACTCCACACAGAGAGTCACCTGAGTCGGGAATTGAACCCGGGTCTCTGGCGCTATGAGGCAGCAGTGCTAACCACTGTGGCACCGTGCCGCCCACGGTGATGTACATTGTGATGTACCACAATGATGTACCACCTCATGTACCAGCTGTTGTACCACAAACGCTGTGTCCCATATTATTTGTGGTATTTATAAATGATGTAGGTGTGAATGTGGAAGGGGAGTGGCAGCGTGATAAGCAAGCCTGTGTTTGATGCAAATATTGGCTGGTGTGTGGCAGTGAGGAGAAAGGTCTTATATTACAGGAAGATAGAGATGGAATAGTCAGATGGGTGAATCAATGGCAGATAGGATACAACCCTGATAAATATGAGGTGATGCAGTTTGGAGTGGGAGCAGCGGCCGAGGAAAAACGAACCCGGGAGACTACAGCTAAGGTAAGACAGTTTGTTTCAAAATTACTTACCTGTAGCGGGCAGCGGTTTTTTTTTCTCTCTTCACAAAAAGAGCGGGAGCAGCAGAGGAAGTGACGGTAAACAGAGGGGCATCCGGGAAGGAGAACGGTGAGTATAAATACTCCCCCTTTAATTCACCAACGGTCATTTGAGTGGGAGCAGCGGCCGAGGAAAAACGAACCCGGGAGACTACAGCTAAGGTAAGACAGTTTGTTTCAAAATTACTTACCTGTAGCGGGCAGCGGAAGTGAGGTTGGAGCGCATAGCTGGGCGGGAAGGCAAGTGATTAGTATTTGAGTGGGTGTGTTCTAAACCCCAGGTTATTGACTCAGTGTTCTTGTTTTTGGAGACAGTGTACAGTCATGGCAGCACAGGCGGTGGAATGTTCCTCCTGCAGGATGTTTGAGGTAGGGGTGACCACCGATACTCCTGCCGACTTCGTGTGCAGGAAATGCAGTCAGATCCTGATCCTCACCGAACGAGTTCGGGAACTGGAACTGGAACTGGATGAGCTGAGGATTATTCGAGAGGCTGAGAGGGTGATCGATAGAAGCTACAGGGACATAGTTACGCCAGAGAACAGAGGTAGCTGGGTAACAGTTAGAGGTGGGAAGGGGAAGAAACAGGCAGTGCAGGGTTCCCCTGTAGTCGTTCCCCTAAAAAATAAGTATGCAGCTTTGGAAACTGTTGGGGGGGACAGCCTTGCAGGTGTAAGCTGCAGTGAAGGGGTCTGTGGCTCTGAGATTCAGAAGGGAAAGGGGGAGAAGAAGAGAGCGCTAGTTATAGGGGACTCTCTAGTCAGAGGGACGGACAGGCGGTTCTGTGGACATGGGCGAGACTCTCGGATGGTTTGTTGCCTCCCGGGTGCTAGGGTCCGAGACGTCTCGGACCGTGTCTTCAGAATCCTTAAGGGGGAGGGTGTGCAGCCAGAAGTCGTGGTACACATTGGCACCAACGACATAGGTAGGAAGAGGGGCGGGGAGGTCATTCAAGAGCTCAAGGAGTTAGGCTGGAAGCTAAAAGCTAGGACAGACAGAGTCGTCATCTCTGGGTTGTTGCCGGTGCCACGTGACAGAGAGGCAAAGAATAGGGAGAGAGTGCAGTTGAACACGTGGCTGCAAGGATGGTGTAGGAGGGAGGGCTTCAGATATTTGGACAATTGGACTGCATTCTGGGGAAGGTGGGACCTGTATAAACAGGACGGGTTGCACCTGAACCAGAAGGGCACCAATATCCTGGGGGGTAGGTTTGCTAGCACTCTTCGGGGGGGTTTAAACTAATTTGGCAGGGGGATGGGATCCGGACTTGTAGTCCAGCAAGTAAGCTAGCTTTGAGTCAGGATGTCCAAGACTGTAGGGAGGCTGTGGAGAAGGTAGCACTGACAGGGACTACTTACAGACACAGAGATGGGCTCAAGTGCGTATACTTCAATGCAAGGAGTATCAGAAATAAGGTGGGTGAACTTAAGGCATGGATCGGTACCTGGGACTACGATGTTGTAGCCATCACGGAAACATGGATAGATGAGGGACAGGAATGGCTGTTGGAGGTTCCTGGGTACAGATGTTTCAGTAAGATTAGGGAGGGTGGTAAAAAAGGAGGGGGGGTGGCATTGCTAATTAGAAATGGTATAACGGCTGCAGAAAGGATGTTTGAGGGGGATCTGCCTCTGGAGGTAGTATGGGCTGAAGTCAGAAATAGGAAAGGTGCAGTCACCTTGTTGGGTGTTTATTATAGGCCCCCAAATAGCAGCAGAGATGTGGAGAAACAGATTGGGAAACAGATTTTGGAAAGGTGCAGAAGCCACAGGGTCGTAGTCATGGGCGACTTCAACTTCCCAAATATTGATTGGAAGCTCTTTAGATCAAGTAGATTGGATGGGGCGGTGTTTGTGCAGTGTGTCCAGGAAGCTTTTCTAACGCAGTATGTAGATTGTCCAACCAGAGGGGAGGCCATATTGGATTTGGTACTCGGTAACGAACCGGGACAAGTGGTAGGCTTGTTAGTGGGTGAACATTTTGGTGATGGCGACCACAATTCTGTGACTTTCACCTTGGTTATGGAGAGAGATAGGTGCGCACAACAAGGAAGTTTCTACAATTGGGGGAAGGGAAATTACGATGCTGTAAGACAGGATTTGAGGAGCATACGTTGGGAGCATAGGCTGTCAGGGAAGGATGTGGTGGAAATGTGGGACTTTTTCAAGGAGCAGATACGACGTGTCCTTGATATGTATGTACCGATCAGGCAGGAAAGAGATGGTCGTGTGAGGGAGCCTTGGTTGACGAGGGAGGTTGAATGTCTAGTAAAGAGGAAGAAGGAGGCTTACATAAGGTTGAGGAAACAAGGTTCAGACAGAGCAGTGGAGGGATACAGGATAGCCAGAAGGGACCTGAAGAAAGGGATTAGGAGAGCTAAGAGATGGCATGAAAAATCCCTGGCGGATAGGATCAAGGATAACCCCAAGGCATTTTATGCGTATGTGAGAAACCTGAGAATGACGAGAACGAGGGTAGGTCCGATCAAGGACAGTGGTGGGAGACTGTGTATTGAGTCGGAAGAGATAGGAGAGGTCTTGAACAAGTACTTCTCTTCAGTATTTACGAACGAGAGGGACTGTATTGTTGAAGAGGAGAGTGTGAAACGGACTGATAAGCTAGAAGAGATATCTGTTAGGAAGGAAGATGTGTTGGACATTTTGAACAACTTGAGGATAGACAAGTCCCCCGGGCCTGACGGGATATATCCTAGGATTATGTGGGAAGCAAGAGAGGAAATTGCAGTACCGTTGGCAATGATCTTCTCGTCTTCACTGGCAACGGGGGTGGTACCAGGGGACTGGAGAGTAGCGAATGTTGTGCCCCTGTTCAAAAAAGGGAATAGGGATAACCCCGGGAATTACAGGCCAGTTAGTCTTACTTCTGTGGTAGGCAAAGTAATGGAAAGGGTACTGAGGGATAGGATTTACGAGTATCTGGAACGGCACTGCTTGATTAGGGACAGCCAGCACGGATTTGTGAAGGGTAGGTCTTGCCTTACAAGTCTTATTGAATTCTTCGAGGAGGTGACCAAGCATGTGGATGAGGGTAGAGCAGTGGATGTAGTGTACATGGATTTTAGTAAGGCATTTGATAAGGTTCCCCATGGTAGGCTTATGCGGAAAGTCAGGAGGCATGGGATAGAGGGAAATTTGGCCAATTGGATAGAAAACTGGCTAACCGGTCGAAGTCAGAGAGTGGTAGTAGATGGTAAATATTCAGCATGGAGTCCAGTTACAAGTGGAGTTCCGCAGGGATCAGTTCTGGGTCCTCTGCTGTTTGTAATTTTTATTAATGACTTAGATGAGGGAGTCGAAGGGTGGGTCAGTAAATTTGCAGATGATACAAAGATAGGTGGAGTTGTGGACAGTGAGGAGGGCTGTTGTCGGCTGCAGAGGGACTTAGATAGGATGCAGAGCTGGGCTGAGGAGTGGCAGATGGAGTTCAACCCTGCCAAGTGTGAAGTTGTCCATTTTGGAAGAACAAATAAGAATGCGGAATGGAATGCGCTGCCCGTGGGAGTGGTAGAGTCAGATTCATTGGCGACCTTTAAGCGGCATTTGGATAGGTACATGGATGGGTACTTAATCTAGGATACAAGTTCGGCACAACATCGTGGGCCGAAGGGCCTGTTCTCTGCTGTATTGTTCTATGGAGGAAGGAACCAGACAGGAGAGTATACACTGAATGGCTACACTCCAGGAAGCTCAGAGGGTGCTTCTCCGCACATCCATGAATGTAACGGGGGAGGAGAAAAGGTTACGTAAGAAATCATTGTAAATCGTAGGCATAGCGTTTACTCATTGAGGCATAGATTACAAGAGCTATGTATCACTTTGGTTCTGCCAAGATGGAATACTATTTAGGGGTTCTAGGGGCTACATTACAGGAAGGATGTGACTATTCTGGAGAGGGTACAGAGATTCACCAGCATGTCCCCAAGGATGGAGCATATCAGCTATGGAGAGAGGTTTCACAAAATCCAATTGTTTACTTTGGAGCAGAGAAAGCTGAGGGGGACTTGATTCAGAAGGATAAGATTTCGAGGGGCATGGCCAGGGTGGATAGGCAGCAGCTCTTCCTTTTAGTCAAAGTGCCAAGAAGAGGGCAGCATACGTATAAAAGGAAGGATTTTAGGTTTAGAGAGGATTCATGGATTGTTTTTCACCCAGAGGGTGATGGGGTCCGGATTGTACCTCCTGAGGGAGCTATCATGGGTAACCTCACAGCCATTAAAAAGTATCTGGACGAGCACTTGAAGTGTCAAACCATTCATGGCTAAGGGACTGATGTAGTAAAGTTGGAATAATATAGATCGTGCTGTAATTTTGATGCTACACAGGCTATGCTTCTGTGCTTGTATGGCTGTGGAAGGTCAATCATTGAACAGCTTAAGACAGGAAGTAATAGGTTTCGGAAGGACACATTGAACAAGCGTGAAACGGAAAAGCTTCTCAAAATGCAATACATCAAGACGAAATATTGGAGAAAATAATTGTAGCTTCCTTACAATCCAAATCCAGCGAATGGAGAACAGGAAAATGGCAGACTATGAAGTATCTACTTCAGTTCGGCCTTCATGAAAGATAAAAATTTAAAACTTCCAAGCAATTCTTGGTCTACTGAGAGAAAAACAGGAAATACAATCAAATCAGTAAATAAACAGTTTTAGAGAAAATATTGGACTGAAATCTGATAAATCCCCATGGCGTGATAATCTTTATCTCTGATTCCAAAAGGAGGTGGCCATGGGAATAATGGATACTTTGCTTGCTGTCTTCCAAATTCCTGATGATTGAATTGACAGATTTGAGAGCAGCAAATGTAACCCCAATATTTCTGAAGGAGGCAGGGAGAAAGCAAAGACTTACAGTCTGCTTAGCACCAAAGAAGCAAACAGGACTATACAACAGTCTATTAGAATGAATGCTTTGCCAGGGAACTTTGAGAATTAAATTAATTTGAAAGTAATGAACATGGATCAAGTCAATGCCAAATTATTAAAGGTGAATCATATTTGAGAAACCGGCTGGGAAATAAATTATGGCGAAGCAATAGATGCAGTGAATTTGGATTTTCAGAAACCTTTTGAGAAAGTTCCAAGTCTAATGTTGTGAAAATGCTACTCCTTTAACAAGGACGTTGCTGTCCTTGTTTTTTTTCAAAGGTGTCTTAAAAGCCGTGAACCCGAAATGTCTGGGTTTGACTGCTCTATAATGAAAGCACGTACAGTAAGGAGCAAGCTATGCTAGATCTGGTCCTATGTAATGAGAAAGTAATAATTAATGACCTCATAGTTAGAAATCAACTTGGAAGGAATGACCACAGTATGGTTGAAGTTAAAATACAGATGGAGAGCGTGAAGATAAAATTCAATACCAGGGTCCTGTGCTTAAACGAGTGAGACTACAACAGGATGAGGGAGGACTTGGCTAAAGTTGACTAGTAACAAATACTTTATGGGAGAGTTGACGAGCAGTGGAGAATTTCAAAGGAATTTTTCAAACTCCTTAGCAAAAGTATATTCAGTGAAAAGGAAAGGCTCTAACAAAAGGGCTAATCTGCATCGGGTGTCTCAGCAATAAGCGAGGCTACCACATTTAAACGGAAGGCATGCAAAGTGGCCAAGGACAGCAGGAACCTAGAAGATTGGAAAATCATTAATGGTCAACAGAAAGTCACGAAAAGAGCTATAAAGAAAAGTAGGATCGAACACAAGAAAAAAAACTAGCACAGAATATGAAAAGAGATTGCAAATGATTCCCTAAATATATAAAATGAAAATGAGTGGCTAACGTAAATGTTGGCCCTTTAGAGGCTGAGAATGAGCATTTAGTTATAGGATATGATGAAATGACTGAGACATTGAGCAGGTATTTTGTATCGGTCTTCCGAATGGAAGACACTAATAACATGCCAGTAATTGACAAAGAGATGAGGGTAGGTGAGGTCATGTATCATAATCATTATTACGGAGGAGGTAGTGTTGGGTAAGTGAATGGATCTAGAGGCAGACAAGTCCCCGAATGAAATGCATCCCAGGGTACGAAAAAAGATAGCAAGAGAAATATCAAGTGCAATTGTGATAAGTTTCTCAAATTTGATGAACTTTGAGGCAGTTCCAGCAGATTGGAAAACAGCAAATGAGACGCCACTGTTTAAAAAGGCTGGTAGAAAAAGGATGGGGAATTAGAAACCAGTTAGCTCAATCTGTGTAATGGGGAAGATACTTGAGTTCATTATCAAGGGAGAAATAGCAAGGCATTTTGATAGAAATCGGCCCATTGCGCAGACACAGCATTGTTTCCAGAAGGGCAGGTCATACTTAACAAGTCTTTTTGAAATTTATGGAGACATTATGAGCAAGGTAGACAATGCGGCCCCAGTGGATGTGGTGTATCTATGTTTCCAAAAGGTCTTCGACAAGGTGCCACACAGTACACTGCTGCAGAAGATAAAAATGGAAGGCGTTATGGTAAAGTATTAGTATGGATAGAAGATTGGTTGACTAACAGGAAGCAAAGGGTGGGTCTAAATGAGTGCTATTCATATCTGGCAATCAGTGATTGGTGGCGTGCTTCAGGGATCAGTGTTGGGGCTGCAATTATTCGCAATTTATATCAATGATATGGAGTTGGGAGCAACTGTAGTTTGTCAAAGTTTGCAGATGACAAGAAGATGAGTTGCAGAGCAAAGTGTGCAGAGATATATGAAACTTTTTAAGAGGAACACAGATACTTTGAGTGAGTAGGCAAATGTCTGGCAGAAGGAATACGATGTCAGTAAATGTGAATTCATCCATCTTGTTAGGAGTACCATTAAAAAGGATTATTATTTGAATGGTAAAACATTGCAGTATACTGCTCTGCAGAGGGTCCTGGGTGCCAATGTGCATGAATCACACAGGTTGGTCTGCAAGTACAGCAAGTACTGAGGAAGGAAAATGCTATGTTGTATTTCATTGCTGAAGGGATTCAATTTAAAATCAGGGAAGTTATTTTGCTGCTGTACAGGGTGCTGGTGAGGCCACAACTGGAGTATTGTACGAAGTTTAAGCCATCTTACTTGAGAAAGAATGTACTGGCAATGGATGGCGTTCAGAAGAGTTTCACTGGGTTGAATCCGGAGTTGAGAGATAATTTGTTGTTTTTTTCAGATAGTTAAGTTATTCTATCTGCTATCCTCTTGTGTTTGTGTTTCATTCAGCTGCATCAATTCTGGAATATCCACCTTACACCTGCTTAAGTCAATGAGCAAAGGTTGGGACAGAGTTAATTCCTTGAAGTGATTTGAGGATGTCTGTCCTGGTCCATAAGTGTGTAACAGCTAGATCTAATAGCATGGGTTGAGAATGGGAGAGTTTCAAGGAAAACGTTTCTCAGCATAAACAGTTCTATATATTTTGGAGTGAAAAGCAATTACTAGTATGATCATCCAGGAATTGATGTTTGGCCCTAGCTATTCTGAAAACATATCAAACATTTGTTCAATGGCTTTGTATGTAATCTTTCCAAATCTGTTGATGGCCCCAAATTGAGATTGTGAGTGAGTGATCAGGATGTAAAGAAGTTCAAAGATGATTGAGATAATTGGAGGGAATGGGCGAATACGTGGCAGGTGAAGAACAATGTGGATAGATGTGACATTGAGCACATTACTTGGAAAAATAAAATAACGGTTAACATTTCAATAGGAATTGATGTAAACCTGTTGCTCTGTGAAGAGACTTATGTGTACACCTTTGTTGACTTCTTCACCAAATTGACGGACCGAAGTTCCTACTTCCTTTTTTATCCAGATAGTTAATCAGTGCAAAGGCTATAGAGTATATAGTGTTTGGGAAAAGTCAATTGAAGAGATATTTGGCCAAAAACTAGAGTGGGGAAGGCTCAATGTGTTGGATGACCTACCTTTTCCCGATGTACCACTTTTTAAGAAAGGTGGGAGAGAGAAAGCAGGAAATTATAGATCAGTTAGTCAGACCTCAGTGCTCGAGTCTATTATAAAGGATGAAATTAAGACACATCTGGATAGTAGTAACAGGATAGGTCAGAGTCAGCATGGATTTATGAAGGGGAAGTCATGCTTGACTAATCTTCTGGAAAACTTTGAAGATGTAACTCTGAATCTGGACGGGGGAGATCCAGTAGATGTAGTGTACCTGGACTTTCAAAAAAATTTTGATAAAGTCCCACATGGGAGGTTCGTGAGCAAAATTAAGGTGCATTTTATTGGGTGCAAATACTAACTTGACTATCAGTTGGTTGGCTAATAGGAAACAACGAGTTGTGATAAACGGCTCCATTTTGGAATGGCAGGCAGTGACCAGTAGGGTACCGCAGGGATCCGTGCTGGGACCACAGCTTTTTACAATATATGTTAATGATATAGAAGATTTTAAATCAGCAATTATCTTGCATGCTGTAGTATTAATGGAACACTTGATCTGGATAGGAGGAGAAGGGGTGAGGGCAGATGTGCAGGCAATGTGTCAGTCACAGCTTAAGGCCCTGTCCATTAGAATGTGAATCCTGGGGTGAAGGTTAAGGTGGGCTTGACAAAGGCACCACGCCGGAATTCGATATCATCTGAACAGATGTGACAGATCCATAAAAAGTGGGAGAAATAAGTCACTCAATCTGCTGGTCGTTAGGTGGCAAAGTGGCTAGCGATATTGCCTTAGAACGCAAATAACCTCGGATCGATTCCACCCTTCGGTGATTCTTTGTGTGGTGTTTGCTTTTTCTCCCCATGTTTGTGTGGGTTTCCTTCGGGTACTTGGTTTTCCTCCCGCAGTCTAAAAGTGCATAGGATAGGTTCAGTGGCCTTACTAAACTGCACCAAAGTATCCAGGAAAATGCAGGTTATGTGGATTGTGTAAGGGAAATGTAGAGTTACTGGGGTAATGTATGGGTGTGTTGGTCAGCATGTTACCTGGAGGTCAGTGTGGACTCGACGGGCCAAATGGTCTGTTATCACACTGCAGGGTTTCTATAATTTCTATTTTGCTGTCTGTGTTTGGAAACACTTCCCATGATCCTGCCTACAAGTGCTAACCCAATTTGGCTCACAAAAATGTTACACCATCAGTTTGTCTGAAGTGAACTCCATCAGCCATTCCTCGGCCCTTAGGCACATATTATCAGGGTCCCGTTTCACTCTGAGTTAACCATCTTTACTGTCCACTATCTCACCACTTTTGGTGTTACCTGCAAACTCACGAACAATTCTCTACTAATACTCACATCCAAGTCATTTACATAAAAGACAAAATCCATTAGATCGTTGTGGTATACTGCTGGTCACAGGCTTCCATTCCAAATAGAATATGCCGCACCAGCATTACCTTCATCTCTTACCTTTGAGCAAATTAACTACAACTCTCCCTGTATTATGCGATCTAATCATGCTTAACAGTCTACCACGTGGAAACTTTTTGAATGCCTTATTAAAGTCCATATTCTATTCCACAGTTCTATTTTTGTGCGTTCATGAATTTTATTCTTCAAATCTTCAATAAACTAAATCAAATTAGTGAGAAAGGATTTTCCACATGCAAAGTCATGTTGACTATCGCTAATCGGAATTTACATTTCCAAACACAAGTAAATCCTGTCCCTCAGAATCCCCTCCGACAACTTACCCATCAATGACATCAGGCCCACCGGTCTATAGTTTCCTCACTTTTCCTTACCAACTGTTCCTAAGCAATGGCACAACTTTACCTGTGGCTGTCCATGATAAAAATATCACAGCCAGATATCAAACAATGGCTTCCCTAGCTTCCCATAAGATTCTGGGATACACCTGATCAGGTGGTAGAACACAGAACAGTGCAGCACTGGACAGGCCCTTGAGTTGTTGATGTTGTGCCAGCAGTTCCTCCTACTCTTAGAGCAGATTAACATATGTGCCCTTCATTGTACTAACTTCCAAATGTCTATCCAAGAGTCACATAAAAGGTCAGAGGGAGTTATGCACCTTAATGCATTTTAAGATGGACAGCTCCTCATCTTCTATAATATGGACACTTTTGAAGATATCACCATTTATTTCCCCAATGTCTCTACCTTCCATATCCTACTCCACAGTAAATACTGAAGCAAAATATTTATGTAGTATCTCACCAACATCCTGTAGTTCCACACATAGGTCACGTTTCTGATCTTTAAAAAGACCCTGTCCTCGCCCTAGTTACTCTTTTGACCTCAATGTATTGGTAGAATCTCTTTGGATTGTCCCTTACCTTATTTTCGAAAGCTATCTTATGCCCCCAGTTTACCCTCCTCATTTCCCTCTTGAGTATTAGCTTATAGCCCTGGTACTCCGCGATGGATTCACTCGAGCCCTACTGTCTGTATCTATCATATGCTTCCATCTTTTTCTTGAACAGAACCTCAATTCTGCTCGCCATCCAGGATTCCCGACCAGCCTTGCATTGCTCATGAACTGGAACATACTCTATCTAGACTCTATAATCTCATTTCTGAAGGCCTCCCACTTTCCTGCCACGAGCTTCTCCCAAGCAGCTTTTGAAATCGCCAATATAAAACGTTCAAAGTTGGCCTGATTCAATTTAGAACTTTACAGGACTGTTCATCTCCATAAGTATTTTAAAACTGGTAGTTACTGACTAACAGGCTCAAGAAGCAGAATGGACTCCTCCTGTCCCTCTGGAACAGACTCAATAGGTTGAATGGCCTCCTCCTGTCCCTCTGCAACAGACCCGAGAGGCTGAATGGCCTCCTCCTGTCCCTCTGTAACAGGTTCAATGGGCTGAATGGCCTCCTACTGTCCCTCTGTAACAGGCTCAATAGGCTGAATGGTCTCCTCCTTTCCATTTGCGACAGACTTGAGAGGCTGAATAGCTTCCTCCTGTCCATTTGCAATAGACTCGAGAGGCTGAATGGTCTCCTCCTATCCCTCTGCAACAGACCCGAGAGGCTTGATGGCCTCTCACTGTCATCTGTAAAAGGGTCGAGAGGCTGAATGATCTCCTCCTGTCCCTCTGTGACAGACACGTGGGGACAGAATTACCTTCTCCTGTTCCTGAGCAGCAGTCTCAATGCTCTGAATGATGTCACAAGGAGCAGCACTGCACAACGCCAATGGGCAATAAATAGGGGACACTTGTTTATTGTCTATGCAAGTGCCCCCATTGGTCACCTTATGCAACTGGTCTGTTTATTTATCTCTATCTCCCTTTATAAACAGTATGTAATATAAACAGTCCTGCAGTGTTCTTGCACTACTCCCACATACATGGAAGAAAGAATAGGAAGATTGAAAGATTTGTGGTCCACCCCAAAGCAACGCCCATGTATTCCATTCAGACTGATTAAATGTTCCCTTTTATTGGGACAGGAAAAGTTATGCAAGGAAGGGGTTAACTGAGCCTGTTTGAACACACATGCGCACGCTCTTTCTCTCTCACACACACATACATGCTCCTCTCTCACTCTCCCCCTACCCCCGCCCACACACACTCCGCATTTCTTACACATAATTCTGTGGGGTGAATTTGAATTTGCAGATTTGTATTTGCAAATGCACTCTATTTTGTTTTTTTTTAAAAAAACATGCACATTGTAGGCAGTCAGCCAATGTGGCATTTGATAAAGTCCTGCCTTGGAAATAACGGATCGGCAGCTCAAGAGATGCAGTGGGGAGAGATCAGAATCTGAGCACAAGTGTCTGGAATGTTCCAACAAAGAATCAGAATCTGAGAACATTAGACTGGAATGTTCCAACAATGTTTCGCAATCTGAGAACATTAGGCTGGAATGTCTCAAGAATGGACAGGACTTTATACAGGGATGTTTGGCTTCTTTCTACATATTATGATCAATGGCCATTATCGTGGCAGATCGATTATGCACTTTTCATTATTCAATATTTTTATTATCCAATCCTGGCTTTCGTTGGTGTCCCTGGTAAGTCTCAATGTTCAGTCATTAATTTTGTAAAACATGATTGACTGTAATAATGTCCTTTCATTCTCTCTACTATCATTGTCGCTTTTAGTGTTCCTGCTGAGACTCGAAATCGAGATGTTCACTTTACACACCACTACTAACTGCAGCAATGAACTTGTTAATTCACTCTCTCCCACCTTGCTTCTGGCAGTGTTACTCATTGGTCTCTATGTTGACCTGTCCATTTTCAACTATGAAACATGATTCATTTTATCATTGCCCTTGCTGTTTAAATATTGAAAGCATTGAGGTCACTTTGTTCTGTTCTGGTTACAGATTGCATTTCGTTCCTCTGACTACATCCCATCCCCGGCCAATACTGAGGCTGAAATACGCTGTCATAGTCTACACAGCTCCCCATACTGGGTAGGCAGTCCACCTAACTGAGCAATACACTGGCATAGTCTACACAGCTCCTCATGCTGGACAGATAGTCCAGCTGACTGAGCAATACACTGGCACGGTCTGCACAGCTCCCTATGCTGGGTAGAAAGTTCAGCTTCCTGAACAATACCTTTGTACAGTTTGCACAGCTCTCCATGCTGGCAGATAGTTTATTTTACTAAGCAATACATTGGCAGAGTCTGCAGAGCTCCCCAGTTAGTCACACTGCCCTGTCCTTTTCCCCATATTTCACCAATATGGCCTATTTCTATCTTAATTATCTGTTTCTATCTTTCATGTGAATTTTTCTGTCCCTCCGTATCTTTCCCTGGCTTTGAGTTTTGGCTCCCTAATGTATCGAGTACTAACAGTGTGAAACTCAGAAACAATCAGTGTCCCATGTTCCATGTTATATATGCAATCTTGCAGTGCTCTTGCACTACTCCCACACACGTTGAAGAAAGAAAAAAGGTTGACAGTTTAATGATCCATGTTGGACAGGAGGGATTCAGCAGTTTTGACTCATGTCTTTGAAACTTAGCCTGTGCCTGTCCACTGACGCCTGTGTTTGTCCCTCTCAGCTGATAGTGTGGCCAGTAACACGAGGAAGCCCTCGTGTATTATTGTAAAGGGGCAGGCATCGAACTTGCATCGGAGGCTGAGGGGTGATCTTATAGAGGTTTGCAAAATTATGGGCGGCATGGATAGAGTAAACAGACAAAGTATTTTCCCTGGGTTCAGGTAGTCCAGAAATAGAGGTCATAGGTTTAGGGTGAAAGGGGAAAGAGACCTAAGGGGCAACTTTTTCAGAGTAGTACTTGTATGGAATAAGCTGCCGGAGGAATGGTGGAGGTTGGTACAATTGCAACATTTAAGAGGCATTTGGATGGGTATATGAATAGGAAGGGTTTGGAGCGATATGGGCTGGGTGCTGGCAGGTAGGACAAGATTGGGTTGGGATATCTGGTCAGCAAGGACGGGTTGGATCAAAAGGTCTGTTTCCATGCTGTACATCTCTGTGACTCTTTGACTCTATGAAAATCTTCTGACTGACTCCAGTTATTCAAGGTTTAGTGGAGCTGTTGCGGATGGTTTGCTGGAGATTGTGCTGTGAGCTGCCACAGAAATTCAGGGAGACCTGAGGATTTTGTGACCCAACTCTTGGTGGAGCATGGGGACTGTCGTTACAGTATCTGGGTCTGTAACATGAACAACAAATGCAGCAGAGGCTGCAGATTAGGGCGTGAGACTGTGTGTGGAAAAGAATCTGCCAAATCTGTCTGTGTCTTAACGAGGACATACACACACGCCACCCTTGCACGCACATGCACACACACACGCATGCACATGCTCTTTCTCTCACACACACACACACAAATGCTCTCTCTCTCTGACTCTTCCTCCACCCCCGCGCACACACACTCCACATTTCTCATACATAACTCTGTGGGGTGAATTTGAATTTGCAGATTTGTATTTGCAAATGCATTCTATGTTATATTTTAAAAGCATGCACTTTGTAGGCAGTCAGCCAATTTGACTTTTTATAAAGTCCTGCCTTGGAAATAAAACCTGTCTGATTCCAAACAGACTCCAAACAAAACCTTATCTAGTTTTGGTGCGGAGAGGTCACATCTTCGCAAACACAATAGATTTATTTGTGGAAGTGAAAATTGACAGTGAGGAAAGGGCTGTAGATGTCATATACTGGACTTCAGTCAGGGTTTTGATGAGGAAAGCTGATGGAGAAGGTAAAGTTGCAAGGGGTCCAGGGTCTACTAGCTAAACGGGTGGAGAACAGGCTGGGCAGCAGCAGACAAAGAGTAGCAGTGGAAGGAAGTGTCTCAAAATGAAGAACTGTTCTGCGTGGTATTTCACAGGTTTAAGTGCTGGGACCACTATTGTTTATGATACGCATAAATGAATTAAAGGAAGGTAAAGGTGGTCTACTTAATAAGTTTTCAGATGGCACTAAGTTTGGTGGAGTAGCAGAAAGTGAATGCGACTGTCAGAGAATGCAGCAGAAAATAGATAGATTGGAGAGTTGTGCAGAGAAATGGCAAATGGAGTTCAATCTGGACAAATGTGAGATGATGCATTTTGGAAGATGCAATTCAAGAGTGAACTATAGGGTAAATGGAAAAAGCCCTTGGCAAAATTGATTTACAGAGAGTTCTGGGTGTTCACATCCATTTTTCCTTGGAGGGGCAGGTCGATAGAGTGGTCAAGAAGGTATACAACATACTTTGCTCCCTGATTCCACCATTTTAAGAAGGGAAGAAAAGAGAAAGTGGCGAAATACAGTCCAGTTAACTTGTCATCCACAGGAGGGAATCTGTTGGAATCTATTGTGTAGAAGAGAAGACAGGTCATATTACAGGCTTTGCTTCGACAACATTTGGAATAGTTAGTACAGTTCTAATCGCCACATTACCAAAAGGATGTGGGTGCTTTGGAGAGGATGTAGAGGAATTTCACCAGCATGTTTCCTGGTATTGCAGGCAACTGGCTATGAAGAGAGCTTTGGTAGATTAGAATTATTTTCATTAGATTGATGGAAGTTCGGGGGACCTGATTGAATTCTATAAAATCATGAGAGGTATAGACAGGGTGGATAGCAAGACGCTTATTCCCAGAGTGGGGTACTCAATTTCTCGGGGTCAGAACTTCAAGATGAGGGGGAAAGGTTTATGGGAGATATGTTCAGAAAGTTCTTTACACAGAGACTGGCAGATGCCTGAAACGCATTGCCAGCGGAGGTGGTAGACGTGATCACGATAGCGACATTTAATATGCATCAAGACAGATACATTAGTGGGTAGGGAGCAGTGGAATACAGATCCTTCGAAAATAGGTGACAGGTTTAGACAGGGGATCTGAATCGGTGCAGGCTTGGAAGGCCCGAAGGACCTATTCCTGTTCTGGAATTTTGTTTGTTCTTGGTAAATACTGGCGAAAAGTGTCGGTCCATATTTGAAACGAAAATGAAAACAAGGCCAAATGTGGCACAGTGAATATGTGGACAGGATAATTTATTGTAGAGAACAGAAAATTGACAGGGAGACGAAACTGTTACATTATGTCTACCTTCACGGACGAAGATCCAGAAAATATCCCAGAAATACCATCGGACTTTTGTAACTAAACACTAAAATCATTCATACTAGTGACGTGTAGTATACAATAACATACCTGGATTGAGGATTGGTAAGTCTGACAGACCAGATGTACTTCATACTGCAATTTCAGGGAAAGCAGCAATACCTAGATGGATTCGATTGTAGATGACTGTATTTATCCGTATTCAATTTGAAAGGATATAAATGCATTCCAACGATTTAAGAAGGGAAGAAGAGGGAGAATGGAAAACTACAGACCAGTTTACTTGTCATCCGCAGGAAGTCATCTTTTGCAATCTATCATAACGAATGTGATATTTGACACTGAGAAAGTAACAGCAAACTTCAAGAGAATTATTTTGCATTTATGAAAGAGAAATTATAATTTACAAACGTTTTGTTTGAAGATATATCTTGTAGACCTAAACATAGAGAAGCAATGGATGCGATATAGTCAAATATTCAGGAGGATTTTTAATCAGCACATACAGTAAGTTAACAGAAAACATTAATGCAAAGGGTATTGGGAGGAACATAGACAAACAGGGAAGGTAAAGTTAAGTTTGCCTTCATTTAAAGGGAATCCGAATACAGACGATGAAGGGTCAACTAGACTCAAAGCGTTATCTTGCTCTCTCTTTACAGATGCTGTCTGTATGACTAGCATGTGTTAGTTTCGGTACAGATCCCAGCTTCTGTAGTAATTTGTTCCGACAAGCAGTAAAAACATTCTGCACTAGTTACACAGAGTGCTCGTGAGACTGTACCTGTAGCATGGTATACAATTTTGATCTGAAAATGTGTTGTTGGAAAAGCGCAGCAGGTCAGCCAGCATCTAAGGAACAGGAGAATCAACGTTTGGGAAGAAGATTGCAGGTCAAGAAGACATGCAGGTCCTTGGCCTCCTCCATCACCAGACCATGGCAAAACGACGCCTGGAGGAAGAGCGACTCATCTTCCGCCTAGGAACCCTCCAGCCACAGGGGATGAATGCGGATTTCTCCAGCTTCCTCATTTCCCTCCCCCACCTTTTCTCAGTCCCAGCCCTCAGACTCAGCACAGACTTCTTGACCTGTAATCTTCTTCCCCACGTCTGCGCTCCCACCCCCTCTCCGGCCTAACACCCTCACCTTAACCTCCTTCCACCTATCGCATTCCAAACGCCCCTCCCCCAAGTCCCTCCTCCTTACCGTTTAGCTTAGCCTGCTTGGCACACCCTCCTCATTCCTGAAGGAGGGCTTGTGCCCGAAACGTCGATTCTCCTTCTCCTTTGATGCTTCCTGACCTCCTGCGCTTTTGCAGCAATACATTTTTAAGCTCTGATCTCTAGCATCTGCAGTCCTCACTTTCTCCTACTAAGGGAGGTGGCCAAGGTAATAATGAATACTCTTCCAAATGCTTGATGATTCTGGAACTGAATTCACAGATTTGACAGCAGCAAATGTAACCCCGGTATTTCGAAAGGAGGCAGGAAATCGCAGTCTGCTTAGCGCCAAAAAAGCAATCAGGATGATACAAGAGTCTATTAGAAAGGACACATTGCCAGGGAACTTTTAAAATTACATCAATGTAAAAGTAATGAACATAGATAAAGTCATTGCCGATTTATTAAAGGCCAATCATATTTCAGAAACTGATTGGGAATTAAATTATGGCGTAGCAATGGATGCAGTGAATTTGGATCATCAGAAACATTTTTGATAAAGTCCCAAGTCTAGTGTTGTGACAATGCTACTCCTTTAACACGTTTATTCTGTTCTTGTTTTATTTTTCATGGATAAAGCAGCGAATCCAAAAAGTCTAGGTTTGACTACTTGGGAATGCTTTCAAGTCTAAAATAAACGCACTCCCAGGTGAGGAGCAAGGTATCCTAGGTCTGGTCATGGACAATGAGACTAGAATAATTATTCACATCATAGTGAAGGAGAGGAGTGATCACAGTATGGTTGAATTTAGAATACAGATGGAGATTGTGAAGATGAAATCTAAGACCAGGGTCCCATCAAGGGAGACTATAATAGAGTGAGGGAGGAGTTGGCTAAAGTCGTGTCGAAACAAATACTTCATGATGGAGGAATTGACAAGCAGTGAAGAATTTTCAAAGGAGATTTTTAATTTCTGTGGCAAAAGTGTATTCCAGTGAAAAGGAAAGACTCTAAGAAAATGGGTAATCTGTCAATTGTGTCTAAGAAAATAAGGGACACTGTCAAATTGAAAGAGAATAAATGCTAAGTGGCCCAGAACAGTAGAAAACCAGAAGATTGGGGAAAACTTCAAAGATCAACAGAAAGCCACAAAATGAACTGTAAAGAAAAATATGATAGAACACGAGAGAAACAAAAACAGTACACAATATAAAGATCGATAGATGATGGTATTTACCTTAAATATATAAAATGAAAAAGCATGGCTCAAGAGGTGGTCCCTCAGAGGATGGGAAGGGACATTTAGTTATAGGATATGACGAAATAGCTGAGGTATTGAACAGGTGTGTTGTATCTGTCATCATAGTGGAGGACACTAATAGCATGCTAGTAATTGCCAAAGAGTCGAAGGTAGGTGAGGATCTTGGAAACAATCATTATTATGGAAGAGATAGTGTTGAGCAAACTAAAGGAGCTGAGGATAGGCAAGTCTCCTGGCCCTGATGGAATGCATCCCAGGGTTCGAGAAGAGATAGCAGGAGAAATAGCAAATGCAATTGTGACAATTTGCTAAAATTTGCTGAACTCCAGGGCTGTCCCAGCAGATTGGAAAACAGCAAATGTGACGCCACTGTTTAAAAAAGGAAGTAAACAAAATATGGGGAATTGCAGACCAGTTAGCGTTTCCTGTGCAGTGGGGAAACTGCTTGAGTGTATTATCATGGAAGAAATAGCAAGGCATTTCGATAGAAATCGTCCCATTGCGCAGCATGGTTTCATGAAGAACATTTCATGTTTAACAAGTCTTTTAGAAATCTATGGAGACAATGCGAGCAAGATGGACAACGAGGCTCCAGTGCCTATAGTATACCTAGATTTCCAAAAGGGCTTCAACAAGTTGCCACACAAGAAGCTGCTACATAAGAAAAAGGTGCATGGCGTTACGGGTAAATTATCAGCATAGACGATTGCTTGACTAACAGGAAGCAAATTGTGAGTGTAAGTGAGTGATATTCGGCTGGCAAACAAAACCTAGTGGTGTCCCTCAGGGATCGGTGTTGGTGCCACAATTATTCACAATTTATATAGATGATTTGGAGTTGGGGAAAACATGTAGTGTGTCAAGGTTTGCAGAGGACACGAAAATGCGTTTTATAGCAAAGCATGCAGAGGACTGTGAGACTTCGTGGATGAACATAGATACTTTGAGTGAGTGGGATAAAGTCTGGCAGATGGAATATAATGTTGATCAATGTGTTGTCATCCATTTTGTTGGGAGTGCCAGTAAAAAGGATTATTATTTGAATGGTAAAACGTTATACAGAGGGACCTGCGTGCCAATGTGCATGAATCACAGAAGGTTGGTCTGCAGTTACAGCAAGAACTGAGGAAAGCAAATGGAATGTTGCCCTTCATTGCTAAAACGATTGAGGTTATAAGCAGGGAGGTTATGTTGCAGCTGTCCAGGGTGCTGGTGAGGCCACACCTGGAGTACTGCATGTTGTTTTGGTTCACTTACTTCAGGAAGGGTATACTGGCACTGGAGGGGGTGCAGAGATGGTTTATTCGGGTGATTCTAGAGGTGAGGGGGTTGGCTTAAGAGGTGTGACTTAGTAGACTGAAACTAATTTCATTGCAATTTAGAAGAATAAGAGGATGATCTCATAGAAACATATAAAATTATGCAGGGAGTATATAAGAGAGAAGTAGAGAGGATGTGTCCGCTGGCAGGTGAAGCTAAGACAAGAGGGAAAGGCCTCAACAGTAGAGGGAGTAGATTTAGGATTGAATTGAGGAGGATCCTCTTCACCCAGAGGTTTGTCATCTCTGGAATTTCCTGCCCAGTTAAGTAGTTGGTACTACTTCAGTAAATGTATTTAAAACTGAGGTCGATACTGTTTGAACAATAAAGTAAATAAGGGATACGGCGAGAGAGCGGGGAAGTAGATCAGAGTCCACGAGTAGATCAGTCATGATCTTATTGAATGACAGAGGACCAAACAGCCGACTCCTGCTCCTAGTTCTTCTGTTCTTCTGAAAGGGGAGTGGCCGGTTATCCCAGTTCTGCTCCTCTGCTTTGGTTTGTTTGGTCTGATTTTCCGCAGCCTGGCTGTTTACTTAAAGCAGGCAGCTGTTTTGAAGCTACCGGACCCAAAGAAGCAGGTCCATGTTGTTCCCCGCCCCCTCTGACATCTCTCCTGTAAGAAACTGGGTTTGTTTATTTTTCCTTTCGGTGTTCCTTTCGGGTTTTTATGGGGATTATATCAAGTCCTTGGAACTCCATCATTTAGTTGGGATCATCTGTTGGGTTTTCGGATAGGTTACGTTATTCTGCATTGTGTCCCCTTCTGTTTGCGTCTCACTCAGTAATCTTGCAAAGACATTCTGTTTTGTCAAAAACTAAGTGATTTGACTAGTTGTATCACTCCTGGAATATCCGCCTTACACTTGCTTAAGTCAACGAGCAAAGTTTGCGTCTGTGCTACTTCCTTGAAATGATTTCAGGGGTTCTGTCCTGGCCCATAACAGTGTGTAACAGCTAGATCTAATATACTGGCATGGGTTGAAAATAGGAGAGCTGACATGAAAAAGAGAATCAGCATAAACCGTTCCATATATTTTGGAGTAGAAAGCAATGTCTAGCCGGATAATCCAGGAATTGATGTTTGGGCCCCATCTATTCACAAAACAGATCAAACATGTGTTCATCGGTATTAAATGTAATCTTTCCAAATCTTCTGATGGTACCAAACTGAGATTTTGAGTGGGTGAGGAGGATATAAAAAAGTTTCAAGGTGATTGAGACAAGTGTACGAAATGGTACAATACGTGGCAGATAAAGAACAATGTGGATAGACGTAACATTTAGCATTTTGGTTGGAAATATAGACGAACCGGTTAGCATTTCAAAAGTAATTAATGTTAAAAAGTTGCTGCATGAAGTTACTTATGTGTATACTTTTGTTGACTTTTTCACCAAACTCCAAGGTCAGTGCAGGGTAGTGCGTTCTGAAGCCAGAAGTCAATACTGGGATTGATATTGGCACACTGACCAATATACATAGACCCACCAAGTGGAGAGCTGTATCATTGAAAAGGATCTCGATCTCCTTGCACTCCACGCACAGAAAGCAATACTGCTGCAACAGAAAGCAGGTAGAAAGATAAATAGTATGCTGACTTTCATTTCCGGGGGATTTGAACCACGGTGTATCTTACTGCAGCTTCACAGGGCCTTGGTGAGCCCCCATCTCGAACATTGTGCAATATTGTGTGCAGTATTGGTCTCCTTACCTAATAAAGCACAAACCTGACATTGTGGGAGTGCAGTGAAGGATGACCAGACTGATCTCTGGGATGACAGGCTTGTGGGAGCAGCGTTTGAGGCGACTGGGCCTGTATTATATTGGGTTAAGGAAAATGGGTGGAGATCTCAGTGAGATATATAAAACTCTGACAGGGTGAAACAGATTGTCAGCAGGGATGATAATTCCACTGGCTGGAACGTCTAAAACAAGTTTCATAGCATTAGGTAAAGGCAAGCCACTCTGCATTGAGATGAGAATAAATGTCCGCACGCAGAGACTGGCGAACCTGGGGAATTCTGTCCCATATAAGACTGTGGAAACTAAGGCACTAAAAGAGTGAAGGTGCAGCAGAAGTCTGGTGTGGAGATACAGGATCAGCCATTGTTATATTGAATGACAGAGCAAAATTTACGTACCAAAGTTCCTACTTCATATTTTTCTGATACATGATCACTTCAAAGGATATACAGTATATAGTGTTAGGGAAAAGTTAATTGAAGAGTTGTTTAGTCAAAACCAAGGGTAGAAAAGGCTCAATTTGTTGAAAGGCCGACTCATTTCGCGATGTTTCTGTGCAGTCTGTCGGAAAGCTCTGTTATTATTGTCATAACCTCTCAGATGTAAGGAAGGAGGTCTCTGTAGTATCGACAGGACTGTGATTCCAATTCCCTTTTCCGATACAGAGGCTGGTGCCGGGTGTTAGCTCCTTTTTCTACCCTTTAAGACCTCGGAGAAATTTGATATAACGATTAGATTAGATTAGATTAGATTACTTACAGTGTGGAAACAGGCCCTTCGGCCCAACAAGTCCACACCGCCCCCCCGAAGCGTAACCCACCCATACCCCTACATCTACATTTACATTTACCCCTTACCTAACACTATGGGCAATTTAGCATGGCCAATTCACCTGGCCTGCACATCTTTGGACTGTGGGAGGAAACCGGAGCACCCGGAGGAAACCCACGCAGACACGGGGAGAACGTGCAAACTCCACACAGTCAGTCGCCTGAGGCGGGAATTGAACCCGGGTCTCAGGCGCTGTGAGGCAGCAGTGCTAACCATTGTGCCACCGTGCCGCCCACTTGCATGGCCGCTTCAGAGAGCATTGAAGAGTTTGCCACATGTCTGTATATCTGGAGTCACTTGTTGGCTGGACCAGGAAAGCCCTGGAGATTCACTTCCTGAATGTACATTGGGGAAGGAAATTTATGTTGACAATGGACATGCGCTTCAAGGTCAATATTACTGGCACCAGATTTTAGATTTCGATTTTTTTTATTAATTGTTTCTAACTTCCACCAGCTGCCAGAGTATTATTCTGGTCTGGATAAGTAACATTTCCACAGCAACACCGTCTCCACATGGGGGCATATCGGACACAGCACTGTGCACGTTATTTCTGTGCTGGTCGACATCTTCATCAAAGGAATTCCCACCAATTTGATTATCGTGATGGGACTGAAGGGGTGGTAATTGGTCAGATTGTAATTATTGTCCTCTTAGGGGACGGGACACGTTTGTGCAATTTTCCGCGTTGCCAGGGAGATGTTAGAGTTGGAGCTGGAATGAAACAGCTTCCACAGAGACACGGCTTGTTGTGCAGCACAAGTCTTTAGTTCTGTTGAAGGAATGGGGGCAGGACCGATTCCCCTTTTCGTATCTACTGTGTCCAGCTGTTTCTTAATGTTACGTGCAGCGAATCGAATTGTTTGAAGTCTGTGATTCTGTGGGGACCATGCAAGCAACACTTTTGGCTGAGGATAGTGTATACGCTGCATTCTTGTCTTCTACACAGATGTTCTGGAAGGTTCCATTTTATTCGCGGAATGGTAAAGCAATAGCCAAGTGGTGTTGCTGCTGATGCGTTCTCTCCCACAATCCAAAAATGTGCAGGTTATTGGCCTTGCTGACCCCTGTAATGTTCTGGTGACCTGAGTTCGAATCCTATTACAGTACATGATGGAATTCAAATCCAATATCTGTTTGGGATCAAGAGTTTAATGATGATCATGAATCAATTGCTGATTGTGGGAGAAATCGATTTGGTTCACTGATGTCCTTTAGGGAAGGAAACTGCCATCCATACCTGCTCTGGCCCACATGTAACTCCAGACACACAGCAATGTCATTGACTCTTAACAGTCCTCCGGGCAATAAATGCTGACCTAGTCAGCGACGCCCTAATCCCAATGAACATTGTTTTCAAATAATATTTGTGGAGTCTTTTCTCTTGTCAGTTGTTCCATGGTTCAACTACATTTCTGATGGATGTGGCAGGACTGCAGAGCTTCGATCTGATCTGTTTGCTTTGTAATCATGTTGTCCTCTCTATCAGATATTAGTCCTGCTGTTTGGAATGTAAGTACAGTAGTCAGTGCGATAGCTTTAAATGGATTGTCATCAGTTTTAGGTACATATGGTTCTGACCGTGGTATATTCACCCATAATCGTCAATGAAACATCGATCTGATAATGGGAATAATAGACTGAAAAATTAGACTGGGCAAAAATTTACAGGTTGTAACTGAATACAATTCTCCTTCTGTCCAGCTGTGATCTACAGTACCACATGAACTTCCAGGATTGAGCTGTAATTTCTGCAATGCAATTCAGCTGTCTGTCCCCCAGTCCACACCGAGACCCATTCCCCCATCACCCCGTGATCTACCCTGTTTACTGATGTGTTAACACTTCCATTTTAATATTCTCATTCCTCTGAGTGTCTGTCCATGGTGTCACACCTCTTATTGTCATGTATCTGAAAACCCCTAAATGTTTTCCGTGGGGCAGCACCATGGTTCAGTGGTTAGCGATGCTCCCTCATAGCGCTGGGGACCCAGATCCGAATCCATCCTCAGACAACTGTCTTGCACATTTTCCCTGTGTCTGTGTGAGTTTTTTTATGCATGCTCCGATTCCACCCATAATCCAAAACTCTGCAGGTTATTGGCCTTGCTGAACTGACAATAGTGTTCAGGAATGTACAGGTTAGATCCATTAGTCAGGGGTAAATATAGGATACGGAAATGGGTCTGGTTGGTTTAGTCTTCAGAGGACCGGTGTGGACTTGTCTGGCCGAAGGGCCTGTTTCCACACTGTAACGATTCCAACTTTAAAATTAATCTGAATATTTTCCGACCAGTCGTGCCACTTTTCGTTTTAACTTTGTAACTTTTTTTTCTCTGTTTCTCTCCATGGCCTCGATTAAGAACTTTGTAGCGTCAATGATGCCAATCTTATGTAATTTCAGAACCAATGAATTTGTACATCTTGCGTTATTATTCACTTCCCAGTGTATGGTGCTCCATATTGGACAGGGCGTTTGAGCAGCTTTGATATGCGTCTTTCAAGCTGTTCAAAACCAGAAATTGCTGGAGAAACTCAGCAGGTCTGGCAGCATCTGTGGACACAAAGAAACAGAGGTAATATTTCAAGTCCAGCTTGACTCTTGTTCAGAACTGAAAAGGACGTTTTCATCCCTTGATAAAAGTGGACGAGGGATGATGGGAAACAGAGCATGTGGAGGTGCAATGTCACAGCTGAGAGATATTTGATTGTGGTGAAAGAGAAACAGATGTAAATTGGGTGTAAATTAAAGTGTAAATGGAAGAAATGGTTTCTCTCTACTGAGTGCAATATAAACAAGACAAGATCATCGGGAAACCAGGAAGCAGAATGTCTGGAACAGCTATAATGGGTTCAGACTGTGAAGTTATGGAAATGAATGTTAACTCCTACGTGCTGTAACGTACAATGCATAAAGTGAGGTGTTACTCGAGCTTGGGTTGTGCTTCATTGGAACATTGCAGCAGCTCAGGTCCGAAATGTCTGCATGAAAGCAAGGAAGGTTTTTGAAATGGGAAGCAGTGAGAAGATAAAGGTTATTTCTCCAGACAGAGTGGGAATGTTCCTCAGTGCAGTCTCTGTTTGGTCTCACCAGTGCAAACGAGACTGCATTTTGAGCAGCAATGACAGGAGACTGGATTGAAAGAGTACAAGTGAAATGTTTCTTCACCTGGGAGTCAGTCTCCGCTGATCATATGTTCAGCCACATGCAGAAGTTCCCCCGAATGATTGAATAGAACCAGACATCTAAATTGAGGATTTCAGTCTCACATCTGGTCTGAATCGTGATATGGAATTACACCCAGAGGAAGGTCAGTGGGTACATGGGCAAACATTCAAGCAAGGGCAGGCATTCAATTTCTGCACATCCTGCTCAGACATTATTGTTTCTGTTCGAAAAGAAGGACAGAAAGAAGATGAACCACCCGTGGCTCACAAAGTCTGTCAAGGATACTATTCAATCACAAATTAATGAGCATTAGTGTGTACCAAGATTTGGGACATTTGTTTCAAGAACCAGAAGCAGATGCGAGGCATGTATTTAAATTGTGCTTCCGAAATTACACCTTGAAACCCCTGCCATTGCTACTCCATCCTCTTCCCTCCTTGTCTCACCTTTCTGATTCCAGGTTCTGCCTCTCCAATTACAGAGCACATTCTCTCACATTATGGTCCCTACTCACTACAACTGAAGTTCTTTGATCATGTCTACCTTTCCTTGCAGTAGCATCAAGCTACGTTTTGTGCTGCCACTTTGCCTCTGGTCTCAGTGTGGTTCGGCCTCTCCATTCATGCTGTTTTACATCGCCCACTCACATCTCACTCCGGAAAGTTTCCTTTTTGGAGTAAACTTTATTGAAAACACCTCTTCCCCTTTGCACTGAATAACCCAAATTTCAAAACGTATTCTCAGCCTTCATCTCACTGTGCTAAAGGCACCTGCACGCTGCCCGTGTGGTATGACAATTCCTTTTCTTACATAGCTCTGGCCAGAGAAACGTTTTCACTGTAGAGATCATCCCTCCTTTAGACAAAGGAATTTATTTTCCTGACGTCTTATTGGCACTAGTAAGAGTTTCACGCAGCCTTAGTAGTATAACATGGAGAAAGGCAAATCACAGTATGAAGTTTGGGTTGTTTACCTGTCATTTTTTAAATATAGTTTCAAATTTGCAGTGCTTATTAGTGAATGATTGTTCTTGAAGTTAGTATCAAATAGAATGGAGGACGTTGAGAGGTGACATTCTGGAAGTTAATAAAATCATGGGAAGCAGGCATGGATAGGGTGAATTGCCAAAGTCTTTTTCACACGATAGAGGAGACCAACCATATAGGATACAGCTTTAGGGTGCAAAGGGGAAGATTTAACAGGGACAAAATGGCAACTGTTTTCGCACAGAGGAGGTGTGTGTATGGAATGAACTGCCAGATGAGCTGGTAGATGCAAGTACAGTGACAACATTTAAAAGATATTTGGACAAACATATGAATGGAAAGCGTTTAGAGGCGTGTAGACCAAATGCAATCAGATGGGACGAGTTTAGTTTGTAAAACCTGGTCAGCATGGCAGGTTGGATGAAATGTTTGTATGCAATATGACTGTATGAATCTAGTAAGCGAGGGGAAAAGCAAAACAAAATAGATGGAAAAAGGATAAACAGATATGTAGTAAATAAATTGGCAAAAAAAAAATAAAAACAAGCATCAAAAGTTTTTCTGCTTGTATATAAAAAGTTGAAGATGAGTGTGTGACCTTTTGGAAGAAAGAATGTCAGGAAAGTATATTGAGGACATTCGGAGGGCATGACTGAGGAAGTTAATACAAGGAACAGACAGATAATTTACACCAGTATTTGACATCAAGCCTCACAGGGAAGGCACTGTAAGCATTTCAAAGTCATCAAGAAAATGGTAATAGGAGGGTTCTCGAACTGTCTCTAACAAAAGGTACACGGTTTTTAACAACAGATAAGACTAAGGATAGGCAGGTCAGCAGTAATTCATAATTGGTTTTAAAAGTAGTGGTTACAGAGTGACTGGTGTCACTGTGTGAAATATTCTATAGCTCTCTGGATTACAGGCGTGTTCCACTGAAACTCGTGAAGCTCAATATGACGCCTGTTTTCAAGAATAGAGTGAGACGGAAAGCAGCAAACATTTCCCCTAACCATTATTGCTGGGAATCTGCGACAGTATGTTAAGGAAGGAATTGCAGGGCATTTAGAAAAGCTTCACGCAGAGTCAACATGGTTTTGTGAAAGGGAAAGTATATTTTGCTTATAAAATCAATCAAAGTTTTTCTGGAGATCCCTGAGAATGCAGCAAGCCGACTTAATAAAGGGGAACTGGTAGACATGAGGCTTTCCAGAGATTTTCCACAAGGTATCACAAAGTAAAGGTTCTTCCACAGACAGAAACTCATAGTATGATGGATAATGTATTAGCATGGGAAGACAGATGGTTATTGCGTAGAAATTGGAGAGTCAGGATTCATCGATCTTTATGATAAAGACATATCTACTGGAGTAGCACTAATATCAGTCAAATGGCTTCAGTTATTTACATCTATACTGAGAGCCTGAAGGAGGGAGCTGAGTGCAATACCCATCCGACTTTGAGGATGACATGTCAACCAAAAGGCAGGCGGTTATTTAATGAAGAGGAGTCCCAACAAAGGAGCAGTACAAAGGGATTGGAGTGTTCCTGCGCATGAAACATAACGTCAACATGCTGATGCAGAAAATACATTTAGCGGGTTTCTGGGATGAAAGGGTTGAATTATTGAGTACATCTAAAACGGTGAGGCAATTATTCATTGTGCTTGAAATTAATGAGTGTGACATTACTGAAATGGACAAGGTACAGAGGGGGCTTGACAAGGTATTTGTTGAGAATGTGATTCCCCACCTGGGCAGAGTGTCTCACTCCGGGACATTGATACAAAATAAGGGATATTAATTTTAAACTGAGATGTAAAGAAATGTCATCTTTCAGAAGATAGTAAATGTCTGGAATTCCCGAGCCCAGAGAGTTGTGGAAAGTGGGTTAACGAATGCATTTACAGACGGGTTGGATTGGTTTCTGACATATAAGCGAGTTGAGAGATACGAGGGGGTAACAGGAAAATGGAGTTGAGCCAGCCTGAATTCTCCAAGTACATTTTCGAAACAAGACCTAACCATCGGTGTGGCCTCGTTCTGCCTGTGTGCAGCAGGTCCGACGGGTTGAATGGAACATCAGAACACCGGGCTGAGGGACACGAGTGGGCCAATCGACACTTCGACATTACTCCACCGGTAATGTGGGTCATGGTTCATCTTATTTTGCTCTCAGCTGCACCTTTCTCTCCATGCACCATTATCCCTGATTGACCTGTCTATGGAAAATCAGATGAAGCCAGCCTCGACATAATATAAAGATTCAGCCATCACAAACTTCTGGGAAAGAGAATTCCCACTTGAATAAATGCCCACTTTGTGAATTCTCCTCACTCCGGTTCTGATTGTGGTTGTAGGGTGCCACTGTTACCTTTTCTAGTCCCACTCCTCCACTGTTCGCATCAAATTTAAATGGAACCAGGTTGGAGATATGGCCGATGATCAAGGTCTCAGACTGGGTCAGGTTCAGTGATAGGAACAAGTCAGGCAGATTTCTTTAGTCAGCCACATATAACTAATAGAAATAACGGAGCAGCATGGTGGATCTGTGGTTAGCACTGCTGCCTCATATCACCAAGTAGCTGGGTTCAATTGCAACCGTCAATTCTCACCATATCTGTGTGTGTTTCCTCCCGGCGATCCAGTTTCCTCCCACCGTCCAAAGATGTGCAGGTTAGAGTTAATTGACCATGTTCAATTGCCCATAGTGCTCAGGGATATGTAGGTTAGCTAGTTTAGTCATGGGAAATGCAGGGTTACATGGTTAGAGTAGGGGACAGGTCTGGGTGGGATGCCGTTCAGTGGGTCAGTGTGGACTCAATGGACAGAATGACCTGCTTCGACACTGTAGACGTTCTATGACAATGACAAGTTTGGACTAGGCAAACACCCAGTGGATATCTACCTGGTCCATGCTCCCCAAGGTCTTGCAAATTTCAATAAGATCGCCTCTCATTCCAAGAATAATCTATTAAAGCCTCCATAATATAAGCCCTTCATTTCTGTAATACGTGAAGTGAAGCATATCTGAACTGCTTCCAATGTAATTATATATTTTCTCAGGTAAAGAGACAAAATAACAACCTCACACCCCAGATGAGGTTATTTATTATTTTCTCAGTGTTGTGAGACTTTGGAAATCTCTTCCCGCAGAATATTGGAGGCAGAGATATTGAATATTTTTTTAGGCAAAGACAGAAGTTTCGTCTATAATAATAGATTCAAGGATTATTGGGTAGGAATGTGCAGTGTGGGGAAATGCTGGTAGTAGTACAAAATGACACTGATCTTAAACAGCCAGGAACATAATGCAAAACAAACGGTAACGTAATTAAAAAGAAAATGAAAAAGTGATAGAATACAGTTCCAAAGGAACATGGGGCAGCTCTGTCATGAGAGAGAGACCACTCGTGGTGGTTTAACCTGAGGGTCAGCACACCTAAGGTGTCGGGGTGAGGTCGAGAGAGCATCCTCTTCATAGTAATCTCTGCCAGTGTGGGGAATTGAACCTGCGCTGGTGTCCTCCCTCTGCATCACAAACCATCCAACCAAATGAGTGGGAGACTGTGTAACTGTTACAGACAGAAACAGCCAGAGACAAAGGACAATAGAATCTTTCATAACAAGGGGAAAAGGTACAATTCAGATAACGTTCAAGATAACGGCTAAGGATAAAAATGACCTCGTCTCGAAATTGTGTTTTATAACGTCACAAGTGTTTAGAAGCTGTTTTTGGCTGAATACAATAATGTGAGACAAGTGAAATAACTAGACACTAATTGTTATTGCTTACTGATAACCATAAAATAACTGTAGATTTTGGCCTGTCTGTGAAAAATGAGCTTATAATTTCATAAAAGTATACAACTGATGGAATATATTGTTTGGAGTGTCCGTCCACATGGGAAATGCCCTCGAACAGGCGCTTGAATAAATCCCGGGTAAAAGTGCCTGAGTGTCGTCTGGTCGGTGACAGGAACCCAGTGGGTTGAATAACTGAAAGTTCCTGAAACATAGAGCTCAGAAAACCATCAAATAAGCCGCAATCTTATTATATGCTAGAGCACATTTGAAGAGTTGATTAGCCTCATGATGGATGTTAATTGTAAGTGATTTGAATAACACACATCTCTACTCCTTCCCTTTGTATGTTACATACTGATGCATTGACATTTTCCTGAAAACGGAAATTACTTGGAACATTTTCTGGAACATCCCATAATCGGCATTCTCCAGAATATTCTATCACCATGTGAGAGTATTGGAAAGGCAAGAGAGAAAGAGAGAAAGAGGAAAAGCGCTGCGTGCATCAGTGAGAGTGATGGGGATCCTTGTTCGGGGGTAGATGCTAGAACAGATTTCAATGAGTGTGCGGGATCAGAGAGAAGACGGTGACCCTTATCCTGGCAGAATGGGGAAGGTTATTGATGCCTGTCCTGTATTGTTGGATATTTCTTCAGACCGCAGATCCTGCACTTAGCAGGGCGGTGAGCTCACACCACTGTGCAGGGCCGCTCCAAACTGAGAAAGCTCAACCGTTTGCCAATTGACCTTTTAAGGGTGGTGCCAGTGCCAGGGATCACAGAATATCCATGGGGCATCCAAGAGATGGTGTTTACATCCAGCCATGAAGGATGGGAGAATTAGGCTGGTATTGAACTACACCGTGGGTAGTTAATGAGGTGAGTTCGATGTTATTTATTATAGGAAACTAACTCAGCCTCGTATAGATAATCCCTCAGTCACACTCAATGAAAATGGCACTGAGATAAATTATTCTTAGTTTATGCCCAATGAGTTGAAGAATCTGCTGACTCCACTCCCAGTTACAAAGCTGAATAACGAATGCTCACCCAAAACTCTCCATCATCCGAACTCACACCAATATCCCATTCACCCATCATTCCTGGGAATTCAGGCTCGCGTTGCTGACTGCTGTCAAAATATCTTCATTTCAGCATTTTGAAACCTGTGATCTTCAATAAAAATGTCGCTCAATCTCCCTTTCCCTCTTTTCCTCAAAATTATTTTGTTTGTTGATACTTAAACTGATTCCCGCACCATCTCTCTCTGGCCATGACGTTAACACCCACAGCACCCCCGTGTCATGGTACAATGGACATATGGGGCTTTAAATGGATGGGAGCTGCACATCCTGTCGCTCCCACCATGGTCTGCAAGTTTCCCCTCACTATGGGCAGAAATCCTACACAGTGTTGCTCAGCAATGTACTGGAGTGGTGAAAACAGCTGCTTTGATGGTAACTGCTCTAGGGTTACAGATCCATTCGCTGCACAGATTCCCATACTGTAAAGATGCCTTGTCCAGGTCTATAGAGCAAGACACTGGTTTGGACTGCATATCACCCCATGCGGGACAGACCGTTTCGTCAGTGTTTCTGAATGAATGCATCAGTGTGTACTGTACTGCTCCAAGTGTTGGACAGATAACTAGTGGACTGGATAGACCTGTGCTATATTCCATCCTGGACTGATTGCTGGGTTGTACTGAACCTGGTCTGTACAGTGCGCCATGTTGAGCAGATATCTCATCTGGGCTTATATGGTCTGGGCATATACGGTCTGGGCTGGATCTGTGGGGTGGATTAACTCTGAGATATAATTTCTGATAGAGCTATCACTCCTCCAGCATGGCGCATTCCGCTATTAAATCCTCTGTTTCTGCAACATGTTGTTCATTAAGTAATTAGCCAACTAAAAAGTGAATGTCTGTCATTTTTGTTATGGAACTGAGCAGTCACATCTCAATATACATGATGAAGGTAGTGCTGACCTGAACATTTTCTTATTTTAAACATAAATGTGAGGTGCTGTGTTTCAGATGCAATTCACTTAGTCAAAATATTCGGCATTAAGCAAAACACAATGTATTCAACCACTGTTGACAAAACACAAAAAAAATCAGAGTAATAGATTGTTTAAATACTAAACAATAACTGTTCCAATACGGTAATATCCTATAAACACACACTTGTCAAACAACAAATTCAGGAAACAGATTGTCTCACATGCATTTCTCCAATCCGGGAGGAAAGAACATCAAAAGACAATTCTGAGAGAAATCTCAGAGAGAGTGTGTTGCAGCCAGGAAAGATGTCCACCCTTCCAACCCTGCTGAGACCCCAGCAATAACTGGTGAAAGGTAAAACTAAGAATCCTGGTTCCGCGAGAGTTTGACCGACACTCCTACAGGACCAGGCCCCAGCTGCAAGGACTACAAGGAATGGACTGTATATACACAGTCAATGCCACTGTAGGAGCCTCTCAAAAATGCCTAACCTCGCCTAAGCCGTTACATGATGGTAAGATAAATGTCAAAGTTAAACATAAATAAATAAAATGAAAGGATGCAGCGCGCCTGGTTATCAGACACAGCCGGCCTTGGGAGCCCAGCAATTCCTACCCTGCCACAACATAGTAGGATCATCGAGCTGGTGAATAGAAAGCATCATCTCTCTGCCTCACCTCTAACTTTACAATTGGAGATGATACCATTAGCCCAATAGTCAGCGATGTCAACATTCCAACCAGACCAAGTATTATTGTGACTTATAAGCATTGTAAGTGAAAGGAACTGTTTGTACATTAACTATGATTGATGTCAGTCTCCATGGATACTAACTGTCTTTCGAGGATTTCCCTCTTCTATTATTAAGGGGCTTCCTTCAACCTGTTCTTCCATAGTATCAGCGGCAGCGTCATCCTCAAGATGATTGGGCTTAGCAGCTACAGGGAGAGGGAGAGGAAGAGAATCTTAGAACAATAGACTGGAATGTACCAACAATGGACAGTAGTTTTGTCCTTGGGTCTACACGTGCTTTCTCAGGATTGGGCATGGTTAGAGTTGAGGATACGAGCCGTCCTGGTTCGTATCCTGGTTACTATCCCATCCTCGCTATTATTGTTGTTCCTGGTAGGCCGATTTCTGTTAATTATCTTAGCGATGGGGAAGGTTATTGCTATTTCTGTTCATTATATATAACAAATACATAACCTGTTACCTTCAGTTTCATTCACAAATTCCACTTCATTTCTTTCAATTTCGGAATTCTCACTCATAAACATCTAAGAAGGAACAAGACTGTTCAGACCTTGATTTTTCCTTTTACCCTGAACCGTTTTGTGTCTCTATATTCTCTCTGTTATCAACCCTGCCTACACCCACCACTATAATATCCCCAGTCTCCAGCTCTGCCTCAGTGCTGTTCCTGAATAAGCCATCATCTGCTCCCTTGTTAACTCCAGATTTTACGGCTCCAGTTCTTCACTGACAACTCTTACAATTACAAATATTTTGACCACAAGCTTGCACTTGTCTCTCCAGTTATTTCACAATAGGGACCTCATATCACAGTAATAATGTCACTGGTTGTGTTATCACTCTAAAGTTATAGTTTCAAATTCTACCAGAATCAATGATTGAACTTAAATTCAAATGGCATCAATCAGAAAGAAACCTCATTTTACAAACGGCAACCATAAACCATCAGGATTTCTTTTATTATTTCACTGATAGCCTTTGGTTAAGAAACCAAGTGTGACAATATTGCCTTGACAAATGGGCTCGGAGTCAACGGCAATCAGTGATGGATGACAAATGCTGCCCTTGGCAGTGATGCGGACATCTCGTGAAACAACAGAATTAAAGGTGAAATAAACCAAGGAACTGTAGATGGTGGAGATCTTAAATAAAATGCCCCAGCATCTGAAAATATTGGAGAATCTAAGCAAGTATGGCAGCCTCTGTCAGGAAAAAATAAGATAAAGTTTCGAATCTAGTGACCCTATATCACAACTGAAAGCAACTGGGATGTAATGTTATTTATATCAGGGAAGGTCAGATGTGTGAGGGGGAGGGTAGTTGAATGGATGTAGAAATGCCCAGCGAGAAAGAGAGAGAGAGAGAGAGAGAGAGAGAGAGAGAGAGAGAGAGAGAGAGAGAGAGAGAGAGAGAGAGAGAGAGAAATGAAAAGCAAACATAGGTTTGCTGATAATCACCCAGAAGGGAAATAACATGGGTGCTTATTCTAAAATTTCCCCTTTTCCCATATTCCTGAATATCATGTCGATTTAGATGTGTCCCTGTTTAAATTGAATTATATTCACGCTGTCTTTCTTCTCTGAGTGTGATGATCAACTCCATCGGCAATACTGGTCCTGCCCTTATAGTTGCTGAGATGAAAAGAAACGGAATGTTACATTGTTAACTGAATTTTTTGGTGAAGGGAACTGTAACTGTCAGACTGTGCAGAGATGTAGCTGTTTTGTTCTGCTAAGAACAGAAAGGTTTTCAACACTGAATTGTTACATCGTATGTGCGAAATTTTGACTTGCTATTCTCATTACAGATAAAGGGATGTTCTGTGGACGCTTTTTACGGGTTTGTGTTATCAGCTGCTGCGTCCATCCAGAGAGACCCAAGGGAATGGTGACCCCACTCGGGAGAGATATGAGCACTGCATTTACAGAGTGTTCTGGTTCCATGGTAAACAAATGGAGTCGAGGTTACACAGAAGGGAAGCTCCGTACACAGGGAGGGCCAGGGCACTGCATGATCCTACCAGGAATTTCTAAGAACATGTGTCTAAGCTGGGCCCATTCCAAGTGCAAAATACGAAAAGAGCGTCTTTCAAAAATGAGGTACTCACTGAACTGGGTCCCCTCCTTCAAACTCACACCAGGACTGTGCTGACACTCACCATGAAGTGAACTGGAGTATTTCTGGAAATTTCCAGGCAAGAGTGCATGACATATCCATCACAATGAAGTGGATTGGATTGAGTCTGAAACTTTCCAGGCAGGAGTGCGTAACATAACCGGAGTGTAGTCCTCCGATATATCACTAGCTGATAGAAGCCACTTGCCTGCTGAGAGGAATACATTTATTCTGTCTCAACAGAAGAAGGTGCAGAAACTAACTTCCAGAAATACTAGGGAACTAGGTCCCTGGTGAAAATGAGGGGCTGCACGAAATTCGAATTAATGAAGAGTATGTTTTAGAAAACCTATTCGAATTGAATATTGGTATTTTGCTGGAACTGATTAGCTACATCCCCGAGTATTGAGGAGGTAGGAACACAGCTAGTGAAAAAAACTACTGACTATTCGTCAAAACTGGTCAAATACATGTAAATCCTGCTCCTCTCAATGCTCTCCAAAAATATGGCCACCAATGACGTCAGGCTCACTGATCGATAGTTCAGGTCACTATTCCATTTCCTCGTCCCACGCTTCCGCTGCTCAGTGCAAATGTTAATGTAACCGGGTTGGTGATATGATCAACAATATAGGTCTCAGACAGTGTGAGGATTAGGAACGAGTCAGGCAGGATTCTTTAATCTGCTAAAACTAACAAGTTTATGACCGAAACAAAGTTACTCACACTAGGATGGAAAGAGGAATGACAAATAATTGACTAATGCAAACCTGTGCGTTGATGTTTCCCTCTCTAAAAATACTGACACATGCACACGTTTGATGACAAACTGAAATATATAATCTCTGCAAAACGTTAACTTGAGAGAACTGTGCCCAAATATTAATTGAACTCACGACGAAAGGAAGCATGAGTGATAGTTTCAAACATCATTCAGCTTATGAAGCTACTCTGCTCTTACAAGCTACTGGTAATGGGATAACTTCCTGGAACAGGTGGATTTAGTTGGATGGCCTTTACTTCAGGCAGTGGGGCGATTCCAATCAATCCTCGACAGGAATCCTCCATGAGTGGTAAAGACGACTGAGGAGTTTTCAGCTCACACACATTGCTGGGAAGAGGAACAGAGAGAGAGAGGGAGCAACAGGCTGTTACTTCTCAGGAAGGGTGCATTTCCTCCCTCTCTAAGTTGAATCACACAATAACGTTATCCGGCCCCAAACTGGACCAAATGAAGTCTATTTGAACAGTGTCTGAACTATGCGAATCCACCACATTCCCTGCTCCATGTAGGTACATCACTGCTGCTGTCGGACACCCAGCCATTTCTTTTGGAACAAACAACGCCACTAGGCCTCAAAGCCCTCCGCTTCTTTCTTTCCCGCCGGGGACCAACCAGTACCCTTCCACTGACACCCTCCTTCGACTGACTGAACTGGTCCTCACTCCTAACAACTTGTCTTTCCAATCCTCCCACTTCCTCCAAACCAAAGGAGTAGCCATGGGCACCCGCATGGACCCCAGCTATGCCTGCCTCTTCATCGGATATGTGGAAGACTCCAGCTACACTGGCACCAGCCCTCCGCTACATCGATGACTGTATCGGCGCTACCTCGTGCTCACACGAGGAGGTTGAACAGTTCGTCCACTTTACGAAGCCCAACCTCAAATTTATCTGGACCGTTGCAGGCTGCTCCCTCCCCTTCCTAGACCTCTCCATTTCTATCTCAGACTACCAACTCAACACGGACGTTTACTATAAACTGACCGACTCCCACAGCTACCTAGATTACACCTCTTCCCACCCTGCCCCCTGTAAAAACGCCATCCCGTATTCCCAATTCCTTCACCTCCACCGCATCAGCTCCCAAGAGGACCAATTCCAATATCAAACAACCCAGATGGCCTCCTTCTTCAAAGACCGCAATTTCCCCTCAGAAGATGCTCTCCACCACATCTCCCCCACTTCCCGCTCCTCCGCCCTTGAACTCCACCCCTCCAATCGCCACCAGGACAGAGCTCCACTGGTCCTCACTTTCCACCCCAACAACCTCAAGATATATTGCATCATCCTTCGTCATTTCAGCAACCTCCAAATAGACCCCACCACCAGGGATATACTTCCCTCCCCTCCCCTATCAGTGTTCCGGAAAGATCACTACCTTCGTGACTCCCTCGTCAGGTCCACACCCCCCACCAACCCAACCTCCACTCCCGGCACCTCCCCTGCAACTGCAAGAAATGCAAAACTTGCGCCCACACCACTCCCCTCACTTCCCTCCAAGGCCCGAAGGGATCCTCTTATATCCATCCCAAATTCACCTGCACCTGCACACCCATCATTTACTGCATCCGCTGCACCCGATGTGGCCTCCTCTACATTGGGGAGACAGGCCGCCTAATTGCGGAACGTTTCAGAGAACATCTCTGGGATACGCGCACCAACCAAACCCAATTGCCCCGTGACTGAACACTTTAACTTCCCCCTCCCTCTCCGCCAATGACATGCAGGTCCTTGGCCTCATCCATTGCCAGACCACGGCAACACAACGCCTGGAGGAAGAGCGGCTCATCTTCCGCCTAGGAACCCTCCAACTACAAGGGATGAATGCTGATTTCTCCTTTTTTCTCATTTCCCCTCTCCCACCTTTTCTCAGTCCCAACCCTCGGACTCAGCACCGCCATCTTGACCTGCAATATTCTTTCCGACTGTCCTCCCCCACCCCATCTCCGGCCTATCACCCTCACCTTAACCTCCTTCCACCTATCAAATTCCCAATGCCCCTCCCCGAAATCCCTCCTCCTTACCTTTTCTCTTAGCCTGCTTGACACACCCTCCTCATTCCTGAAGAAGGGCTTTTGCCCGAAACGTCGATTCTCCTGCTCCTTTGTTGCTGCCTGACCTGCTTTGCTTTTCCAGCAAAAGGTATTTTCCCTGTCGTAAGGGAGTCCAGAACTAGACGGCATAGGTTTAGGGTGAGAAGAGAAATATATAAAAGAGACCTCACAGGCAACTTTTTCATGCAGAGGTTGGTACATGTATGGAATGATACATGAGAGCAAGTGGTGGAAGCTGGTACAACTGCAACATTTGAAAGGCATCTGCATGGGTATATCAGTAGGAGGGCCTTGCAGCGATATGGCATGTGGGACTAATTTGGGTTGGGATATATGGTCAGTATGGAGTTAGACCGAGATGTCTGTTTCCATGCTGTACATCTCTAGGACTCTAGGCCTGTATGGTCCAGTCTTCACTGTTCCCTGTGGGAATACCACAGACAGTACAATTCTAAGGAGGTAGGAACATCCTTATCTCAATCTTAAATGGGGAAACATTTAATTGTAAAAGTGTGTGAACCTCACAGCAAGTCGGCTTCATTACATCAACCTATTTTCCTCTTGTTTTAGTGTCAGCTGAAAATGTGGTTGTGGATGGTAAATTGTTGGGTCATGCGGTCTGAACTCTATGGAACCCCAAAAGTTGCCAACCACTAACGAAACAACTATTCTATCTCTCTGTATTTTGTTGGCTCATCAGCCCTCTATCCAGGCGAATAACTTCCTCCCAAACCCATATCTTCTTATTTTACAGCTTAATATTTTGTGTAGTGTTTACTCAATGCCTTTTCAAAGTTCAGGTGCTCTACTCCTCCAGGATACCTATTCTCTAACTTTGCATCTCACATCTTTAAACAATTCGAGCAAACAAATGCTTAAAAAAATGCTGATTCTGATGTATTCTGGTTTTATTTTGCAAATCCGCTGTTGTTAATTAATTAATAATGGAGTCTCACAATTTCCCTTAATTCCTAAGTTTGCTCACAGCCTTTTATTGACAAGTGAAGATGATTATCCTAAGTCCTAACTTTTCTGTACCCTCTACATTCCCTTTCCTGTGTTCCTCTGAAGCAGGTACAAATCTTTAAAAGATCTGATCCAATTGCTGTGTAATAGGCATGAGTGTCTAAATGGATTCACTCAATTCCTGGTTTATATGCTCAATGGGCTGAATGTCCCCATGGTGTTCCTACATTATCGTCTCGATGGCCGGAATGTCCTGTTTTACAGATTCAAAATCTGCTTCTCCTCTTCGTGATAATACGTCAGAAGCCTGAGGGATTGTGGAATTTTCCTGTTGCTGTGCAATATTTTGAGGGGCTGAAAGGTCTCTTCAAATTCCTTCACAACAGGCTCGAGACACTGAACAATCACCTCCTGCATCCTGAAATGGGATCGAAGGAGTGATTTGTCTTCTTCTGTTCCCGTACAACAGACACATGGGTGAATTATCTCCACCTTTCCATAACAAGTCTCAAATAATTTTATCTCCTTCTTTATTTCTCGTGCTCAATGGTCTCCTGTTATTCTAGGGAACCAATCTCTTCCAGTTCCTGTGTTAGCGAATTGAGGAGGCTGAATGGACTGATCCTGTTGCTGCATAACAGGATACTGGTGCCTCATGGCCTAATCTGCGTGCAGTGTTATAGACTTGAGGGGCTGATTGGACTCCTGCCGTAATTATATATCAGGATTCAGGGGCTGTATAACCTTGTCCTGTTCTGGTGTAACAGGTTCGAAGTCCTTCTGCTGTTCCTGTGTTACAGGCTGGGGAAATGGAATTGGATATGTAATTGGCTTCTGTTGCTGACTCTTTCCGGTGTTCTATGTAAACATAAGGTCACTTTTCATTCTTGTGAACTCTCATATGGATTGGATCAACCTGATGATCCTTTCCTTGTAAGTTAACCGCTTCACTGCAGGAATCAGTTGAAGGAACCATTTCTGATCTGATTCCAATATAGCAATATCCTTTCTTCAGTTAGGAGACTATATCTGTGGATACTACTCCAGATGTGATCCTGTACAACATCAGCAACACTTTACCAGTCTGCTGTAAGGTTCCTAGCCAGGTTAGAGCACGCTCAGCTGTCTGGGGGAATGCATAGCATTGTTGAAAGATCATTGTCCTTCTCTGCTCCACCAGTATAACGGGAGATCTGGTGAAAATGTCGTAATAACACTTGAGAAGAATGAATGACGTGACGAGATTATCTCAACCTCCAAATAGGCTTCACCAAATATCTCACCTGAATCTACCATTAATCTTCCAAGAGGCCACATAGCTCAGATTCCACAGAATCTAATAAGGTGAAGCTTAGAAACAAGGAAAAGCAAAGATTGATGGAAGTCATATGTCAAAGTGAAAGTTCCAATACAAATGTTGGGTATGATATAAAACAGAAAATTAGATACCCAGGTTTGTGGTTACCGCAGTAATAATTAACAGTATCAAGCTACATCTAAACTGTGGTAACCCACGTGAATAATAATGCTGGGAAAATGGATTTCATTAGCGTATTTGAGATGGTTTCCTTTAACAGTATGTTGAGTACTGAGGTAGAGGTCAGGCTGCTTTGAAAATGATATTATGTGATCAGAAGAGCTAATTGAAAACCCTGCTGTAAAGGAGGTTTCGGGAATAGTCTTTATAATATATTGAATTTTATATGACGTCTGAAAGCAAACCAGTTATTTTTGAAACTGTTGTTATAAACCTGAGTATGCAATTCATGAAAGTATGAGGATAAAATTAGCTTAATTGAATTGGAAAAGTACATGAAAAAGATTTTTTGGAAGACAGGCAATGGTCGTTGTTTAAATAAACACCTAAAAATGTACAATACACACATGTCCACCAGAGTTCAAACAGCAAAGGGGTAAGGTGACTTAACAATAGTGAACAAAATAAGTTAAAGATTGCATTATATCAAAGGAAGCAGCTCAGAAAAATGTCAGATATTGTTGTAAGCCATGGATTCAGAGAGATTTGAGGACCAATGAACTGATAATGAAATAATTTTAAAAATGCAAACTAAAAAGAAACATTAGGATGACCGAACGCTTCTCTCGATACTTGATTGGAAAGTGAAGGCAAGAAAACGTGTGGAATGGAGAATATCCACACACGATAGTTTCTTGCAGAGAACTTGGAAATTACAGAGAAACTAAACAGCTCCTTTCATGCCAACCTTATTAGAGGCAAGATTAACTGATGGTGAAATTCAGTTTGTGTTCTCCGGTGATTGTCAAAATGAAATGAGACCGCAGTGAAGCTTAGAAAGTTCACACAGAGAGACGGACTGACATAGGAACAGGGAGATGTGTTGCCAGGCAAGGTTAGGGAGAATCCCAAGATGTTCTCCACGTACATCAATCAGAACAAAATAACCAGGACACAACTAGGGCTCATTAGAGACCAAGGGAGCACTCTGTGTGTGAAGCTGGAAAACATTGATCGAATGTTACATGAAAGCACCATATCTGTTTTACTTGGAGAAGGAGGATGCAGGGACAGAATTCAAGAATATGGATTGGGAAGCTCTTGAACAGACTGATATAAGATGGGAGCAGGGATTGGAGGCTTTGGCTGGTATAAAACTGGACTGATTGCCAGGTCTGGATAAGTTGCATTACAGGCTGCTGTTAGAGACAAAGGAGAAAAGACGCTGAATCAAAATTTTAAGCCGAATCTGGTCACAGGGAAGTTGGAGTTGCCAGATGACTGGAGAACAACGAATATGGTCCCACTTTACAGGAAGGATGGTGAAAATGGACTGACTTTTAACCAGTCAGTTTTAGATCCGTGTTAGTGCAAGTACTGGAGAAAATAAGAAAGGAGAAAATTTATCTCTATTTGCAGAGGCAAGGTTTGATCAGGGGGCGTCAGCATGACATCATAGGAGGGAAGTCATACCAAGTGAATGTTATTGTCTGTTTTCGAGCATGTTGTTCTTATGGTTTTTCAGCAAGACCTTTGACAGAGCCCCATATGTGAAACTGATAAAAAAAAACCATCATGATATCAAGGGTAACTTAGTGAGTTACATCAACATCGCCTCAGGCGACTGACTGTGTGGAGTTTGCATGTTCTCTGCGTGGGTTTCCTCCGGGTGCTCCAGTTTCCTCCCACAGTCCAAATATTTGCAGGTCAGGTGAATTGGCCATGCTAAATTGCCAGCAGTGTTAGTAAAGGGGTAAATATATGGGTGGTTTGCGCGCTTTGGGGGGGTCGGTGTGGACTTGTTGGGCCGAAGGGCCTGTTTCAACACTGTAATATAATATCTAATCATTATCTTATTCGCAGGAGACAGAGGGTGGTGGAGGAAGGCTGTTTGTGTGTCTGGAGACTAGTGGCCCCTGATGCACCACAGGGATCAGTGCAGTGTATCTTATTATTTGTGGTATTCATAAATGAGAATGTGTTAGCGGGGGCGGGGGGGGGGGGGGGGGGGGGTGGCGGTTGTGAGGGAGTGTGCTAATTAAGTTTGTATTTGACACAAGTATTGGCCAGGTGGTTGGCGGTGAGGAGGAAGGCCTTATGTTACAGGAAGATACAGATGGAATGGACAGATAATCAGATAGACTGTAACTCTGATAAACATGTGGTGATGCACTTTGGAAGAAGGTACCAAAAATGGGGGCATATAATGAATGGCAGCACACTAAGAAGCTGAGAGGTTGTTCCTCCACAGATCCCTGAATGTGACGGCACAGGGTAATAGTTTAGGTAAAAAATGAGGACTGCAGATCAGAATCAAGAAGAGTCGTTATTGTAAAGCACAGTCGGTCAAGCAGCATGCAAGGAGCATGAGAGTCGATGTTTTAATCATAAGCTTTTTATCAGGATTGGTGGCCATATTCCTGATGAAAAGCATATTCTCAAAACGTCGACTCTCCTGCTTCTCGGATGATGGCTGATTTGCTGTAGTTTTTGACTGATGTTAATACATTAGTTAATAAGGCAGAAGGAACCAAAGACAGAACCTTCGTTCACAGAAGTATAAATTGTCAGAGCTATACAAGTCTATGTTTAGGCAATGTTGGAACACTGTGCATAGTTCTGGGAGCCATATTGCAGGAAGGATGTGATTGTAGTGGAGGGGTGCAGAGGAGATTCACCGGGATGCTCCCTAGGTTGGAGCATATCAGCTATGGAGAGAGGCTGGATAAGCTCAGACTGTTTACTTTGGAGCACAGAAGGCTGCGGGAGAGGTAATTCACAAGGATAAGATTACGAGGTGAATTTCCAGAAAGATTTTTGCTGATGTCCCAAACCCAGTGTGCAAAATTAAATCTTATGGGATTGTGGCAAATATTTGGACATGGTTACAGAATGGGACAGCTGGCAGGAAAGAGTGAGTAAAAGTTTTTGATTTTGATTTTATGACTAGGTGTATTTTCCAGGATAAATACAATAAAATACAGTGAAATGTTTTCACTTGTTTCCACAAAGTGGTGCCATTTTGAATAATTGAAGACAGTGGAATAAACAGGGGATACAGCCTGAAGAGAGTTTATGGGTTGTGAAACAGCTCCTAACCATCGACCACCCCTGCAACCCAACCCCTTCATGACAGCTTCATCCCCATCTACACCAGACCCCAGCAACATCGAAGTTTCTGATCCTCAAGCACCATCTTTGCCATTGGGCAGATACTCGTCCATCACCAGCTCATTGTCTCCTCTGCCAGGCCATTCCAATATCATGTCTCTTACTGCGGGGCCCACCTTATCGATGTTACCATCATGGCCTTCCACTATCCGCTTCACCACAACCAGTGCAGGACCCAACCAACAACATGTCTCCAATCTTCGGCCATCACCTTTTACTGCTGGGCCCTATCTCACTCATATTGATTCTGCTGATGTTGCAGCTGCCAATTCCAGGTCATGTGCTTGCTCCAGGAAAGTAAGTAAGGACTAATTCTCCTCCGCATTGGGCTTAGCTTGAGTTCCAAACCGTGGGTCCAGCTTTAGGTCAGTAAATTACAAAAAGAAAAGTGGAGGAGAAAATATGAAAAAGAAAGCAGGTCAGCAAAGAAGCACTTGGACCCGAAAAACAGGAATAAAAGGATGCGTTTATTGGAGATGAAGGCTCGTGGAGTATCTCACGATTATGTCCTTGGATCTCAGCTATTCGCAAACACCTCAAACATTTGGTTGACGGAATCAATTGTAATATATCTCAGTATGCTGTCGGAGAAATGCATTGAGGAGATTCTTGGCCATGGTGAGAACGTGGGAGGCTCACTGTATTGAATGACCTACTCCTTTCCCAATGTTTCTATGTAGTCTGTGGATAAGCACTTTCAATGTTGTCACAAGCTCTCAGATGTTAGGAAGGAGGTCTCTGCAGTGTTGACAGGCCTGTGTTTCGCTTTTCTAATGCAGAAGCTGATGCCGGGTGTCCTGACCAGTTTTATCCTTTAAGACTTCAGAGCAGTTTGATACAATTGAGTGTCTTGTTTGGCCATTTCAGAGACCATTGAAGAGAATATCACATGTCTGTGTGTCTGGAGTCACTTTTAGGCCAGACAAGGAAAACACGGGAGATTCACTTCCTGAAAGAACATTGGGGAAGCAAATTGGTGTTTATAATTGAAATTGGTTTCAAGGTCTTTATTACTGACTCAAGATTTTAGATCTCGATATTTTATTAATTGTTATTAACTTCCACCAGCTGCCAGAGCATTAGCCTGGTCTGGATTAGAAATCCAGTGACATTTCCATCTCCACATAGTAACCTATCGCAAACCACACTGAGCAGTTCATTTCTGTGCTGCTTGACATCACTGTCAAAAAGAACTCCCAACAACTTAACTCTCCTCTAAAGGGACTTGTCATAGTTAAGTAATTTTCCACATTGCAATATAGATGTCAGAGGTGGAACTGGAATGAAACAGCTTCCCCAGGGACACGGCTTGTTGTACATTGCCTTTGTCATATCTACGGTGTTCAGATGTTTCTTCATGTCACATAGAGCGAATCGATTATTTATAAACTGCCATCTGTAATTCTGTGGGCATCCTGACGAGGTGAGGTAGATCATTGACTCAATATTTCTGGCTGAGTACGTCGCAGATAACTACATGCTTCTCTTTTGCACTGATGTGCAGGGCTGTTCCATTATTAAGGAGGGGGACATGTGTTGGGTCCTCTCGTGCAGTGAGTTGTTCAATCAATTAACGACTGGACCTGGCAGGACAGTAGAGCTTCGAACTGATCAGTTGGTCTTGCAATCATTCCGCCCTCCCTTTCAGATGGTAGCTCTGCTGTTTGCAATGTAAACAGTCAAGTGTGGTAGCTTTATGGTTTGCCATCAGTTGTAGGTACACATAGTTCTGCCATGTCATGTTAACCACACTCGTCGCTGAGGCATAGATTCGCTTATTGGTCATGGTAGACCGAGGGATAATCCCAGGCAAAAAGTTACAGATTATGGTTGAATATAATTTTGCTTATGTTGCTGTTGTGGTCTATAACATCACATGCAACACGCAGTTTGAGCTGCAATATCTCCAATACAGTTCTGCCCCTAGTTCACACCAAGTCCCACTCACCCATCAGCCATGTACTCCGTGGCCTACTCTGGTTTCTGATGTGGCACACTTCCAATTTTATATTCTCATTCTACTGAGGGTCTCTCCATGGTGTCATACTTACAATTTGTCTCATTTCCCAACACCCTTTAACATAATTATCTGAACCCTTTCCTTTCCAGTATGTGCTACCTTCTGTGTTTAGAGTGAATGCCTGTCCCTCTGTTTCACTCCCTAACTAACAGTAAGAACTCTGTAGTTTCAGTGATGCCAGCCTTACTTCATATCAGAGACACGGAAATTGTGCATCCTGTGTTATCTTTCACTACCCGGTATATGCGCTCCAGGTTGAACAGGGCGTTTGAGCCACGTTGACACATGTCTTTGAAACGTGGTGAAAAGCAGAAATTGCTAGATAAATTAAGCAGGTCTGGCAGCATCAGTGGAGTCAAAGCAGACTTAATCATTTGGGTGCACTGACCATTCTTCAAGGCTCACAGTTTTTTGTTGTTCTTGTTTCAGATTTCATGTATCCAGAGTTATTTGTTTAATTGAAAATGTGCTTTTTCATTTCTGGAGAAACACAGCAGATCTGGCAGCATCCACGGAGAGAGAGAAACATAGTTAGCATTTCAAGTTCAGTGTGACTCCGCTTCAGAACAGAAAAGGATTGGAAAATGGGCTTTTAACTCCCTTGACCGAGGTAGAGGAGGGGTTACCGGAAACAAGATGGTGTGGAGGAGCAATGCCACTGAAAAATTGACTTTTATTTCTGGTAAAAGAGAATCAAATGTAAAATGAGTATTAATTAGATTGTGAAGGGGGGAATGGGTTCCTTAATTAAGTGCAAGACAAACGATTCACAAACAGGGCAAGTTCAATGGGAGACCAGGAGAAAGAATGTGTGAAGAATGGAGAACAGCCATAATGCTGTCAGGCTGTGGAAGTATGGAATTGAATAAAAACTCCTTCAGGATAGAACGTACCAAGGTCTAAAGTGAGGTGTTACTCGAGGTTGAGTTGTGCTTCATTGGAGCATTACAGCGGCCCAGGACTGAAATGTTAGCATGACAGCAAGGTACTTTATTGAAATGGGAAGCAATGATAAGGTCAAGGTTATTCCCACAGACAGAGTGGGAGTGTTCCTCAAAACAATTTATGTTTGGTCCCCCCAATGTAAAGGAGACTGCATTGTGAGCAGCAATGACAGGAGACTGGATTGAAAGAGTAAAAGTGAAATGCTGCTTCATCTGGAAGATGTGTATTAGGTTGTTATGAAATAACGAATGTGTCTGCGATCTTTTCAAATGTCCAGATGTATTACTTCTTATATATCTTTGAAGGTTACCACTCAGGTGGATAGAGTTTGTAAGAAGGCCTATGGAGTATTATCGTTCATTAGCAGAGGGATTGAATTCAAGAGTCGTGAAGTGATGTTGCAGCTGTACAGGACTTTGGTTAGGCCACATTTGGAGTACTGTGTGCAGTTCTGGTCGCCTCACTTTAGGAAAGATGTGGAAGCTTTGGAGAGGGTGCAGAGAAGATTTACCAGGATGTTGCCTGGAATGGAGAGTAGGTCGTACGAGGATAGGTTGAGAGTTCTCGGCCTTTTCTCGTAGGAACGGCGAAGGATGAGGGGTGACTTGATAGGGGTTTATAAGATGATCAGAGGAATAGATAGAGTAGACAGTCAGAAACTTTTTCCCCGGGTACAACAGAGTGTTACAAGGGGACATAAATTTAAGGTGAAGGGTGGAAGGTATAGGGGAGATGTCAGGGGTGGGTTCTTTACCCAGAGAGTGGTGGGGGCATGGAATGCGCTGCCCGTGGGAGTGGTAGAGTCAGATTCATTGGCGACCTTGAAGCGGCATTTGGATAGGTACATGGATGGGTGCTTAATCTAGGTTAGAAGTTCGGCACAACATCGTGGGCCGAAGGGCCTGTACTGTGCTGTATTGTTCTATGTTCTATGTTCTATGTTCTATATGTGGACCACCTAGCTCCACAGCTTGGAGAGAGGAAGTACTATAGGTGCGGGGGGCCAGAGTTAATAAACTTGGAGCTGGATAAACACAGCAGACCAGGCAGAATCAGAGGAGCAGCAAAGACACTATTTTGATGTTGGACCTTTCGTCAGGACTGATGAGGAGGAGGGGAGCCTAGAAATGGAGTGATGGGATATGGAAGGGCGGCGGGTAGATATGGTGGTGGGAGGCACATGCAGGTATGAGGTTACTGTGATTGGTCAGTGGGAAGGATGGAGCAGATGCAGGTTGGTCTGGTCAGGTAAAAGGGACATGGAATAAGGCTGTGGGTGGAGGGATTTTGAAGCGGCTTCAGTCAATATTGGGGCCACTGGGCTATCAGCTTCAAAGGTACACTCTCAGGTGGTGTTCCTCTGACAGTGGACAGGCTAAGAATGAGCATGTCGCTGGACGAGTGGGAGTGGAAATTAAAACGAATGGTAACTGGAAAGTCGGGTTGTTTGTTTCATGCAGAGCACTAGTGCTCCACACAGAGTCTGATCCTGACCCACTCAGCACATCTCCAACTCCCAACGTTGTCTCCTCTATGTTGTGGAGATGAAAGGGAGACTCAGGGACATATTCTGCTCTCTGCACGCTTGAACAAACAAACTCAGCATTCCAGTTGCCATCCATTTCAATCACTCCCCTCCCCTTGCTCATCCAGCAACAGGTCTATCTTTGGCCTCCTCCACTTTCAGAGTGAAGCCAAACAGAAACTGGGGAACACAAGTTGATATTTCAGCTGGAGACCTTAGAGCTCAAGTCTCAATATTGAATTCACTGGAATGAAAGTCTCTCTACCCACAGCCTTATCCCATGTCCCCTTCTCTGACCTGACCAAAGCTGTCCATCTTCCCATTCGTATATCTGTTGCACCCTTCCCACAGACCAATCACAGTAATTCCCTGCCTGCATCCCCCTATCGCCATTCCACCTACCCTTCCACCAGCCCAACGACCCTCCCCCTATTTACTTCCCGGATCCCCTTTCCCACCCCAATCCTGATGAAGTCTTTCAACCTGAAACGTTGACTTTCCTGTTCCTAGGATGCTGTCTCACTTGCTTTGCTTTTTCAGCTTCATATGTATTGGCTACATAGTTGCACGTTGGGACCTTATCAGCAACAGATTTTATTGTGCTTTTTATGCATTCCTTGTTGTCTGTTTACTGACAAGCTTATCTCAACATTCTCACTGCAGGATCTAGGAAACAGTCTTTTTGTCAATAATGCTCCTGTCTGCTTCGAACTGATTTCCTTTGTTTTAACCATACTTTCATCTTTGCTGTTCGCAATGGCATTGTAAACGTAACTCTTGTTATGCTGTAGATTAATCACACAATTTCCAATATACTTCACAACTTCCTGGTTCTTATACTCCACACATCTATTCATAAACCCAAAGATCCAATAAGTCTTCGATAATTTCCTGTCTTCTGTGTCCCTCTCTCCTTAAACGGGGAGGTTATATTTGCCAGTCCGCCCTTACTCCAAATTTTCCTGAACGATCACTAGCAATGCCTCCACAATTACCTTCGATATCTCTTTAGAACTACGAGCTGCTGTCCAACTGGTCTCGCTGATTGATTCAACTTCACCTTCCCTAGCACCTTCTCCTTACTGAGGTCAGTATACTCACCTCTATACCCTGACTGTCTTGAAGTTCTGGCATTTTGCGGGTGTCTTCCACCGTCAAGACTGATGCAAAGTATCTATTCAATTCCTCTGCCATTCCAGTGCTTCCCATAACTACTCAAGCCTAATTTTACAATAGTCCTTTGTTTGTTTTGTTTACTCCCTGTCGACCTGGTTATATATCTAAAAATCGCTTTCCATATTATTTTACACTATTAAGAAGCATAATATTATATTTCACCCTCTCCTCCCATTTGCTGTTATTAGTTATCCGTGATGGAATTTGTAGACTTCGTAATCCTTTGGATTCCAAATAATCTTCACCACATTGTGTGTATTTTCTTTTCTTTTTATGCTTTCCCTGAATTCGTTATCACTCACGGCTGACTTGTCTTCTGCTGAATATTGTTCTTCTTACTTGGGATGAGTTTTTTATGTGCTGCTGAATTATCTCCAGATACCTCTGTCATTGCTGATTACCATCTTCCCGTGCTCAGCTTCCCTTCCAACTAACTCTGGCCATCTGCTCCCTCATGTCTTGTAGTTACATTACTCAATTATAAGACATCACATTCAAAAGTGAACAATAGATGTAAACAGAAGGAGGGAAGTCTGAGGCATGGGACAGAAAGAATGATTGGGCGATTTATTAATTAGATTAAAAGAGAAATCGAGAGATAGAGAGAGAGAATATAGACATGGAGATGTAAAAATAGAGAAGTCTACATGACTGATAGATATAGATGTACATCTGTATTTGGTTTGATAATTCCTGTGTATTGTGGTCCTTTCTACAATGTATGTGAAACAGATTAATATGTTGAAATGTGGGTCTGATGCAATAACTTTTATCTCCATCAATATGACAGGCAACAGCGGTTGACAGAACCAGCAGACCAATGTATATGATTCCCGGTAGAAAATGGATTAACTGAAATAAATTGGAGCACAAGAAGCAGGAAGTTATAACATACATCCTGATAAGAATTAGAGATTAGGTCTGGGAATGCAAGGAATAGGCAGGAGGCAGAGTGTACGTTGAAAGAAGGGGAACATAACATCTCAGCTGAAGACTAAATAACATGTTAACGTTTTATAAATTTTGTACATCACATGCATCATTTTTGTTAAATATGTCTCTCTTGTTCATTCTGAATATGGTGCACACATATGAACAGTCTTATGTATCTGCACGCACGCATGCACACACACACCCACACACACAGACACACTCACTCACACACACAGACACACATACAGTAACCCTCACACACACAGAGACACACGCACAGACACCCACACACACAGACGTGCACTCACACACATGTAAACATTCACACACACTCTCACACACAGAGACACACACACACGCACTCACACACACTGATCAATCGTTGTTCGGCCATTCCATTTCAAAATATCCTGTTTTATTTACACCGTAATTTGCATTTCCTTCTTCCGAATATATTCTTTTTCATTCTCTACATTTGATTTTATTCTGTCTGTCAAGAAGACATTGGGTCTTGGGGGATGTAACTTTACTCCTCGTCAGTCTCCACAGTCACTGTCTTCTATTCCTTTCTGTTTCTTAGCCCATGGAAAATACATATTGTGTCGGACCCTTGAATCCCGATAAACAGGTCTTTTTTTTTAGATTACATACGGTATGGAAACAGGCCCTTCAGCCCAACAAGTCCACATCGACCGTCAGAAGATTAACCCACCCAAACCCATTCCCCTACCCTCTATTCACCCCTGACACTACGGGCAATTTAGTATGGCCAATTCACCTAACCTGCATATCTTTGGACTGTGGGAGGAAACCGTGACACCCGGAGAAAACCCACGCAGACACAAGGCCAATGTGCAAACGCTACACAGACAGTTACCCAAGGCTGTTCAGTAAACAAAACATGTACTTTTGTGCTAAGGCTACAACAGATATAAAAAAGAAAAGGCAAACAAATTGTCCAATAAGATGTTTGCATATTTGCAAGCAACTTATTGAATTGCATTGTGAAAACGATAATTAACCGATAAAAGATATGAGAGTATAATGCAGCAAAATCCGTAGCACAGTGAGAGAATAACAAGCAATTACATTTAAACTTGAGGATTATGGACTAACATTTATTATGTCCAGAAAAAAGATGGTGATTTTATGAGGAATTGCATTTTCCCCATGATATGTAATTCCCAATAGTTCACATTTCAGTGTGGAGACCCCATGCTGGTTGAGAGGGAGCACCAGACTCTGAATGAATTCTCACCGTCTCAATGTGCATTTGTTGTGTGTCTCTGCACTGTTCATAAATCTATCAGCAGCCTTAATGCCTTACTCCTGAAATAGTTCGCCATTCCCACAAGCTTCTGACCTCTATAGGAGTATAATAATGTCTTCTCGGTGATAAAAGGCATTTCCTTGTGACTTGACACAAACCATTCCCTTTTCCCTCTCACGTTCAGCAAACCAAGTTAAAGTGACACATATGTACCACGAGCAAAGGGACCAGGAGGAACAACATACAGCAGTCTATCTGTGTAGACTCGGCTTCACTCTTTGTTTTGTTGGGGCATCAAAGACATCTTCCTATTTCTGTATACGTGGTTCGATAGTCTGAATGGCCACCTCCTGGTCATCTGGAAGCTGCTCAAGGATCTGACTTGGCGACTCCATTCCTGTTTAATATCTCGATGTGCTGAATGTACTCCTTCACTCCTTATGTAATAGGCAGGAGGGTCTGAATGGGCTAGCCTGATTCTTGTCCAATAGTTTCAATGGATTGAATGGCGTCCTTGTATTCTGTTGAAACCAAGTTTCACGCAGAAGCTTATGCTCAGAAATGGTGATTCACCTGCTCTTCGGATGCTGCCTGACCTGCTGTGCTTTTACAGCGCTACATTCTCGAGTCTTCAGTCACTGAATGGTCTCCTCTGTTTCTGTGCACCAGGTTATCGGAATAAATGAACTCCAAATGCTCCTGTCTTGCAGTTTTGAGGAACTGAATGGAACATAGGGACGTATGACCGAGGAGTAGGAGTGTGCCATTAGACACTTTAAGCCTTCTCAACTAGGCAGTAAGATCGTGGCTGACTTGGATGTGCTCTCAGCCCCACTTCCATATCTGTAGTTCATTGTCCTTTACTGTCCAATATGTAAATTCTTTGACTAAATGCAAACACACAGGCACCACAAACCTCTGGGGAGGAGCATTCCCACTCAAACAACCCTTTGTGAAAATCTCCTCATCCTTGTTCAGACTGGGGTTGGACGGACCACTGTTTCATTTTCTAGTCCCGTTCCTCCATTGATCATGATTAATTTTAAATGTAACCCGGTTGGTGATATGACGAATGATATAGGTCTCAAACTAGATCAGGTTCTTTGCTGGGGACAAGTCATCTCGATATCTTACATTTGCAAAAATAATTCACCAAAGCAAAGTGACTCAAAGCTAAGATGGAAAAATACATGGCAAACAGTTTGGACAAATATTTACATTAATATTTATCTTTCAACATACACACAGACACACACACTAAGACATACACAGTGTCTCACACACGCAAGTGCACACAGACACACACATACACATGTCTAATTACAATCAGGGAAAAAAAACTTGCAAAATATCAGCTTGAAAGAGCTTTGTACAAGCAATAGTTAAACTCACGACAAAAGTAAAATAATTAAATGTTCTTCTGCCTCTGAGGTTGTTCCGCACACACAAGCAGGATTTATTCCTGAAACAGTCGGATTCGGCTGAAATTCGTTTGAATTTAGGCAATAGGGAGATGCCAATGATTCCTCAACTGTAATCCTACATGAATGATAAAGATGACTGAATGGTTTTCACCTCTCATACATTTCTGCGAGAAGGAACAAGAAAAACGGAGTGAGCAATAAGCAGTGGCTTTTCCAGCATGTTGCATTTTCTCCATCTCGGAGCAGAAATATACAATAATGTTATCTGAACACCAAACTGGACCACGTGAGGCCTCCTTGAACATTCTTGGCACTGTATGACTATGTCCATATTCTCTGCTCCATGTAGGAGTTTTAATGAAGATATGTTTGTATGTGTCCTCATATTTTTGTCCAATATAATCATGTCTTCATAGTACTTGTTTTCTTATACTATGAAAAGAGTATATAACATATACATGTTGTTTTCTTAAATTTGAATCCTCAGTTCTAGACTCCCATACCAGAGAAAATGTCCATAGGCTATGCACCAGATACACTCTCCTCAATATCTTATACGGTTCAATACCAACGCCTATCGTTCTCAATCCTGAAGTGCTCTCGCCTTATAGAGGTTTATATCATCATGAGGAGCAAGGAAATGGTGAAGATCCAAGAACATTTTCCTAGCTTAGGGCAGTCGAAAACTAGAGCACATAGATTGAAGGTGAGGGGAGAAAGATATAAAAAGGACAAAAGTGGTAACTTTTCACAGAGTGTATAGAATGAACTGCCAGAGGAAATGTTTGAGGCTGGGACAGCTACGGTATTTAAAGCAATTTGAATGAAGCCATTTGAGCGAACACGAAGGTTTTATGGGATATGGGCCAAGTGCTGGCAAATGAAACGTGATTAATTTAGGACACCTGGGCGGCATGGATATGGTGCAGTGAAGGGTCTGTTTCTGTGCTGTATGACAGAATAAGGCCTTCTTTCAAGGAACAAGTACAGTGAAACATCTTCGCAAAGCTTCTTAAAGCGATTGAGTATATTTATTTTTCAGTTTATGGAATCATCACAGCCCACAATACATCAGGTGTTGACTCAGAAATCCCCTGTACAGATGCAGTAAAACATCCTGATCGCCTTTTCGTGAGGTAATCATTCCATATACCTTCCTAAATATTTGCTGTATCTGCATACTAACCCCGTGTGATGTATGTACCAGGGTGAACAACAGGCCTTTGTACAACTGAGTTTTGTGCTCTCTCTTCTTTTAATTAGTTTACTGTTGTTTTACTCTTCTGCCACAGCACAAACCTCGGTAGCCCATGTTATCCTGTTTCTACTGAAGGTTTGCACACTAACTTTCCCTGTCTATATCACATTACAGACTCTCTACCTCCACTTGACATCTTATCGAATCTTCATGGTTGAGACAATTGAGTTCCATCCAATCAGTCCACACACGCAAATCATTTACAGATTTGCCTTGACCTCGGTTCCCCAAACCCCTTCTAAAACACTTGCTATTGTGCACCAATACCTACGAAGCTTGTGTCATGATCACAAGCAATAAGTAAGTATACCAACATCTATTGTACATTTGGGACACATTGGGGATGGTCCTGGCTTAAATTTGACAAGCTGCTCCAGTGTCAATTAAACGCTGTGGAGTACCTTCAACTGCATAGCCTACGTCCTATTGCAAATTGAAATCTTCCTTACGGTTTCCCAAACATCTTCCCACTCCTCTGGTGAGATCTCCACCCACACTTCCTGAGCCCAGATTCCATGCAGCCGCTCTATATCCTTTGGGACACTATCTCTTAATAAATCATAGAGGGTGCTGACCGAGAGAGCACCTGTGGACCGAAGCACTCTTCTCTCCATTTTCGACCTATGGGGAATAAACCATTAATGTAGTATATTTTACTGTATAGAATTCCTCATCTGAAAGTAACGAAAGTGGCCCCTCCAAGATAACTCATATTTCTGGCTCAGCTGCTCGAAAACCATCCTGACCACCACGTCAAATAATTCTCCCAAACAGGAAACTCCTCTGGACTCTCTGAGCCGGAAGGCAGAATCCATCAATCCCAACTGGGATCCTACCAATCCTACAATGGGAATAAAGGGGAAGTATATTTTTGTAAATTGCCATCACTTTGTCGCATCATTTTACAGGCTTTAACTATTTGAAGGACAATTGGATCTCTGCAATTGCCCATAACAGTCCGTATCTTGTCCATGAACAACAGATTAATGAGGGGACATTTTGCCTGGGATGCCTTAATGTCCAGCCAAACTAACCGCAGGTCTTTGCAAGCTCAATCAGCCACATACGATTACAGGGAACCTAGTTGGTATTTCTTAAAGTCCAGAAAATTCACACCCTTCATCTCCTGCAGAACCTGTAATTTGGCGAGCTTCATAAGAGGCCACCTGTGGTGCCAGATAAACAAGCTTAACCAACAGTAAAGCCTCCATAGCACCGACCTGGAGACCATCAAAATGGACATTCGGTTGGGATAGAAGAAACGAGGAAGTACATTCCTATTAACTGGAGGGATTCTACCCAATCAAGATATTGGAATACCTTCCCAGAGCCGAAGGTCGTGTCTTATCTTGTCGAGCACCTGCACGAAGTTTGCTTTATATCATTGACCGAAGGCTGGTGTGACAAAAATGCCTAAATAGAGGAAACCTCCTTGTGAGCATCTGAAAGGGAATCGGATTGCACCCCCACTATCAGGTACTCGAATAACACCCCAACAGGCATGGCCTCAGATTTCATAAAATTGATGTTATACCCCGAGAAAGATCCAAAGAAATCAATCACTTCTATTTAACGGGGCAAAGATATCATCGGGTTTTTTAGAAAGACAAGAACATCATCTGAAAAAGGATGATATTATGCCTTCCTGGCCTTACCACCCATTCAGTTATATTGGGACCCCTCTGGGTGGCCTCTGCCAACGGCTCAATCACCAATACAAATAATAACGGCTGCATCTGCCGATGCAAAAATTATACCATTAGACCTTACACCATTATTGAGAACTGCTGCTGCTTTAGCGTCACTATATAATTCTGCCATCCACCAGGCAAAGACACCTCTAAGGCCAAACGGTTCCAAGACATGAAAGAGGTGTGGCCACTACACCCAATCAAATGCTTTCTGTGCATCCAGCGAGACTACCAAGCCTTGAATCGACCTTGCTGGCACACATGAACCATAGTTAGCACTCTCCTGATATCAATAGTGGACCTGCGACTCCTAATAACACCTGTCTACTCCTCTTTCACAATGAAGGACAAGACCTTCTCCAGCCTCAATGCTTTTATTTTCGACAAAATTTTAAAGTCCACAGTTTTAATAACAGTATAGGCCTGTACGAATAGGCAATCCTCTGGGGTTTTCCCTCTCTTGAGAATAAGTGAAATATTTGCTTTTCTCTGAGAGGATGGGAGGCAGTCCTGTCTACAAAAATAATTCAATCTATCCAACATTGGCCCAGCCATCATGTCTATGAACTCCTAAGTCCGCAAGCCATCTGGGCCAGTTGGTTTGCGACTCTGGAGCTGCCTTACCGCATCCTGTATCCCTTGGATTGTCAGGGGGGGAATTCAAAAGAGACTCCTGCTCTGAAGTTACATCCGGGAGGTCCAGGGTCTTAAAAAGGACTCCGTCTTCACTAATCTGTCCGCACAATCCTCTGACTGGAGCCAGAGTAGAACTTACTGAATGCTGCATTAACCCTTTTTGGATCGTAGGTGATAGTACCAGCATTCTCTCTAATGGATGTAATAGATTGGGGGCATTCTTCTTTCTGGCCAAGTGCACCAAATACCTTCTCAGTTTAACACCATACTTGAATAATCTCTGTTTCACAAAGGAAATCTCCCTCGTTGCTGGCTGGGTGAGTACAGTGTTCATAGCAGCCCGGAGGGCTGTAATCTGCTACAACTTAGTTACAGACAGTCTGTCAATGTATGCTGTCTCAGCTGCCTTCATTAAAGCCTTAAGTATACGCTATTGCTTTCCCTTCTGCCGCTTCTGAGTCACCGAGTAAGAAATAATCAACCCCCTTGCATAGGCCTTGGCAGTCTTCCAGTACACCGACGGATTACTGTCCATACCCAAGGTAATGTCCCAATAAGAACTTAAATTCCCGCGAAAAGTATTCAATGAATTTGAATCTTTCAGGAGGCAAGTATCCATGCGCCAGTGCTGTGAGCCTGTCCCATCGCCATCGGTCTGTACATCCACGTACACTGCTGCATGATCAGAATTTTGCAGGGCAGCATCGAATTTAAAAAGGTCAATGGGGCAAAACATATGTCAATCCTGGTATAGCACTTACGTGGTTTAGAAAAAAGGTGAAGTCTCTACCTTCAGGGTGAAGACATCTCAAACGTCCACCAACGCAGCTCCCTGTTCAGGTCCACCTGCTGCCTTGAAGGCGGGGGAAATACCCGTGAGACCCCTTGACATCCTGTCCACTTTGGGGTCCATAAGTCAGTTGAAGTCTCCCTTTTATTTGTACGATGTTCACCAATGATCATCAACCTGGAGAGCGCATCCATTATAAATTTGAGGGGTGTGCTAGGGGCAATATTATACAATGTTCCATATTCCTCTCCATGTATTAAAGCTTTAAAGGAACAGAAACCACTCCTTAATTTCGTCTATCAACTGAAGCGGAAGGTTTGAATGAATGAGTGAAGCTACTCCTCTACATTTAGAATTAAAGGATGAAATAAACACTGGGCCGCAACGTCCCTGCTGTAACTTTAAGTGCTCCATATCCGTTAGATGTGTTTCTTGCAGCAAGGCTACATCGACCCGTTCCTTTCTGATGCTTCAAAGTATCTTTTTCTCTTACTCTGTAAGTGACGCTCCACGTGCACCATTTAAACGAGCGGTTAGACATAGCCATCCGAAACAGCCCATAACCCACTGGGAAAAGAACCCCATTTGTAGCGCGCCGAGTCAAAGCAGTAAACAGTTCATACCAGCTTGAAAATATACCTACAATAACAACCAAATCAAAACTTCGAACAACTATTTCTACAATGAACCAACATATAACACAAAAAAGTGGAGACTTTCCCCCTTCCTGCAGTGGGTGTTCATATTACCCATTAATCCCCCATGGCTTCTCCTAGCTGAAGCCGCTCTACAAATCAAGGCAAAACAAAGTTTAAAAAAAGTTGCACGCGTCTTACAACAAGAAAATTAAAAGTGTGCATTCAATCCGTCCCATCCATACTTTGACCCGAGGCAGTCCTGGTGAAACAAAATGTAACCACCCCCACCATCCCCAAACCCCCTTTTTCATTCCGAGCTAAGTGATAGAAACGAAAAGCAAATGATAGACAAACAAAGGATAATGGGAATGGAGGAAGAAAGGAGAAGAGAGAGAAAAGGGAAAAAAAATGGGACTTCCACGTACTAAAAAAAAGAGGTAAACCCGGTAAACTCCAGAGAAATCAAAGAGAACATAATTATCCATATTATTTCAACCAGCCAGTCTATTTTAATGTGTTTATGAAGTCCTTTGAGCTTTCCGGTGAGTCAAAATTAAACCCAGACCCTCCATGGTTGACACATAATATTGCTGGATATCTTACCAGAATATTCACATCCCTCAGGATCCTTTTTATCTTATCAAAGGCCTGCCTCTTGCGGATCACAGCCGTAGGAAGGTCTTCGAAAAACATAATTCGTGATCCTTTGTAGATCAGAGCCTAGGAATCCTTCCCCAGAGCTCGGGAAGCTTACAGCACTTTTTTTTTCTCTATCGTGTTGGACTTGCACTTGGACCGGGTGGGGGCGCTGATCTGATCTGGTCTTGCACACTGCGACCCAGTGGGCCCAATCGACACGCACCCAGTCTGCCCCTGACTTCCAGCTTCAAAAATTGTATGAGCCATTGCTCCAAGAAGCTGACAACCTGTCTTTCTTCTTCTCGTTTCGGCAGCCTTACCAGGCTGATGTCCTTCTGACGGCCCCGATTTTCGAGGTCGTCGACCTACTGTGCTAAGGCCCTTACCTAACATTGCAGGGCTTGGACCCAAACCACCGAGGATTCTGCCGTGTTTTCCATAGCCGCAGTCTGCAGTTCCACCTCGACGATGCGCGGCCCGAGACGCTGGGTCTCCTGGTCCTGCTTCTGCAGCTTGGTTGAGATCAGTTTCAGCCTGGTTCGGGTCTCCTCGATCGCTAAATCAATCTTCTCTCGCAGGCTCTGAAATCCGAGAACAGGCTCTACTCCACAGACAAGTCCCCTGGGGCGTTCGCAGAGGCCGATGTCACAGCCACGGGTGTATCCATCGCTGCAGTGCCCTGCTGGCTGTGATCCTCATGGTCCTTTTCCCTTAGTCATTTTCCTGAATCACTTAAAATGGCATAGAGCAATACTGCAGATCAAAAACGACCGATTTTATCACAATAAGGAAAAAAGAGAGAGTGAATGCATTGCTTTGTCTGGGTCATGGTGCAGAGCTCAGCAGGGCAGACCTACTGGATCGCCGCCATCTTGGATCTCACCTGAATAATCAATGTTAACAAACTTTTTTTGAAATGGTTTGCAAATGTTTCTTAGGTAAAAACAATGACTGCAGTCGCTGGACACCAGAGTTTAGATTAGAGTGGTGCTGGAAAAGTACAGCAGTTCAAGGAGCATTCGAGGAGCAGGAAAATCGAAGTTTTGAGCAAGACCTTCATCAGGAATACATCAGAAGATGTTTCTTCTGGGGGGACACAATGGAGAACTATTGGATGTGATATAGTTAGATATTCAGGTGGATGTTTAAGAGTTCAGAAAGTGAATAGCAAACAAAATTGAACCAACGTGGTTTTGAGCGACTTTTGGAAATGGAAAGGTAAAAGAGAAGTTGGCCTTTATTTAACGGAAATTGGAATATCGAAATAAAGGCGTTCTGCACAGACTGTATGCAGTGTGGATGAAATTATACCTGTGTTCTGGACTGTTTGAAAGAATGAGAGGTGATCTCAGGGAAACTTAGAAAATTCACCTACAGCAGACTGACTAATACAGGGGCATGGAGAAGTGCAGCAGGCAAAGGTAGGGGGATCCCGAGAAAAAACATCAAGCTGAACAGAATAACCAGGGAAAAATTAGGACCCATTTCGAAACCAAGGGGCTAATCAGTATGTGAAACTGGGGAAATTTGATAATCTGTGACATGAGAGCTCCACATTTGTTTTAGTTGGGAGAAGGAAGATGCAGTTACAGAATTCTAGAAGATGGACTGGGAAGCTCTCGAACAGATTGATATAAGATGCAAGTTTTGATTTATCGTTTTGGATGATGTAAAGTCCAGATGAGTTGTATCGCAGGATGCTGTTGGAGACAAGAGAGGAAATGTCCTGATCTAAATGTTTAAGTCGAATATGACCAAACAAGGGAGGTGCTAGATAGCTGGAGAACAGCAATGTGGTCCCAAGTTATTGGAAAGTTGGTAGAGATAGACCAGTGTCTGGTTGTGTACCACAGCGAGCAGTGAAGTGCATCTAATTTCTTGTGGTATTCATAAATGATGTAAATGTGAATGTGGAGGGAGTGGTGGGGGTGGGGACTGAGCGTAATAAGAAATTTTGTGTTTGACACAAAGATTGGCCAAATGGTTGGCAGTGAGGAGGAAGGCCTTATGTTACAGGAAGATACAGGTGGAATAGTCAGATGGTCAGATATATGTCAGATGGAATGATACCCTGATAAATATGAGGTGATGCACTTTGGAAGATGAAGCCAGACAGGGAAGAATTAAATGAATAGCAGAACATTAGGGAGGTCAGAGGGTGTTTCTCCACACATCCCTGAATGTGATTGGACAGTGTAATGGCCAGTTAAGAAATCACATGGGACTTGCAGGCATAGTGTTTCTTCCTCGAGGCGACATTATGAGTTACACATGCCATTGGTTAGGCTATAGATGGAATACTGTGTGCCGTTCTGGCAGCCACATTACAGGAAGTGTTTTGGTTTCTCAGTCACATCAGAAGCTATTGGGGTTTCCACAGAGTTTGAAGCTTCAGTGGAAGTCTCCTGACTGCAACTCTCTAAATTTTCACTTGATTTGTTTTCCCTCCTAGTCTGGAGAAATGCAACTGAGAATCTGTGTCTGATCATTCCTTTTTGCCAAGTACATGTTTATGGGATAATACTGTATCAGAACACTTAATTATTGATAGAGTCTAGGCCAACGCCTTTAAATATTTTTGAGGAGCTCTGCTGTCGTCCATAACACGTGACTCCTTCTCTTCCTGTATAATAGGTTGGATGCACTAAATGGGCTATCTCTACACTTCTCCAATAATTTCATTGAGCTGAATGACTTCCTCATATTCCTGTGAAACTAGCGTGAGGAACTGAATACTCTCCTTCGTTTTAACTGTGGAAATGTGCAGTGTCCAGCAACACTGTTACATGAATGTTACTGATACTTCCAACAGCACAAGCCTTAATGTTGTCCAGGTCTTGCTGCACATGGACACAGGCTAGTTCAGGAGCTGAAGGGAGACATTTTTTTCTGAATACTGGGTGACCATCAGTGAACACCCTCACTTCTGATCTTTATAAAGCAGCTGAAGACGTTTGTGCTGAAGAAGCTACCTTGATGATTTTTTGCAGACATATCCAGGACTGCATGGACTTTTGTACACAAACCACAATAATTGTGCTTCATGCTTTAAATCATTGTAAACAGGGAAGTTTACAGCTCATTCCAATTAAGTGCAATCCTACTCAGGCTCCTTGAGACTGTTCTTAGTTAAATGACGCCTTGATGTCAGGGCGGGTCACTCTTCCCTGAGCTCTTGTGTTCACGTCTTTTGCTCATATCAATAAGTCACTTTGTGGGGGCAGGAAGTGCTTTTTGGCCATTCAGAGTTGAGGGCTGAAAAGAATTTAACATGAAAGAGTATATTAGGTCTTATGATCTTATTATGGGTGAACACCTGATTTTTTTTTGGGGGGGAGGTGGTAGTGTGGAGGAATGACATACCCCTGTTTATGTCGTTCTCACATTCCATTATTGGAAAGTAGAGGCTGTTATTTTCCTGGAAGCTCTGTTATTGAATGTTGCCAGATTGTCTGGATCATCTGTAGTTGAAGTTTGGGGGTTGTATTCACAGTGAAACTGGGTCTACAGCGTGACCAACAAATGAAGCACAAGTTGCAGAGAGGAGACAATCTGTAAAGAGAGATGAGGGGCCTCTTTCATACCCAGCCTGCGTTTTCCAATTACATCTCTCAAATCACCTCAAAGTGTGTGGGACAGTCTTGAGGGGCTGAATGGTCTCCTCTGTTTCTGTGCACCAGGGTATCGCAGTAAGTAGCTTCTAACTGTTCCTATCTAGCAGGTTTGAGGGGCTGAATGGAACACAGAAACATAGGACTGAGGAGCAGGAGTGGGCCATTAGAAACTTTGAGCCTTCTCCACCAGGCACTAAGATTGTGGCTGATCAGGTTATGGTCACAGCCACTCTTTCCTGACTGTATCCCATTATCCATGACTCACGTCTCTGTCAAATATTTAACTAACTCAACTTTGAATCAATGTAAACAAAGAGGCATCTCAAAGTGTGGGGAAGAGAATTCCCACATGAAATGCCTCTTTAGAATGTCTCCTAATCCTTCTTATAGAGTCTTATAGCATGCAAATTTGTCCATACTGATCAGACATCCCAATCTGATCGAGTCTGATTTGCCAGCATTTGGCTCATATTCCGCTATACCTCCTTATTCAGATACACATCAAGATGCCAGACTCCAGCATTTCCACTGGCAGATAATCCCATATGCACACCTCCCTCTGTATGAAAACATTGCCTCGAAGTACCATCTACAATATTTCCCCCGCATCTTAACCCTATACCCCCTATTTTTGGAATCCCCTATTCTGGGAAGTAGACATTGACTATTTACAAAATCCATGACCCTTACGATTTTATAAACCTCTATATGGTCAGCCCTAAACCTGTGATTCTAGAGGAAAAATCGCTTTAACCTATTCAGTCTCTGCTTATAGCTCAAACGCCCCAAACCTGGCAACATCCTTCTAAATCTTTTCTGAATCATTTCAAGTTTCACAGCAACCTTCGTGCAGCAGGGAGACCAGAACTGCACACAGTATTCCAAAATGTGACCTCACTGATATCCTGTACAGCTGTCACATGACATCCCAACTCCGAAACTCAATGCTCTGACCAATGATGGCAAACATGCCAAGCACCTTGTTCACTATCCTGTTCAGTTTGAAGGAGCGTTGCACCTACATCTCTCTCTCTCTCATTGCTCAGCAACATACTCAAAAACATTTCCATTAAGTAACCCGATTTGCTTTCCAAAATGAAGCACTTCATATTTATCTGAATAAAACACCATCTGCCACTCCTCAGCCCATTGGCCCATCTGATCGTGGTCTCATTGCACTCAGATTTTTTTTTTCATTACCCACAACAGCAATAATTTTGGTGTAATCTTCAAATTTGCTACAGTTACCACCTATGGTCACATCCACATCATTTCAGACTGGATGCCTCCAGTCTGAAAAACAATCCTCTGCCAACCTCTGTTGCCTCCATTCAATCTAATTTTTCATTCAATTGGCTTGGATGCGCTGTTTCCCATGTGACCTAACGTTACTAACTTGCCTAATATGCAGAGCTTTGTCGAAGAACTTGCTCCAGTCTATATGGAAAGCATCTACAACACTGTCTTTATCAATCTGCTTTGTCACCTCTTTAGCTCACTCAGTCAAATTAGTGTGACACGATTTCTCATGCAAAAAGCTACGGTGACTATCCCCAATCAATCCTTGCCTTTGAAAATGCCTGAAATTGGCTATCCCTCAGAATCCCCTCCAACAATTCACCCACCACTGACGTCAGGCTCACTGGTCCAGAGTTCCCTGGGTTGTTGAGTAACTGTTTTCTTTTCTACAGCCACTCCTCTATTGGTCACAGCAAATTATCGGTGTAACCAGTTTAATTATCACATAGGTCTCACATTGGGTCAGGGTCGTCCTAGGAAGAAGTCATGTAGGTTTCCTTCATCTGTTAAAATAACAAATTCATGACGAAAACAACGTTCCTCAAGCTATGATGGAAAGATGAATGACCAACAGTATTGAAATTATGAAAATGTACGTTGATATGTGGATGTAAATACACACACTAACACAGACAAATGCACGTAGCATAGAGCGTACAAAATTAGAGCAGAAAAAGGGCCATTTGGCCCTTCCAAACGACTGAACTTTTGATCATGGCGGATATGTTTTTCAAGCCAGTTCTACTACACTCTCACTACAAGCCTTGAGCCCATTTTAATCATAACTTATCGAGTTATATCCTAAAGACGTTAAGATGTGTGACTGTGCGGCACGCACATGGACATGTGTGTCTCTGTGTGTGGGTCTGAGTGTGTGTGCGCATGTCGGTGTGTGTATGTCCCTTTGGGTTTGTGCGTTCTGTTTGCATGCATTGACTCTGTGTGTGTGTCTATGCATGTGCATGTGTCTGTGTCTGTCTGTGTGCCTGCCTTTGTGTGTGTGTGTGTATCTGTGCGTGTGTGTGACTCTGTGTGTGTGTCTGTGTGTGTCTGTGTACGTGTCTGTGTACGTGTGTGTGATTATCTAATAGTAGGAGACAGCATTATCGAGGAGAGTTGTTTTTCAGACTGGAGGCCTGTTGTTATGGACTAGGCCAGACCACTCAAAATATTCTTAAGCAGGCAGTGCAGACCATTACTTTTAATTTATTTCAGTAAGTGCACAGTGAAAACGATCAGGTTTTAAAATAGACAAAAAATATTCACAAAACCACACAATGAAACACAAAGAACAGAATAAAGAACCCCTACAGAACTGAATCTATTCAAACTAGACTTAATTAGCTGTTCTGGAAGTACACAACCATCCCAACAAGCAAACTCCCCCCCCCCCCCTTAAGAACAGTACAAATGGAACAAATGCTTGCAGGTTGAATTTAGCAGGGCAGAAGGAGAGAGAGAGAGAGAGAGAGATAGAGAGAGAGATAGAGAGATAGAGAGAGAGAGAGAGAGAGAGAGAGAGAGAGAGAGAGAGAGAGAGAGAGAGAGAGAGAGAGAGAGAGAGAGAGGGAGGGAGAGAGAGAGAGAGAGAGAGAGAGAGAAATCCTGTCCACACAGATGAACTACAAACTGGTTCTGGACTGAACTGCTCACCTCGAGAGCTGACCGCTCCTCTTTCATTATACCTTTAATCACAAAACCGTTTAATCTCTGTACCAAACCAATCACCTTGGAGCTGGGAACTATCTACGACCCCTCTAAAAAAAATTCAAGGACACAGTATCTTTGAGAAAAGGAAGCTTTTAGAGAAAAGGGACCAGCTTTGTGACACTGTGCACAGTGGTGTTCTACAGGGACTTGTGCTCAATCGATTTTTATTTGACATTTAGACAAATGATTCAGATGAGAATTATAGAAGGCGTGGTTAGAAAGATTGTGGATGAAATCAAGTTTGGACAATAAAGATTACACAGGGACCTACATAAAATGGCTTGATGAATCTTAGAGTTGTACATCACGGAAGCAAACACTTTTGACCAACTCGTCCATGTCAACCTGATTTCTGAAATTAATCGTGCCCTGCTTGGGGCGGTGAGGTGGCTCAGTGGTTAGCACGACTGCCTCACAGTACCAGGGACCTGGGTTTGATTGATGGCTCTGGTGACTGACTGTGTGGATTTTGCACATTCTCGCTGTGTCTGTGTGGGTTTCCTCCCACAGTCCAAATTTATGCAGGTTATGTGAATTTGCTATGTTAAGTTGCACATAATGTCAGGTGGATTTGACAGGGGTAAATGTGGTGAGATGGTTCTGGGTGGGTAACTATTCAGAGGGTTGGTGTGGACTTGTGTTACACTGTATGGAATCTAATCTATTTGCCAGCAATTGCCCCATATCACTCTAAATCCTTCCTATTAATAAACCTATCCGGGTGCCTTTTAAATGTAATTATACCAACCTCCTCTTATACCACTTCTTCTGGCAGTTCATTATGTACACGCTCCACTTTGAGTGAAAAAGTTGCCCCGAGGTCACTTTAAAATCTTTCCCCTCTCACATTAAATCTATGCCTTCTAACTTTGGACTTGCAAGCAGGGGGAAAAGATCTTGACTACTCACCCCCTATCCATGCACTTCATGAATTTATAAATCTCTAGAAGGTGCAAATGCGCCTCCCACCCAGGGTCTGTGCTTCCGGGGCTTAAATTCTGAAATTTAATACTGACACCTTTTCCATCGTGATCAAACCACAATTTTTAAATCATTTTAGTCAACACGTTCAGACATATTATCAAACACCTCTAGTAGCATTAGAACCTAAACCTTTGGAGCCAGAAGTAGGGACACTACCACCACTCCACAATAGCCCCAAAAGTTGCAACATTATTCTCCTGTGTGTTTGTTCATTAGCCTGTTCTGACATGCTGGACCTGAATCCAGATAATCTGGTCTCGAGCTAGCGACACTACCAGACATGTTCAGGAATTGGAATAGAATCCAGAGCTCTGCCTCAGAGGCAGGGACACTACTGACTACACAAGATCTAAACCATGCCCAAATTTTTAACTTTAAATGCGAGCTTTCAGATCGGTTTGGATTCATTGAAATCTGGTTCACTTTACTGAATTTCCCAGTTAAAATAATAACGTTGTTAAAATATGCAAGGTACTTGCCTCAACTGTAGGATGTCGAGTTTATGTGCTCTGCCTTCGAGATAAACTATGAACATCTTTAAACACTTGGCTATTATTTCCAGTTTAAATGGCTATTATCTGTAGTCTGCAATATGAGTGAATGAAATCCTGTAGACACACACTGCACTGTGAAGGAACTCGAATAGATATCAATACTGAACATCAGCGACAAAGACAGAGCATACGTACTGGCCTGAAATACCCATCACTGTTTCCCACCTCTAACGTGTAACTGCCCTCTTCCTGAAACCATTAAATCATACAAGGCAACAGATTACTTTCCAGCCTTTCTTCCCCAGTATTATTACTCACTGGGCTAAAGAATTGCAGATAGAGTTTAATGTTGATAAATGCAAGGTAGTGTACTTCGGTAAACCAAACTAAAAAAACACATATACAATTAAATGTTGAGCCATTGGTAGTGTTTTAGAACAGAGCAACCTAGGGGTCGGGCATAATTCTTTGAAGTTTGCTTCATATGTAGATAGGGTGGTTATGAAGATGTTTCACTTGATGCCCTTCATTATATAGACATAGAGTCATAGAGAGGTACTGCGCTGAAACGGACCCTCTGGTACAACTTGTCCACGTCGACCAGATACCCTAACCTAATCTTGTCAATTTTGCCAAGACTTGCCCATATCCCCCTGAACCCTTCCTATTTATATACTCATCCAGATGTCTTTTAAATACTTTAATTTGACCAGCCTCTGGCAACTCATTCCATATACATACCACCTCTATGCATAAAAATTGCCACTGAGGTCCTTTTAAATCTTTCCCCTCTCATCTTAAACCTATGCCTCCAGTTGTGGACTCGCCAACCTCGGTGAAAACACTGTCTATTTACCCCATGCATGCCTCTCATGATTTTATAAACCTCTGTAATTCACCTTTCATCCTCTAATGATTTAGAGAAAACTGTCCCAGCCTACTCTGGCTCTTCCTACCGCTCAAATCCTCCAGCCCTGACAACATCCTTGTAAATCTTTTCTCAACCCTTCCAAGTTTCACAACATCTTTCCGATTGGAATGAGAACAGATTTGTACGCAATATTGCAAAAGTGACTGAACCAATGTCCTGTACAGCCGCAACTTGACCTCCCAACTCTTCTACTCATCCACTTCACTATAGTATCTACATGCAACTCTACTTTCAAGGAAATATGACCCTGTACTCTAAGGTCTCTTTGTTCAGCAACACTCTCCAGGACTTTATCATTAAGTATATAAGTCCTGCTCTGATATCCAAGATGTAGCACCTTGCATTTATCTAAATTTATCTCCATCTGCCACTCCTCAGTCCATTGGCCCACCAACAAGATTCCATTTTACTCTGTGGTAACATTCTTAACTGTTCACTACGCCTCCAATTTTGCTGTCATGTGCAAACTTACTAGCTATATCTCCTATGTTGACATCCAAATCATTTATATAAATGACAAACAGCAGTAGACAGTAATTTGAGCACAAGAGTTGGAACTTATGTTCTGGTTGCACAGGACATTCGTGAGGCATGTCCTGGAGGACTGTTTGCAGTTCTGGTCGCCCTGTTATATCGAGAATATTATCAAGTTCGGGAGAGTTCAGAAGAGATTTATCAGGATGTTGCTGGGAGTGTTGGAATTATAAGGACAGGCTCAACAGACTCGGACATTTTCTACTGGAGCGTAGGAGGCTGAGAGGTAACTTTGTAGAGGTTAATAATATCATGAGAGGTATCGATAATGTTGAATGTTAGGTGTCTTTTCGATCGAGTTTGGGATTGTTTTAGAATAAGAAGAGGAAGTTTCTTAAAAGACATAGATTCATAGAGCTGTATAGCATGGAAACAGACCCTTTTTGTCCAACGTGTCCATGACAAACAGATAGCCAAAATTATTCTCCTCCCATTTGCCAGCATTTGGTCAATTTCCATCTAAACCCTTCCCATTCATCTGTCCATCCAAATGCCTGTTAAATTTTGTAATTATGCCAACCTCAATACTTTCCTCTGGCAGCTCATTACACATGGACCATCCTCTACATGACGATATTGCCCATTGGAGCCCCTTTTTGTCTTGCCCATCCCACCTTAAACCTTTGCCAACTAGGTTTTTGACTGCACTACCCTAGCGAAAAGACCTTGGCTATTCAACCTATCCGTTGCACCAATGATTTTGCTAACCTCTAACATCAACCCTCTTCCTGATTCTCCAGGGAAAACAAGCTCAGCCTATTCAGCCTCTCCCTGTAACTCCAACCCTCCAACCACGGCAACCTCAGTGTAATCCATTCTTGAACCCTTTCAAATTTGACAACATCCTTCCTACAGAGAAGGGAGATCAGAGTTGCATACAGTATTCCAAAAGTGGCGAACCAATGTCCTGTACAGTCGCAATCCAGTCTCCTAACGCATATACACAATGCACTTGACCAATAACATATCAAATACTTTCTTCACAGTCCTATCTACCTGCAAATCCACTTTGAAGGAACTATAAACCTGTACTCTGAGGTCATTTTGTTCAGCAATACTTCCCAGTACTTTATCAGTAAGTGTATAAGTCCTGCCCTGATATGCCTTTCCAATATGCAGCATCTCACATTTATCTAAATTAAACTCTGTCTGCCACTCCTCGGTCCATTGGCCCATCTGATTAAGATCCCATCATAATCTAAAGTAACCTTCTTTGCTCGCCACTAGACCTCCAATTTTGATGTCATCTGCAAACCTACTAACTGTCCTATGTTCATATCGAAATCATTTATATAAGTGACGAAAAGTAGCGGACCCAGCACCGACCCTTGTGGCACTCCACTGGTCACAGGCCTCCAGTCTGCAAAACAACCCTCCAACACAACCCTCTGTCCTCTACCTTTGAGCCAGTTCTGTATCCAACTGGCTAATTCTCCCTGTATTCCATGTGATCTAATCTTGCTAACTAGTCTCTATGGCGAGCTATGTCGCATGCCTAACTGAAGTCCATATAGATCACATGCAGCGTTCTGCCGTCATCAATCTTGTCCGTTACTTCTCAACAAAAACAAAATCAAATTAGTGAGATATGATTATCCACGGACATCCCCATTTCACTATCCATATAAAGGGCTTTTGTCCAGATCGTCGATTTTCCTGTTCGTCAGATGCTGCCTGACCTGCTGTGCTTTTCCAGTACCACTCTTATCTAGACTCTGATCTCTAGCATCTACAGTCCTCACTTTTGCCTATCCCTAATCAGTCCTTGCCTTTCCAAATGCATGTAAACCCTGTAGCTCATGATTCCCTACAACACAGTGTCCACCACTGATGTCAGGCTCCCCAATCTATTGTTCTTGGCTTTTTCTTTCCATTTTGTTTAATAGCAAAACTTAAGTCAAACTCATGATTTCCAGCATCTCACCTGTGGCTATTGATGATGACAACATCTCAGCAAGGGACCCAGCATCAATTCCTTCGCTTCCTACAAATTTCTTGCGTCCACCTGATCAGGACCTGTGAGGTGATTCATTTTTTACACAGCATTTGGTTCGTGAAGGGAATGAACTTCCTGAGGAAGTGATAGCTTATGGGTAAAGTTATAGTATTTAAAATGCATTTGGTTAATTCCAAGAAAAACAGAACATTTGGACAAATCTGGGCCAAGCGCAGGCAGGTGGGACTGGTTTAGCTTGGGATTATGGTCAGCATGGGCTGTACGGGCCGATAGGCTGTTTGCAAATACCCTGTATAACTCGATGAGTCTGTGTGTGTTTTTATATCCAAGTATGTATCAGCATATTTCTGTTCGTGTTTGTCTATTCCTGTGTGTCTATATATATATCTCTGTTAACCTCTGTGCGCATGTCTATCTCTCTGTGCATGTAACATGTGTTCCTGCATTAGTGTGTGGATCTGTGTCTCTGCATCTCTGTGCAATGGGAACTCTTGTTTTTTGGTGTGAATCACTGAAACGGTGTCAAAACCGCTCTCCTTTCCTCTCCCTTTCCCTCTTTTCTTTAAAGTGATACAATCCCACACTCTGCTGGTCTGATTTAGATCTTTTCAATCCTTTCTCACATGTCAGGTTACTCGTAAGAGTAAAACATTTAAAATTCCAAGGTACAGCAAGTGCATTAAAATTAATCTCATCGCCTTGGAAAGTGGCTCACTCGGAATTGCTTGGGTATAATTGCAATGGAAATATGCTTTAATGAGTACACTGTGTGTTGGAATTACTACCCAGTGACAAAACATTTCCACATTGCAGAAGGAGCGCAGACATTTCTCTACACGAACATGTTCCACACTGCGTGCCTAAGTACAATGACAATCCTCTCCATATCAACCGAGTGTGTGCATGTGCGTGAGTGTATGTGCGCGCGCGTATGCGTGTGTGTGTGTTTGGTGCAATGAAAATTCAGGTTGGATTGTGCTGTGAGCTGCTGCCCTCCCTCTCTCCCTCCCAGACTGAATCCCTGATCGTTTACATACTTTAGCACCACGATTACAGTGGGGTGGAGGGTGGGGGATAGGGGTGGGGGTGCAACAGAGATTGACAACAACAGAAATCTCCGCAGCTCTGGAAGCATCTTTGGACAAAAATGAAAGTATGACGTTTTGGATCGAGTGCTCCTTACTCAGAACTCATATCGGGGGATATTACATCACTTTAAACACCACAGAGTCTGCCAGACCCGCCCCACACAGATACACACACGAATACAGACACATAGAAGCACATTATACATTGACAGTAATGCAG